>NC_041385.1:393105745-393168144 GCF_002162155.2 Triticum dicoccoides | reverse complement strand
AACTTGATATGCAGCGGGAGATAAACTACACTAGACAGACCATAGTTAGTAAGCACTATAGAGAAGGCACGAAGACAAAATGGCAGCTAGGTAGCATAGATCGGAATGGAAGATAGTATGAAGCCAAACAGGTAATAGTCTTCGCATAGTGAAGCCAAACATATCAGGCAAGCAAGCAATGACTTCACGAAGACGAATTGAAATGTAAAGAAGGTAGGAGATAGAACCAACAGCTTGGTGAAGACAAGGATTTGATAGACAAGTTCTAGTTGTTGTGACAACTGTACTCTGGTTAGGGAGGCTGAGATTGAACTCAGAAGACTGTGTCTTCACCTTATTCCCCTTGAGCTAATAAGGACACTCAGTCCTCACCCAATTACTCTGGTAAGTCTTTAAGATAGACTTCCAAACCTTCACAGACTCCGTTCACCGGCGATCCACAATGACTCTTGGATCCTCAAGGCGTGACGCCTAACCGGCTGGAGGATGCACAGTCCTCAAGTGTAACAAGTCTTCAGGTCATGCGGACATAAAGACTTCAGTGATTCCTAACACTCTTTGCCTCTGGGTGTTTTGGGCTTTGTCCTCGCAAGGATCTCTCTCTCAAAGGCTTCAGAGGTGGGTTGCTCTCAAACGAAAAAAGCCGTGCACTAACTTTAAGCAGCCACCAATTTATGGTGTAGGGGGTGGTCTATTTATAATCAGGAGGCAACCCGACATGATATGTCCGAAATGACCCTGGGTCACTAAGCAACCGACACGTTGGACCAACGGTCGGATTTCAAACACACACGACAGCTTGGCTTGGGCTACAAGGAAAGCTGACTCATCCAACTCTGGATAAGATTTGCTCTCATTGTCTTCACTCGAAGACATATAATTTTGGTTGAGCATCACATCAGTCATCTGAGTTTGTTCACTTGGACCCCACTTAACAGTTTGGTGGTTCCTATGACTCAATAAATAAGAAAAGGAAACTACGAAATAAACTATGTCTTCGCACTCCATAGCCTTCAAGTGAATGTCTTCACATGTCATTATCTTCAACGTGAATGTCTTCATGAACCACCATGTCTTCAATGTCTTCATACATTTTAAGGGGTCATCTCTGGTAGGAAAATCGAATCAATGAGGGACTTCTACCTGTGTTATCATGCAATTCTCACAAACACATTAGTCCCTCAACCATGTTTGTTGTCAATACTTCAAAACCAACTAGGGGTGGCACTAGATGCACTTACAATCTTCCCCTTTTTGGTGATTGATGACAAACTCATTGAAGTTTTCAACGGGGATAAAAGTATGTGAAAGTTAAAGTACAGGGGCATTGTCTTTATAGGTTGAAAGAGGCCCCCCTAAAGATGTGCATATAAATATTTTGCCTTTGAATGCAAATGCACATGGCAGTTTTTGCTCTGTGGAGATCCTCTTCAACACATGAAGACAATTCATCATGCATATACAAATGTAATAAAGATAATGAAATGCACAATGAGAAATGGGCTTCTGCATAATGACTTCATGCAGGATTTATCATTGCATCAAACGGTAGTAGAAAAAGTGGCAGACTACCATTTTAAGTGTTACAATTCAAAAGCCAATAGTTCAAGAACGGGAGTTGTAAGAGCTTAGCAAAAATAAGCACCCGACCCATATGGACCTGCTTGAAGATTATCAACTCATATGCTTCTCCCCATTTTGTCAGGAATGAATAAAAATGTTTGAATACATAGAGTGTCTACTCGTTCCCAGGCGGTGAAGAAGTTGGGCAGCAGGGTCGACGTTGGAGTTGGGCGGTGCAGAGGGGCCTGATGCAGAATCTTGGTGAAGTGAAGCCATCACTGGTGAAGTGGCGTCGTCCTCTTCATCAATGACTCTCGCAACAACAGTTGGAGCCGAAGATGAATACTCGGAATCTTCAAGGGAAGGAGTTGGACGCCAACTTGATGATTGTGGAGGCCTGGAGTCAAACTTGAAGCGCTATGTGAAGCCATCTGCTTGAAGATCGTCTTCAGAACAGAGCATTGTGAGGCTCTTCTAGGAACGCCGACAGGCTTCATGTGCAACAAAAGAGTTCTTGGTTGCAAGGTTGCGAATGTGATTGACATCAACGTGAAGACTCTGCATCTGGCGCTTCAACTAGTCATGATGCCTATCCTGCTTTTGATGAAGTGATACAAGAAGCTCTCTGTCATTTAGGACACGAGCACGCTTCTGAGGCCTTTGAGCTACCGTGCTGGTTGTTGCATCATTGTTGACACGATGCCGTAGCCAAAGCTGAGCAGCAAGAGGGCCAGCAGGAGCAGGAGGATTAGGCACATGAACACCTTCAATAGGTTGAATAAAGCTTTTAAAGGCGATATTGTCTTCACGGATTAGCTTCTTGGCAGGCTCAGGGTATATGGCTTCATATGACATATCAACTTCAGGCAGAAAAACAACATGGTTGCACGTTGTAGCTTGATAGTTGATTGTTGAGTGAAGCTTAATCAGCCGGATGACCCATGGAGCATAGAATTTGAGGCCAAACAGATCAATTGCAGAAGCAGCTAGCTGACGGATGAAGAAGTCTTGGGTGTTGAATCTGATGCCATTGATGATATAGAAGACCAATGTGTTCATGGTGCCCTCAATCTTGGCATGAGAAGAACGACCCTTGATTGGCCATAGAGTATGCCTCAAAATGTGATATATAGTGCGGGGCAGGTACTCGAGGTCTTGGACATAGAACTCCTTGGGGGTATTCAGCATCAATAGGTAAAGGCTTCATCATACTACATTTGACTCATGTTGGGCTTAGACTTCTGGAAGATACTCTGCAGTTCTTGCTCATGGCACTGACAACCTGGCTCATACAAATCACCAGGAGTGGGCAGGGAAGTGAGCTCGATGATATCTTGAGCTTTGGCTTCATGATGAACGTCATCTGTCATCCACTCAAGGACCCATGTCTTCGGATCCCAGTTGTAGCCTGAGATATGGAGGGTGGCAAAGAATTGCAGCAGTAGTTCTTCATTCCAGTACTCCTTGTCAACAACAAATGCGAGTAGACCAACTTCTTCATGCAAGCAATCAAGAGCCTCTTCAAGGCATGGCAACCCAGCAATGGCATCACAATCCAGACGCTTATGGGGAAAGATCCTGTCTTGGTTGTATAGAATGCATGAATAGTAGCTGCATTGCTGATGGCTCCAGAACCTATTAGAGGATATCTTGGGCATCTTGTATGGACTCTTGGCCTTGTGGAAGAAGGTATTACGTGCTCTGAATCTGAGCACACTAAATGAGCCTCGTGTAGTGACAACACTTGGAAGCCTGGGCAGCCTGGGCTTTGGTTTCTGTGTCTGAGGCCTTTGCTCCACATGATAATCATATTGGGGACCAGGAGCAGTTGGAGGCGTCAAATATTGGCCACTTGACAGTAACAAGCTCACCATGATAGAACGCGCGTTCCATAGTGTGAGGCACATGAGGAGGAGGAGCCACATCTGAGGTGGCGGCTGCACAATGTCTTCAGTGGCATCATTGACTTTAGGGTGCACATTGTCTTCAGCCATAACAACATTATTGGCTTCAGGAGCAATGGCATTTGCATCATTAGGTGTAGGAGCTTCAGTGGTTTGTACAACTGGCGGATCAGGCACAATCACATCTTCTTGAACAACTGGATCAACGGTAGGGGGAATAACTTCTCAATCTTCTTCTTCTTTGTCATTGGCTGATGCAGCCGGAATATCTTTAGCCTCTTTGGCTTCGAACTCATGAGCAGTAACTGAAGGGATGGCTTCAGGAAACACTTGGCTTGCAACTGAGCTTGTGGTGTGCACATCCTCTTCAGGAATGCTTGACATGGAGTCCGTGGGCCTAGGGCCTCTGCGAAGCCTTCGAAAAGATGACGACATCGTTGGTGAAGGGGTGGTCTTCTCCATGTCATATGGAGTCTCTTGTGGAGTCTCAAGCACCAGAGTGGTGACATGAGCGGGTGGAGTACGTGGAATGACTGCATGCAACGGGGAGTTGGGGTGTTGCTCTTTCCAGAATTCATCTTGTGCAATTGGCGTCGTGGGACCACCAATGCTAATTTGTTCACTGATCGTGGGAGCAGGCGATGATACCACCTTGGGCATGAGCTGGGGAAACTGAGGAAGGACTACATCATCTTCAACATTGTCTTCATGACCAATGACTTCAGCTGCAATGGGGTCAGTAGCTGGAATATCTTCAGACTCATGAGCCTCTGTGGAAGCAGGCTCATGTACGACGAGACGATGTTCACGGTTGGTGGAAGCAGGCAGTGCAACCGAAATGGGCTCAACGATCAATGGTTCTTGGGGAGCAGCATGTTCTTTGCGAGAAGACTTTTAAGACTTTGTCTTCAGCTTCTTCTTGGAGGGAGCAGCATCACAAGCATCACAATGTTTGTGCTTCTTGGCTTCAGCTTCAGTCTGCTTCGTCTTCTTCTGCTCAGAAGCCGCTGAAGGGACCTTTGGCTTCGAGCCAGTCATACTGGTAGGGAAGACAATGCTTGGTCTTTCCTGCCTTGGGGTGTCGGGTTCAGCAGCAATATATTTCTTTGGCTTCTTGGCGGCCATTCGGGCATCAATGCCAGGACGCCCAAGGGCCTTTCTCTTCACAACCTCATTGTGAGCCTGTACGCATTTCTCAGCATAGTACTTCATGCGCTCACGTGAGCCTTTGGCTTCATTACGTTTCTTCTGAAACTCAGCCTTAAGGTCAATCATCATTTGCTTGAAGTTCTGAACATCAACGACACTGAGGTTGGCCATATGCTTCTTGAATAGAGCCTTCTCATGATCAATTTTATTCTTCACAATATCGGCCCATGGTGGCCTCACAACATTCTTCTTCGCATACTCAGGAGTAACAAAGTGATACTAAAACCATTCCTCCGCCCAATATCTTTGAATCCATTGGACTCGAGTTTTGCGTTCACCATAGGTTTCCTCTGGGTTAGACTTGTATTGCTCATGGAGATCTGGTGGCAGGTCCAAAGCAGTGTTGTCCCGGCACTGCCTGCCACCCTTCTTTGCAGATTTTTCTCCAGCCATTGGCTTTAGAATAAATGGCTTCACAGCTGAGTTTGGCTTCAATCTACTTGTCAGACAAGAGCTGGCTTCAGGTGATTCAATATGATGCTGTAAAAACTCTGCAAATGAATGCAGACTGGACATGTACCTGTGACAACATTAGAGATGCGAGGGAAAGGGAAGAGGTCACATGCATTCTCAGAAGATTTTGAAGATAAATCAGTTTGAAGACATTGACCTCATAGTGTGAAGACATTCACTTATCGATGTGAGTTGGTTCTAGATTTGTACGAATGAATAAATACAAGTGAGGAATCTAACTAGTTGTGAAGCATAAGTGAATATATTTTCAAAGTTATGAGATTCATAAAAGGAAAGATCAAATTTGGAAGTGTAGAAACAACTTTTGAAAGATCTGGACAATTCAACGGATCAAATAAACAGTAAAAAGTGAGTTCTTATTTACGGCACGACGAACTGCTAGACGAGAAGTAGAGAGGCCGAATAGTCTAATCTCCCGCGCCTTAACTTGGCGAAGTAAGACACCTACGGCGACGGCGGGAGGAAGATGTCCGCGCCGGCATGAAGACGACGTCGGAGAGGTCGCGACTGCGAAGTGCTTCGTCTCCGGCGACGATGGATTCTAGCTGGCACTAGGGTTTTGATGTCTACTACACAACCTTCTTCTTGTAGACGTTGTTGGGCCTGCAAGTGCACATGTTTGTAGGACAGTAGCAAATTTTCTTCAAATGGATGACCTAAGGTTTATCAATCTGTGGGAGGCGTAGGATGAAGATGGTCTCTCTCAAACAACCCTGCAACCAAATAACAAAGAGCCTCTTGTGTCCCCAACACACCCAATACAATGGTAAATTGTATAGGTGCACTAGTTCGGCGAAGAGATGGTGATACAAGTGTAATATGGATGGTAGATATAAGTATTTGTAATCTAAAAATATAAAAAAGCAAGGTAACTAATGACAAAAGTGAGCATAAATGGTATTGCAATGGTAGGAAACAAGGCCTAGGGTTCATATTTTCACTAGTGCAAGTTCTCTCAACAATAATAACATAGATAGATCATATAACAATCCCTCAACATGCAACAAAGAGTCACTCCAAAGCCACTAATAGCGGAGAAGAAACGAAGGGATTATGGTAGGGTACGAAACCACCTCAAAGTTATTCTTTCGGATCGATCTATTCAAGAGTTCGTACTAGAATAACACCTTAAGACACAAATCAACCAAAACCCTAATGTCATCTAGATACTCCATTGTCACCGCAAGTATCCGTGGGCATGATTATATGATATGCATCACACAATCTCAGATTCATCTATTCAACCAACATAAAGTACTTCAAAGAGTGCCCCAAACTTTCTACCGGAGAGTCTAGACGAAAACGTGTGCCAACCCCTATGCATAGGTTCATAGGCGGAACCCACAAGTTGATCACCAAAACATATATCAAGTGGCACGTGATATCCCATTGTCACCACAGATAAGCACGGCAAGACATACATAAAGTGTTCTCAAATCCTTAAAGACTCAATCCAATAAGATAACTTCAAGAGGAAAACTCAATTCATCACAAGAGAGTAGAGTGGAGAAACATCATAAGATCCAACTATAATAGCAAAGCTCGCGATACATCAAGATCGTGCCATAGAGAGAACACGAGAGAGAGAGAGAGATCAAACACATAGCTACTGGTACATACCCCCAGCCCCGAGGGTGAACTACTCCCTCCTTGTCATGGAGAGCGTCGGGATGATGAAGATGGCCACCGGTGATGGGTTCCCCCTCCGGCAGGGTGCTAGAACGGGCTCCCGAGAGGTTTTTGATGGCTACAGAGGATTGCGGTGGCGGAACTCCCGATCTATCTTTGTTTTCGATGTTTTTAGGGTACGTGGGCTTATATAGGCGAAGGAAGTCGGTCGGGGGAGCCTCGAGGGGCCCACGAGAGTGGAGGGCACGCCGAGGGGGGTGGGCGCGCCCCTATCTCATGGCTTCCTCGACGCTTCCCTGGCTTGCACTCCAAGTCTCACGGATCATATTCTTTCCAAAAATCACGCTCCCGAAGGTTTCATTCCGTTTGGGCTCCGTTTGATATTCCTTTTCTTCGAAATACTGAAACAGGCAATAAAACAACAATATGGGCTGGGCCTCCGGTTAATAGGTTAGTCCCAAAAGTAATATAAAAGTGTATAATAAAGCCCGTAATCATTCAAAACAGATAGGATAATAGCATGAATGCTTCATAAATTATAGATACGTTGGAGACTTATCAGCATCCCCAAGCTTAATTCCTACTCGTCCTCGAGTAGGTAAATGATAAAGAAAGAATTTATAAAGTGAGAATGCTAGAAGGTGCACAAGTTTGATCAAAGATAATTTCAATCACCTTTTCTAGCATGATTATATGTCATAACAGTAGTTCATCTCATAAAACTTCTTACGAACAAGTAACAAGCAATTCACATGTTAAAGCATAGACCATAAAACTAGCAAACTTCATTCTTAGTCATGAAACAATTGCAATTCATTTTATTTTCAGGAATAGCAAACTCCACATACTCAACTATCATATAGTATTTTACAATTGCTAACACTCACGCAATACAAATGGTTATGGAGTTTCAATCGGACACTGAGAAAGATCGGGGCTTATAGTGTTGCCTCCCAACGTATTCACCTTTGGGTGATGTCAACAATAATAGTTCATGCTAACTTACATCCAATTGGATATATATATCAGGATCTTCTCAACACGAGGTTCTTGCCAAAGGATAAAATGAAAAAAGGGAAAGGTGAAGATCACCTTGACTCTTGCATAAAAGTAAAAGACATAAAGTAAAAGATAGGCCCTTCGCAGAGGGAAGTAGAGGTTGCCATGCGCTTTTAGGGTTGGATGCACAAAATATTAATGCGAATGAACGTCACTTTATATTTCCACTTGTATATGGACCTTTATTATGCAGTCCGTCGCTTTTATTGCTTCCATAACAAGATCGTATAAAGCTATTTTCTTCACACCAAAAGATCATACATATTTAGAGAGAAATTTTTATTGCTTGCACCGATGACAACTTACTTGAAGGATCTTACTCAATCCATAGGTAGGTATGGTGGACACTCATGGCAAAAACTGGGTTTAAGGATATTTGGAAGCACAAGTAGTTTCTCTACTTGGTGCAAGGAATTTTGGCTAGCATGAGGAGAAAAGGCAAGCTCAACATGTTTGAATGATCCATGACAATATACTTTAACTGAGATATGCGAAAACACAACCCATTACGTTGTCTTCCTTGTCCAACATCAACTCTTTAGCATGTCATACTAAATGAGTGCTCCCAATTATAAAAGGTGTCTAGGATAGTGTATTTATATGTGGAATCTCTCTTCCTTCAATATTCTTTCATGAATTGTTCAAATGACCAATACAATGCTTGCTAACCTTCTATAAATTTACAACCTCTACTTCTTAGATGTGAAGTCATTACTCCCCATGGGATAAGCAAATGAGAGATATATAATTTCAGATTTATGACAATCAACTCATTCAACCATTTACTCATAAGATATAAGTGAAGCACACGAGTAAATGAAAAATTATCCAAAAAAATATAAGTGAAGATCAATGAGTAGCTAAATAATTATGTAACTATGTGAAAACTCCCTCTCACTAAGGAATTTAAGATCTTGGTATCTTATTCAAACAGCAAGCAAAACAAAATAAAATGACATTGCAAGGATAGCACAACTCATGTGAAGAAGCAAAAACTTAGGCTCAACCGATACTAACCGATAGTTGTTGAAGAAGAAAGGTGGGGTCCCTAACGGGGCATCCCCAAGCTTAGATGCCTGAGACTTCTTGAAATATTATCTTGGGGTGCTTGGTCATCCCCAAGCTTGGACTTTTGTGTCTCCTTAATTCCTCTCATATCATGATTTCTCTTTTTATCAAAAGCTTCATCCACACCAAACTCAACAAGAACTCGTGAGATAGGTTAGTATAAACCAATGCAAAACCTTATCATTTTCTACTGTAACAAATCACTAAAATTATTATTCAACATTGCATACTAAATGCCTCTGCATATTTAATACTCATATCCTCAAATAGAATCATTAAACAAGCAAACATATGCAAACAATGCAACCATAACAGCAATCTGTCAAAACAGTATAGTCTATAAAGAATGCAAGATTCATCATACTTCCCTAACTACAAAAATTATGAAAGAAAATTCCCACTGTAATAAATTTATCAGAGCTCAATATGCAAAAAGTTTCAACATTATACCGTTCTCTGACTTTTCTAGGGATATTTTGCAACAACGGTAAACTTTCTGTTTTCAAATAGCAACATGTATACTAGCAAAATAAGCATGACAAAGGCTATCCTTGACATTTTTATTGAAAATAAAGATGCAAAACATTATTCTAAATAACATTAAGCAAATACTAACATGAGAAAATGATGCTCCAAGCAAAACACATATCATGTGGCGAATAAAAATATAGCTTCAAGTAAAGTTACCGATGAACGAAGACGAATGAGGGGATGCCATCGGGGCATCCCCAAGCTTAGGCTTTTGGCTATTCTTGAATATTATCTTGGGGCGTCTTGGGCATCCCCAAGCTTAGGTTCTTGCCACTCCTTATTCCATAGTCCATCGAATCTTTACCCAAAACTTCAAAACTTCACAACACAAAACTCAACAGAAAACTCGTAAGCTCCGTTAGTATAAGAAAATAAAACTACCACTTAGGTTCTGTAGTGAACTCATTCTAAATTAATATTGGTGTAATATGTACTGTAATCCAACTTATCTATGATTCATACCCTTCGATACTACTCATAGATTCATTAAAATAAGCAAACAACACATAGAAAACAGAATCTGTCAAAAATAGAACAGTGTAGTAATCTGTATCAAACGTACACTTATGGAACTCCAAAAATCCTACCAAATTAGGAAGTCCTAAGCAATTGGTGTACCAATCAAGATAAAAAATAATCAGATCGGAAGCACATTTCTGTGAATTAACAAAACTAATTTACTGGGTGCAAAAGTTTCTGATTTTCAGCAGGATCAACACAACTATCACCAAAAGCTATCCTAAAGGTCTTACTTGGCACTTTATTAAAACAAAAGATATAAAACATGATTACTACAGTAGCATAATAATGTGGACATACAAAAACAGTAAGGGTAAATATTGGGTAGTCTCCCAACAAGCGCTTTTCTTTAATGCCTTTCTAGCTAGGCATCATGATGACAATGATGCTCACATAAAAGATAAGAATTGAAACATAACGGGAGAATCATGAAGCATATGACTAGCACATTTAAGCCTAACCCACTCCCTATGAATAGGGATTTTGTGAGCAAACAACTTATGGGAACAATAATCAACTAGCATAGGAAGGTAAAACAAGCATAGCTTCAAAACTTTAAGCACATAGAGAGGAAACTTGATATTATTGCAATTCCTACAAGCATATGTTCCTCCCTCATAATAATTTGCAGTAGCATCATGAATGAATTCAACAATATAACCAACACCTAAAGCATTCTTTTCATGATCTACAAGCATAGAAAATTTACTACTCTCCACATAAGCACATTTCTTCTCATGAATAGTAGTGGGAGCAAACTCAACAAAATAATTATCATGTGAGGCATAATCCAATTGAAAACTAAAATCATGATGACAAGTTTCATGGTTATTATTATTCCTAATAGCATACAAGTCATCACAATAATCATCATATATAGAAACTTTGTTCTCATAATCAATTGGAACCTCTTCCGAAATAGTGGAATCATCACTAAATAAAGTTGACACTCTTCCAAATCCACTTGCATATTCATCACAATAAGATTCAACATCCTTCAAAATAGTGGGATAACTACTTCCTAAAGTTGACACTCTTCCAAACCCACTTTCATCAATATAATCATCATAGATAGGAGGCATGCTTTCATCATAATAAATATTCTCATCAAAACTTGGGGGACTAGACATATCATCTTCATCGAACATAACTTCCCCAAGCTTGTGGCCTTGCATATCATTAGCATCATGGATATTCAAGGAATTCATACTAACAACATTGCAATCATGCTCATCATACAAAGATCTAGTACCAAACATTTTAATGCATTCTTCTTCTAGCACTTGAGCACAATTTTCCTTTCCATCATTCCCACAAAAGATATTAAAAAGATGAATCGTAAGAGGCAAACTTAACTCCATTATTTATTTGTAGTTTTCTTTTATAAACTAAACTAGTGATAAAACAAGAAATAAAAAGATTTGATTGCAAGATCTAAAGATATACCTTCAAGCACTTACCTCCCCGGCAACTGCACCAGAAAAGAGCTTGATGTGTATGATGACCCACAAGTGTAGGGGATCTATCGTAGTCCTTTCGATAAGTAAGAGTGTCGAACCCAACGAGGAGCAGAAGAAAATGATAAGCGGTTTTCGGTAAGGTTTTCTTTGCAAGCACTGAAATTGTAGGTAACAGATAGTTTTGTGATAAGATAAATAGTAACGAGTAACAAGTAAATAAAGTAAATAAAGTGCAGCAAGGTGGCCCAATCCTTTATGTAGCAAAGGATAAGCCTGGACAATTTCTAATAATGAGAAAGGAGCTCCCGAGGACACATGGGAATTATCGTCAAGCTAGTTTTCATCACGTTCATATGATTCACGTTTAGTACTTTGATAATTTGATATGTGGGTGGACCAGTGCTTGGGTACTGCCCTTACTTGGACAAGCATCCCACTTATGATTAACCCCTATTGCAAGCGTCCGCAACTACAAAATAAGTATTAAGGTAAACCTAACCACAACATTAAACATATGGATCCAAATCAGCCCCTAACGAAGCAACAAATAAACTAGAGTTTAAGCTTCTGTCACTCTAGCAACCCATCATCTACTTATTACTTCCCGATGCCTTCCTCTAGGCCCAAATAATGATGAAGTGTCATGTAGTCAACGTTCACATAACACCACTAGAGGAAAAGACAACATACATCTCATCGAAATATCGAACAAATACCAAATTCACATGACTACTAATAGCAAGACTTCACCCATCTCCTCAGGAACAAACGTAACTACTCACAAAGCATATTCATGTTAATAATCAGAGGGGTAATAATATGCATAAAGGATCTGAACATATGATCTTCCACCAAGTAAACCAATTAGCATCAACTACAAGGAGTAATCAACACTACTAGCAACCCACAGGTACCAATTTGTGGTTTTGATACAAGATTGGATACAAGAGATGAATTAGGGTTTTGAGAGGAGATGGTGCTGGTGAATATGTTGATGGAGATTGACCCCCTCCTGATGAGAGGATCGTTGGTGATGACGTTGGTGATGATTTCCCCCTCCCGGAGGGAAGTGTCCCCGGCAGAACTGCTCTGCCAGAGCCGTAGATTGATTCCACCAAGGTTTCGCCTCGTGGCGGCGGAGTTTCGTCCCGTAAGCTTGCCCATGATTTTTTTCAGGGTAAAATCTCTAATATAGCAGAAGATGGACACCGGGGGCCCATCAGGGGGTCCAGGAGACAGGGGCGCGCCCAGTAGGGGGGGGGGGCGCCCTCCACTCTCCTGGACAGGGTGTGTGCCCCTGGTGTATTTCTTTCGCCCAATAATTCGTATTAATCCCAAAAACATGTTTCGTGGAGTTTCAGAATTTTTGGAGCAGTGCAGAATAGGTTTCCAATGTTTGCTCCTTTTCCAGCCAGAATTCCAGTTGCCGGCATTCCCCCTCTTCATGATAAACCTTGTAAAATAAGAGAGAATAGCCATAAGTATTGAGATATAATGTGTAATAACAATCCATAATGCAATAAATATTGATAAAGCATGATGCAAAATGGACGTATCAACTCCCCCAAGCTTAGACCTTGCTTGTCCTCAAGCGAAAGCCGATATCGAAAAATATGTCCACATTTTTAGAGATAGAGGTGTCGATAAAAAGAAAATACGGACATGAGGGCATCATGATCATTCTTATAACAGCAACATATATAGATTTTATCATATGATTTCTTATGCTCAAGTAACAATCAATTCACAATGTCAAGTATGGTTCAAAAACTTCATTGAGAACTAACAAACTATAATCTCAGTCATTGAAGCAATTGCAATTTATCATAACATCAGAAAGAGTCAACAATAGAGCTTTTCAGCAAATTCACATACTCAACTATCTTGTAGTCTTCTATAATTGCTAACACTCACGCAATACTTGTGGTTATGGAGTTTCAGCCGGACACTGAGAAAGATAGGGTCTTATTGTGTTGCCTCCCAACGTATTCACCTTTAGGTGATGTCAACAATAATAGCCCATGCTAACTAACATCCAATTGGATATATATATATATATATATATATATATATATATATATATCATGATCTTTCAAACACGAGGAGCTTGCCAAAGGATAAAATGAAAAAGGGAAAGGTGAGGATCACCTTGACTCAAGCATAAAGTAAAAACATAAAGTAAAACATAGGCCCTTCGCAGAGGGAAGCAGAGGTTGTCATGTGTGTTTAGGGTTGATGCACAAAATATTAATGCAAAAGAACATCACTTTATATTGCCCCTTGTGTGTGGACCTTTATTATGCAATTCGTCGCTTTTATTACTTCCACAACAAGATCGTACAAAACTTATTTTCTCTGCACTAATAAGTCATACATATTTAGATAGCAATTTTTATTGCTTGCAACATGACAACTTACTTGATGGATCTTATTCAATCCATAGGTAGGTATGGTGGACTCTCATGGCAAAACTGGGTTTAAGGATATTTGGAAGCACAAGTAGTATCTCTACTTGGTGTAAGGAATTTGGCTAGCATGAGGGGGAAAGGCAAGCTCAACATGTTTGGAAGGTCAATGACAATATACTTTAACTGAGATGTGCGAAAACATAAACCATTACATTGTATTCCTTGTCCAACGTCAACTCTTTTAGCATGTCATACTTAATGAGTGCTCCCAATTATAAAAGTGTCCAAGATAATATATTTATATGTGAACCTCTCTTTCCTTATCACTTCCTATTAATTGCAAAGATGACCAAAACTACATTTGTCAACTCTCAACAACTTTTATGCCTCATACTTTTTATATGTGAAGTCATCACTATTCATAAGATCAATATGAACTCTTTTATTCTTTCTACTTTCTCAAGATCATAGCAACATAGCAAAGCCCTTGACTCAACACTAATCTTTATTATAGATAGCTCACGGACTCGATTACAGAAAGAGATCACAAAGCAAAACTCAGAACTACTTGATATCAAAACTTCAATCTACTAGATCAAGATACTACTAAAAGGATCGAACTAAATAAAATGGTAAAGATAGGAGTGTGATGGTGATACGATACCGGGGCACCTCCCACAAGCTTGGCAGTTGCCAAGGGGAGTGCCCATACCCATGTGATTATGTCCTCGGAGGTGGTGAAGTAGGAGTTGTTGATGACGTAAGCCTGTTCCTCAATTTACGCTTGAGTATAATATTTTGCTCCTTTAGGTCCTCGACCTCCTTCTCAAGGCTTAATACTCTTTTGCATAATTCTTGTTTATTTTCCTGCAAGAGACGAAAAGGGATAAACCCGATCTTTGGTTTCTTTGCTCCATCAGGGAGGCTTGACTTTTTATACTCCACGTGGATGTCCCCAAACTGAGGTAATAGGGCTTCGTCTTCGTCTGAACTCGTCTCCTCCTTTACTTTAGGCTCATAGTCTTCCTCTTCTTCGGAGGTCCAGCCATCACGCTCCAAGTCCCCATAGACCTTAGGGTCTGCAAGGTAATCAGCCACATAACTTTCTCCTTCCGAATCCTGAGATGACATATTGCTCTAAATCTGAAACAGAAACAACTCGAAATGAAAACAGAGGATATTTGCGTGATACAGTGGTCAAAACCTTCGGGGTATATATAATGAATTTTTACCGACCAAAATACGTAATGTGCAAGAAAACGGAGTCCAGGAGGCACACGAGGTGCCCACGAGACAAGGGGGGCGCCCAGTAGGAGAGGGCGCGCCCTCCACTCTCATGGGGGCCTCGTGTCCCTTTCGGACTACTTCTTTCTTCCTAAAATTCTTAAATACTCCAAAACTGATAAAAATTGCCACTGGAGTTGTTTTGGAGTCGGTTTACTTACCGTACCACATACCTATTCCTTTTCGAGGTCTGGAATGTTCTGTAAAGTGTCCCTTATGTATTCCTCAGGGGTTACAGTTTCAATAATATTAGTTTCAACATTCATAGGATTACCTGAAATATAATGTTTAATTCTTTGACCATTTACCACCCTTGGACTTGTGCCTTCGAAGTTGTTGATTTTTATGGCACCAGAACGATAGACCTCCTCGATTACGTAAGGACCTTCCCATTTTGAGAGAAGCTTTCCTGCAAAAAATCTTAAACAAGAGTTGAATAATAATACATAGTCTCCTATGTTAAACTCACACTTTTGTACCCTCTTATCATGCCAGCGTTTGACTTTTTCTTTGAATAGCTTGGCATTCTCATAAGCTTGGGTTCTCCATTCATCAAGTGAGCTAATATCAAACAACCTCTTCTCACCAGCAAGTTTGAAGTCATAATTGAGCTCTTTAATAGCCCAATATGCTTTATGTTCAAGTTCAAGAGGTAAATGACACACTTTTCCATAAACCATCTTATAAGGAGACATACCCATAGGATTTTTGTATGCAGTTCTATAGGCCCATAATGCATCATCAAGTTTTTTGGACCAATTCCTTCTAGATCTATTCACAGTCTTTTGCAAAATTAATTTGAGCTCTCTATTGCTCAACTCTACTTGACCACTAGACTGCGGATGATAAGGAGATGCGATTCTATGATTAACATCATACTTAGGAAGCATCTTACGGAAAGCACCATGAATAAAATGTGAACCACCATCAGTCATAAGATATCTAGGGACTCCAAACCTCAGAACAATAACTTCTTTAAGCATTTTAATAGAAGTGTTATGATCAGCACTACTAGTTGGAATAGCTTCTACCCACTTAGTAACATAATCAACAACAACTAAGATATGTGTATAAACATTAGAGGCAGGAAAAGGTCCCATATAATCAAAGCCCCAAACATCAAACGGTTCAATAACAAGAGAGTAATTCATAGGCATTTCTTGACGTCTACTAATGTTACCTATTCTTTGACATTCATCACAAGATAAGACAAACTTACGAGCATCTTTGAAGAGAGTAGGCCAATAAAAACCAGATTGTAGTACCTTGTGTGCAGTTCTATCTCCAGCGTGGTGTCCTCCATAGGATTCAGAGTGACACTTATGTTGGATTTGTTCCTATTCATGCTCAGGCACACAACATCTAATAACACCATCTATTCCTTTATAAAGGTGTGGGTCATCCCAGAAGTAATGTCTTAAATCATAAAAGAACTTTTTCTTTTGCTGATATGTGAAACTAGACGGTATAAATTTAGCAACAATGTAATTAGCATAATTAGCATACCAAGGAGCAGTACGAGAAGCATTAATGACCGCTAATTGTTCATCGGGAAAGCTATCATCAATAGGTAGTGGGTCATCAAGAACATTCTCTAACCTAGACAAGTTGTCTGCAACGGGGTTCTCAGCTCCCTTTCTATCAATAATATGCAAATCAAATTCTTGGAGCAAGACAACCCATCTAATGAGTCTAGGCTTAGCATCTTTCTTTTCCATAAGGTATTTAATAGCAGCATGATCAGTGTGAATAGTAACTTTGGAATCAACAATATAATGTCTAAATTTATCACATGCAAACACAACTGCTAAGAATTCTTTTTCGGTAGTATCATAATTTCTCCGGGCAGTATCAAGAGTCTTACTAGCATACTAGATAACATTCAATTTCTTATCAACTCTTTGCCCTAGAACAACACCTACAACATAATCACTAGCATCGCACATAATTTTGAAAGGTAGATTCCAATCAGGTGGCTGAACAATAGGTGCAGTGATCAAAGCTTTCTTAAGTATTTCAAATGCTTATACACAATCATCATCAAAGACAAAAGGAATATCTTTTTGCAATAAGTTAGTCAGAGGCCTAGAGATTTTAGAAAAGTCCTTAATGAACCTCCTATAAAAACTGGCATGACGAAGGAAACTTCTTATACCTTTTATGTCCTTGGGACACGACATCTTTTCAATAGCATCAACTTTGGCTTTGTCAACTTCAATACCTCTCTTGGAAATCTTATGCCCCAAGACAATGCCTTCATTAACCATAAAGTGACACTTTTCCCAATTCAGGACAAGACTAGTGTCTTCGCATCTTTGCAAAACTCGATCAAGGTTGCTCAAACAATCATCAAAAGAGGATCCATAAACAGAAAAGTCATCCATGAATACCTCACAAATCTTTTCACAAAAATCAGAGAATATAGCCATCATGCATCTTTGAAAGGTAGCAGGTGCATTACATAAACCAAAAGGCATACGTCTATAAGCAAAAGTACCAAAAGGGCAAGTAAAAGTAGTTTTAGATTGATCCTTCGCTGACACAGGTATTTGAGAGAAACCAGAATAACCATCTAGAAAGCAGAAATGTGTGTGTTTGGATAGTCTTTCTAGCATTTGATCAATAAAAGGTAAAGGGTAATGATCTTTCTTAGTAGCTTTATTTAACTTACGGAAATCAATTACCATCCTATAACCTGTAATAATTCTTTGCGGGATCAATTCATCTTTATCATTAGGAACAACGGTAATACCTCCCTTTTTAGGAACACAATGGACAGGGCTTACCCATTCACTATCAGCAACGGGATAAATAATACCTGCCTCAAGGAGCTTTAGTATCTCCTTTCTTACCACTTCTTTCATCTTGGGATTTAGTCGTTGTTGAGGATCACTAATTGGTTTGGCATCTTTCTCCACTGTAATTTTGTGTTGGCATAATGTGGGACTAATGCCCTTAAGATCATCCAGACTATATCCAATAGCTGCTCGGTGCTTCTTCAGAGTTTTCAATAATCTTTCTTCTTCTTGCTCTGAAAGGTTAGCACTAATAATAACATGATATATTTTATTTTCATCAAGATAAGCATACTTAAGATTATCAGGTAAAGGTTTGAGTTCAAACACGAGATCACCCTTGGGTGGAGGGGGATCCCCAAGAATTTCAACGGGAAGGTTATGTTTCAGCATAGGTTCCTGTTTGAGGAACAGTTCATCTATTTTCCTTCTTTCCTTCATAAATATATCGTTTTCATGGTCTAGCAAGTATTGTTCTAACGGATCAGTAGGAGGCACAACAATGAAAGCAACACCAATAATCTCATCCTTACTAGGTGGTTCCCTATCACGAGGTTGTCTACAAAACTTAGCAAAATTAAACTCATGAGACATACCATCTATGCCAACGGTGGCAGTATCTTTTTCACAATCAATCTTAGCACTAGCTGTATTCAAGAAAGGTCTACCAAAAATAATGGGACAAAAATCATCTTGTGGGGAACCAAGAACAAGAAAATCAGCAGGGTATTTAACCTTCCCACACAAGACTTCAACATCTCTAACAAGCCCAATAGGTTTAATGGTATCCCTATTAGCAAGCTTAATAGTAACATCAATGTCTTCTAATTCAACGGGTGCAATGTCGTGCATAATTTCTTTATATAGATCATAAGGTATCGCACTATCACTAGCACCCATATCACATAAGCCATGATAACAATGATCTCCTATTTTAACAGAAATAACAGGCATGCCTACGACAGGTCTATGTATCTTAGTATCTGGTCTAGCAATATTAGCAGTCGCACCACAGAAATAAGTAACAGCCCATCTAAATCATTATCCAAGAGAACTTTAACCATAGCAATACTAGGTTCAACATTAATTTTCTCCGGAGGTGTATAAGTCCTAGTATTACTCTTACGAACAACAGTCGAAGCTTTAGCATGATCCTTTATCCTAACAAGAAAGGGAGGTTTCTCAACATAAGTAGTAGGAACAATCGGATCACTATAGGTGATAGTCTTTTCTTCAACTGTAATAGGTGTAACTACTTTCACTTCAACAAGAGGATTATATTTAAACCACTTCTCTTTAGGGAGATCAACGTGAGTAGCAAAAGATTCACAGAAAGAAGCTACTATCTCAGAGTCAAGTCCATACTTAGCACTAAATCCACGAAAAGCATCGATATCCATAAAAGATCACAATCGAACTTAGGTGTCGTACCTGACTCCTTACCATTGCCGGAACCCCAATCTTCAGAGTTGCATTTAATTCTTTCTAATAAGTCCCATTTGAAATCAATAGTCTTTAGCATATAAGAACCAGCACAGGAAGTATCAAGCAGGTTGCGATTATCAAGAGAAAGCCGAGCATAAAAGTTTTGAATAATCATTTCCCGGGAGAGCTCATGATTGGGGCATGAATGTAACATTCACTTAAGCCTCCCCCAAGCTTGAGCGATGCTTTCTCCTTCGCGAGGCCAGAAATTATATATATAATTACGATCACGATGAACAAGATGCATAGGATAGAACTTCTGGTGAAATTCCAACTTCAATCGCTTATAATTCCAAGATCTCGTATCATCACATAGCTTATACCATGTCAATGCATCTCCCTTCAAAGATAAAGGGAAGACCTTCCTTTTGACAACATCATCGGGAATACCTGCAAGCTTAAATAATACACAAACTTCATCCACAAAGATAAGGTGTAAATCGGGATGCAATGTTCCATCTCCTGCAAATGGATTAGCTAGCAGTTTCTCTATCATACCCGAAGGAATCTCAAAGTAAATATTTTCATAAAGTTCAGTAGGTTGAGGAGAAACTCTTTGGTCTTCTGGTCGGGGTGAAGATACCCCGAACAAGCCCCTCAAAGGATTAGTTTCCGTAGTGACAAGTAACAGAAAATTTCAGCACACTATATAAATCTTTCCTTACCAAGTTCCACTCACCAAAAGCGCTACACTCCCCGGCAACGGCACCAGAAAAGAGTCTTCATGACCCACAAGTGTAGGGGATCTATTGTAGTCCTTTCGATAAGTAAGTGTGTCGAACCCAACGAGGAGCAGAAGGAAATGATAAGCGGTTTTCCGTAAGGTTTTCTCTGCAAGCACTGAAATTGTAGGTAACAGATAGTTTTGTGATAAGATAAATAGTAATGAGTAACACGTAAATAAAGTAAATAAAGTGCAGCAAGGTGGCCCAATCCTTTATGTAGCAAAGGATAATCCTGGACAATTTCTAATAATGAGAAAGGAGCTCCCGAGGACACATGGGAATTATCGTCAAGCTAGTTTTCATCACGTTCATATGATTCACGTTCAGTACTTTGATAATTTGATATGTGGGTGGACCAGTGCTTGGGTACTGCCCTTACTTGGACAAGCATCCCACTTATGATTAACCCCTATTGCAAGCGTCCGCAACTACAAAAGAAGTATTAAGGTAAACCTAACCACAACATTAAACATATGGATCCAAATCAGCCCCTAACGAAGCAAAGCATAAACTAGGGTTTAAGCTTCTGTCACTCTAGCAACCCATCATCTACTTATTACTTCCCCATGCCTTCCTCTAGGCCCAAATAATGGTGAAGTGTCATGTAGTCGACGTTCACATAACACCACTAGAGGAAAAGACAACATACATCTCATCAAAATATCAAACGAATACCAAATTCACATGACTACTAATAGCAAGACTTCACCCATCTCCTCAGGAACAAACGTAACTACTCACAAAGCATATTCATGTTCATAATCAGATGGGTAATAATATGCATAAAGGATCTGAACATATGATCTTCCACCAAGTAAAACAATTAGCATCAACTACAAGGAATAATCAACATTACTAGCAACCCACAGGTACCAATTTGTGGTTTTGATACAAGATTAGATACAAGAGATGAAATAGGGTTTTGAGAGGAGATGGTGCTGGTGAAGATGTTGATGGAGATTGACCCGCTCCCGATGAGAGGATCGTTGGTGATGATTTCCCCCTCCCGGAGGGAAGTGTCCCCGGCAGAACAGCTCCGCTGGAGCCCTAGATTGATTCCGCCAAGGTTCCACCTCGTGGCGGCGGAGTTTCGTCCTGTAAGCTTGTCCACAATTTTTTCAGGGTAAAAGCTCTAATATAGCAGAAGATGGACACCGGAGGCCCACCAGGGGGTCCAGGAGACAGGGGGCGCGCCCAGTAGGGGGGGCGCCCTCCACTCTCCTGGACAGGGTGTGGGCCCCCTGGTGTATTTCTTTCGCCCAATAATTCTTATTAATTCCAAAAACATGTTTCGTGGAGTTTTAGGATTTTTGGAGCAGTGCAGAATAGGTTTCGAATGTTTGCTCCTTTTCCAGCCAGAATTCCAGCTGCCGGCATTCCCCCTCTTCATGATAAACCTTGTAAAATAAGAGAGAATAGCCATAAGTATTGAGATATAATGTGTAATAACATCCCATAATGTAATAAATATTGATATAAAAGCACGATGAAAAATGGACGTATCAGTGTACTACATAAGCTTCTTCTTGTAGACGTTGTTGGGCCTGCAAGTGCACAGGTTTGTAGGACAGTAGCAAATTTCCCTCAAGTGGATGACCCAAGGTTTATCAATCCATGGGAGGCGTAGGATCAAGATGGTCTCTCTCAAACAACCCTGCAACCAAATAACAAAGAGTCTCTTGTGTCCCCAACACACCCAATACAATGGTAAATTGTATAGGTGCACTAGCTCGGCGAAGAGATGGTGATACAAGTGCAATATGGATGGTAGATATAAGTAGTGTAATCTGAAAATATAAAAACAGCAAGGTAACTAATGATAAAAGTGAGCATAAATGGTATTGCAATGGTAGGAAACAAGGCCTAGGGTTCATGCTTTCACTAGTGCAAGTTCTCTCAACAATAATAACATATATAGATCATATAACAATCCCTCAACATGCAACAAAGAGTCACTCCAAAGCCACTAATAGCGGAGAACAAATGAAGAGATTATGGTAAGGTACGAAACCACCTCAAAGTTATTCTTTCGGATTGATCTATTCAAGAGTTCGTACTAGAATAACACCTTAAGACACAAATCAACCAAAACCCTAATGTCACCTAGATACTCCATTGTCACCTCAAGTATCCGTGGGCATGATTATACGATATTCATCACACAATCTCAGATTCATCTATTCAACCAACACAAAGTACTTCAAAGAGTGCCCCAAAGTTTCTACCGGAGAGTCAAGACGAAAACGTGTGCCAACCCCTATGCACAGGTTCATGGGCGGAACCCGCAAGTTGATCACCAAAACATACATCAAGTGGCACGTGATATCCCATTGTCACCACAGATAAGCACGGCAAGACATACATAAAGTGTTCTCAAATCCTTAAAGACTCAATCCAATAAGATAACTTCAAGAGGAAAACTCAATTCATCACAAGAGAGTAGAGGGGGAGAAACATCATAAGATCCAACTATAATAGCAAAGCTCGTGAAACATCAAGATCGTGCCATAGAGAGAACACGAGAGAGAGAGATCAAACACATAGCTACTGGTACATACCCTCAGCCCCGAGGGTGAACTACTCCCTCCTCGTCATGGAGAGCGTCGGGATGATGAAGATGGCCACCGGTGATGGGTTCCCCCTCCGGTAGGGTGCCGGAATGGGCTCCCGGGAGGTTTTTGGTGGCTACAGAGGCTTGCGACGGCGGAACTCCCGATCTATCTTCATTTTCGGTGTTTTTAGGGTACGTGGGCTTATATAGGCGAAATAAGTCGGTCGGGGGAGCCTCGAGGGGCCCATGAGAGTGGAGGGCGCGCCCAGGGGGGTGGGCGCGCCCAGGGGGGTGGGCGCGCCCCCCTATCTCGTGGCTTCCTGGACGCTCCCCTGGCTTGCACTCCAAGTCTCCTGGATCATATTCTTTCCAAAAATCACGCTGCCAAAGGTTTCATTCCGTTTGGACTCCGTTTGATATTCCTTTTCTTCGAAATACTGAAACAGGCAATAAAACAGCAATATGGGCTGGGCCTCCGGTTAATAGGTTAGTCCCAAAAGTAATATAAAAGTGTATAATAAATCCCGTAATCATTCAAAACAGATAGGATAACAGCATGAATGCTTCATAAATTATAGATACATTGGAGACGTATCAGGTTTGAGCGAGATGGCGAGGGGAGAAGAGATAATAACCGCGAGGGGAGAAGTATTTATAAGGAGGAGGGTCGGTGCAGTGCAATTTACGCAGGTGCCCCTGGCGGTTCACATCTGAAGGACACGTGGCAGGCATGCAACTTATTGAAGGTGGAGCCATGACCCCACACACGCCTGGTTTGTCGAGTGGTCGTTTTGGCTTCTCCGGTATTCAGGCAAAAAGGATAAGAATATTAAAAACAATTTTAAATGTGTGTCTCTATATCTTCAGCTCACAAGGACATAGTGAAGAAATTCGACATGTGTCAACAGAGTGCATATGAAGAGACAGAGAGAATTTGAGGAATAAGCACAGAAGGGGTTAGGGTCCGATCATATTCACTTAGTGCAAAAAAGCAACTTGAAGACATAGCTATAAGTGAATGTTGTAGAGGACAAAAAACATGTATATATATTAGTGAAGACCAAATCAACATTGCGAAGATAAACTCTGAAGTCAAACCAATGTTGAAGACAAACCAAATATGAAGATAAAGCAATCAAGACGCCAAAAGAAAATCTTCAAGAGAAGTTGGTGGTGGTGTTACCCACCGTACAGGAAATATTAGACCCAGACACGGCGCACAATTATCATGGCGCTCCGAAGTCAAATTCCACATTAATGTGTTCACACTCAGAGGGTAAGTCTTTATGAATTGAAGATATATGTTACTTCGTGTGTTGTGCACCTAAGTCATTTATATGCATAAGCATTAGGATGTGTGTCCATTCATAGGACAATCGAGGATTCTAAGATATTTAGCTCACACCGCAGCTTGCAAAACCTTTTCTCATCCAAGGGATTCGTGAAGATATCTGCCAATTGCTCTTTAGTGTTAACGTGAATGATATCAATGTCTTCCTTCATAACATGATCTCTGAGAAAGTGGTGACGAATCTAAACGTGCTTTGTCTTCGAGTGCTGAACTGGATTGTTAGCAATCTTGATGGAGCTTTCATTGTCGTAGTAGAGGGGCACATGCTTTATGTTGATGCCATAATCCTTGAGGGTTTTCTTCATCCAGAGAAGCTGAGCGCAGCAAGATCCAACAGCAACATATTCAGATTCAGCAGTTGAGAGTGATACACAGTTCTGCTTCTTTGAAGACCAACAGACAAGAGATCATCCAAGAAAGTGACATGTGCCTGATGTGGACTTGTGATCAACCTTGTCACCAGCATAATCAACATCTGAGAATCCAACTAGATCAAACTCTGAGCCCTTTGGATACCATAATCCTAGTGTTGGGGTGTGAGCCAAATATTGAAGTATTCGCTTCACCGCGAGGTGATGCAATTCCTTTGGTGCCGCTTGGAATGGGGCACACATGCAAATGCTAAGCATTATATCTAGTTTTGATGCACATAAATACAATTGAGAACCAATCATGGAGCGGTATACCTTTTGATCGAACTCTTTACCATTTTCGTCGGGGCCCAGTTGGCCTTTGGTTGGCGTTGGCGTCGTGTACCCTTTGCATCCTTGCATTTCAAACTTCTCCAAGCAATCTTTGAGATATTTTTCTTGCAATATGAAGATGCCATTTCTCTGTTGACGGATTTGAAGACCAAGAAAGAATTTCAGCTCTCCCATCATGGACATCTGATATTGCTCTTGCATCATATGCCCAAACTCATCAGGGTATCTCTTATCACTGCATCCTAAGATAATATCATCCACATAGATTTGGCATACAAACAGTTCACCATCATATGTCTTCGTGAAGAGAGTGGGATCTAGAGACCCATGTTTGAAGCCTTTGCTCTTCAAGAAGTCTTTGAATGTGTCATACCAAGCGCGAGGTGCTTGTTTGAGACCATACAGTGCCTTGTTGAGTTTGTAGACCATATCAGGATGCTTTGGATCTTCAAAACCAGGAGGTTGAGCTACATACACTTCTTCTTCAATTTTGCCATTGAGGAAGGCACTCTTCACATCCAGTACCCAGTAGCTTGATAGTTTCACTAGGTGAAGCTTCATCTAGCTCATTTGGCAGGTTCTCGCTTTGCGAGCCGTTAGTCCCATCGAACCGCACATCTACAGTTTCAACCACTTTGTAGTGAAAGAGTTTGAAGACTTTGCAGGTGCGCGAATCCTTTTCGTAACCAAGCATAAATCCTTCATGTGCTTTCAGTGCAAATTTTGAAGTGTGATGTGGATCTTTGATCCAGCACCTGGCACCGAATACTTCGAAATAACTAACGTTTGGCTTCTTACCAGTCAGGAGTTCATAGGATGTATTCTTGAAGAACTTATGAAGATAAACTCCGTTGATGATGTGGCAAGCAGTATCAATGGCTTCAGGCCAGAACTTTCTTGGGGTCTTGTACTCGTCAAGCATCATACATGCCATCTCAATGAGGGTTATGTTCTTGCGCTCCACAACACCATTCTGCCGAGGTGTGTATGGAGCAGAGAGCTCATGAGTGATGCCCAGTGTATCAATATAACTGTCGAGGCCAGTGTTCTTGAATCCTGTGCCGTTCTCACTCCTGATGTTCTTGATCTTGATGCCATAATTGGTCATGGCACGATTAGCGAAGCGTCTGAAGACATCTTGCACTTCAGTCTTATAGAGGATTATGTGCACCCAGGTGTATCTTGAATGATCATCAACAACAACGAAGCCATAGAGACGTGCAACGGTAGTAAGGGTAGAGTAGTGAGTAGGGCCAAATAAGTCCACGTGAAGCAGCTTGAAGGGACGCGATGTAGTCAGGATTGTCTTCGAGGGATGCTTGGCCCTAGTCATCTTCCCGACTTTAGAAGCACCACATAGATGATCTTTCTTGAACTTTACGCCCTTGATGCCAACGATATGCTTCTTCTTCACGAGAGTGTGCAAGTTCCTCATGCCCACATGTCCTAGCCTTCGATGCTAGAGCCAACACTCTGAAGCCTTTGCTAGAAGACATACGACAAGCTGTGGTCCTGCGGAGAAATCTACCATATACAGATCACCTCTTCGATAACCGTCGAAGGCTAGAGATTTGTTAGTTTCCATAAGCACAAGGCAATGATATTTTCCAAATATCACAATCATATTCAGATCATAAAGCATTGAGACAGACATTAAGTTCTAACCAAGGGATTCAACAAGCATCACTTTATCCATGTGTTGATCCTTTGAGATATCAACTCTACCTAGGCCCAGTACCTTGCTTTTACCAGTTTTAGTGAACGTGATGTGGCTTTTAGTAGATTGATGTAGGGTCGAATCCATGAGAAGACTTCGATCACCAGTCATGTGGTTAGTGCATCCACTGTCCATTATCCACTCAGTAGCTTTTGGAGTCGTACCCTATAGTGCAGTTAGCGGGATAGGCTTCACCAAGAGTATTGTGAAGCACAAACATATAACGAACAAGCATACTATCAAAGTTAAGATTCTTGTTTGGTAAGATAGGATGCTCATCAAGAAACTCTGGGACAAAATACATGGTGAGACTATTTTGGCATTTTATCTTGCGTCCCACAAGATGTTTTAGGTCCCCAGCATTGTCTTCAGAGGTCTGTGATTTCCGGCTGGAGACCTTTCCCTGCAAGAGAAGTTAATTCTTCTTAACCACCCACACCTTAAGGGGTGGCTTAAAAGCAATGAGTCTAAGTGCAGCATCTGAGAACTTTGGCTTTGGAGCCCTAGCAAATAGTTTTGAAGGAGGTGAATAGTACTCAAAAGAATATGCAGAAAAGTTTTTTGATTTGTGAACATAGCGGTTAGATGAAACACGCTTATATTCATGAGTCTGATGATAATTTCCCCGCAAAACATTGGCGTTAGGGTGACCATGTGAGGTCCTCTGTCTGTATGAAGCCTTTGGACCATATGAAGCTTTTGGTCTGGGGTTTGTCTTCTTCCCTAGTGGTGTCATGATGACATTCATAGGAAGCTTCTCAAGACAACTTTTGGGCACCCAGATCTTCTTCAAAGGTGGCCCATTCCTGCAGTTAGTACCAAAACCTGGCAAACACTTCACCATTTTGATTCTTAAACAACTTATAGTTTGCATCAAAGGACTCATCAATGACAACAGGATTAGCACAAGTGAAGCTAGATAAGGTGGGTGGGTCCACGGAAGGGCCCTTTGCAGCAACCCATGTGGTTTTGGGGTACTGCTTAGGCTTCTAGTAAGATCCATCAACATTCATTTTCCTCTCGAACCCCACACCCTCTTTCCTAGGGTTCCGGTTCAGAATCTGTTTCTTGAGGACATCGCATAGTGTTTGATGCCCTTTGAGGCTTTTGTACATGCCAGTCTCAAGCAGTGTCTTCAACCTAGCATTCTCATCAGCAATAGTAGTGGTATCCTCAAACGAAGGGTAAGTTACCACATCAGCAGTTGAAGATATTGCAAGATCAGAGGCAGTAGAACATTCAGCAACAGAGACAACATTATCACGCTCAAGAAATTTTAGAAATGGTGGCACAAAGTCATCCTGAGCGGGACTGGTCTGTTGAGCGAGTAGTGAATCATTCCACTTTTTAAGATCTTCATGAGACGCTCTCAGTTTCTTTAGATCTTGCTTCATGTGAAGATAATTGTAGGGAAGCTTCTCATGAGTGGCTGAGAGGGTTTCATGACAACTTTCAAGTTCCTCGTACTTAACATGAATTTTTTTGATGTCTTCAATTAAGAACTGAGTTCGATTCATTTCCTCGTCCAACAGGTCATCACTTTTGTCTAGCAATTTTTGAATGTGTTCCATAGCAGTTTATTGTTCAGTTGCAATTTTTTAGCAAGAGTCTTATATCTAGGTTTGGATTCACATTCAGAGTCATCTTCACTGGAGGTTTGAAAGTAAGCATCTCGTGGGTTTAGCTTGGCACCTTCTGCCCTGAAGCAGTAGGTCGGAGCAGAGTCGTCCTCATCATCGGCTTCAGCGTCGGCGACGTGACCA
This sequence comes from Triticum dicoccoides, assembly GCF_002162155.2. Classification (NCBI taxonomy): domain Eukaryota; kingdom Viridiplantae; phylum Streptophyta; class Magnoliopsida; order Poales; family Poaceae; genus Triticum; species Triticum dicoccoides. Next base: position 393,139,945 of record NC_041385.1, on the reverse strand, counting down.
TTATCTTTACTGTTGAAGATGGACTTGGCGGCGAATGCTGAGGCTAGAGCAAGGCTTGCCACGCCTGAATCAGACTCCTCCTCAGACTCCACTTCCGCCTCCTCAGAAGTAGACTCCTCCTCTGGATCCATCTCCTTGCCAATGAACGCATGTGCCTTGCCAGATGAACTCTTCTTGTGAGACGAAGACTTTGATGAAGACTTGGAAGAAAACTTTGAAGATTTCTTCTTCTTCTTGTCATCAGAGTCATATTCCTTGCTCTTCTTCTTTTTATTGGATTCCTTGTCCCATTGAGGACATTCAGATATGTAGTGGCCTAGCTTATTGCATTTATGGCATGTTCTCTTCTTGTAGTCACGAGAGGAAGCCTCATCGTTTCTTGAGCTGAATCTTGAAGACTTTCCAAAGCAATTCTTCTTGGATAACTTTTGGAACTTCCTTACGAGCATTGCTAGCTCTTTGCCAATGCCTTCAGGATCACCAGAACTGCAGTCAGATTCTTCTTCAGATGAGGAAACAACTTTTGCCTTCAAAGCATGGGATCGGTCATAGTTGGGGCCATAGATATCTCTCTTCTCAGATAGCTGGAACTCATGTGTGTCGAGCCTCTCAAGTATGTCAGACCGATCGAGATCTTTGAAGTCGGGGCGTTCTTGAATTATCAGGGCCAAAGTGTCAAATGAGCTGTCAAGTGATCTCGGTAGCTTCTTCACAATTTCATGCTTGGTGATCTCAGTAGGGCCGAGTGCGCGAAGCTCATTTGCGATATTAGTGAGGCGATTGAAAGTGAGCTAGACATTCTCATTGTCATATGTCTTGAAGCGGTTGAAGAGATTGTGAAGAACATCAATCCTTGAGTCTCTCTGAGTTGAGACACCTTCGTTGACCTTGGAGAGCCAGTCCCAGAACAGCATCGCAGTTTCTAGAGCACTCACACGACCATACTGTCCTTTGGTCAGATGACCACAAATGATGTTCTTGGCGGTCGAGTCCAGTTGCACTAACCTCTTGACATCAGCAGCGGTGACACCTTCACCGACCTTGGGAACGCCCGTCCTAACGACATACCAGAGGTCGATGTCAATGGCTTCAAGATGCATATGCATCGTATTATTCCAGTAGGGGTAATCAGTGCCATCGAAGACGGGGCACACATCGGAGACCTTGATTACCCCTGTAGTCGACATAGCTAAAACTCCAGGTGGTTAAACCAAATCACACAAAACAAGGGAGCACCTTGCTCTAATACCAATTGAAAGTGCTAGTTATCGACTAGAGGGGGCTGAATAGGCAATTTTTATGAACTTCTTCAAAACACGAGGTCTTTGAAGACAATCAATCAAGTTGAAGTAACATGATATGCAACAGAAGATAAACTACACTAGATAGACCATAGTCAAGTAAGCAATACAGAGAAAGCACGAAGACAAAATGGCAGCTAGGTAGAATAGATCGGAATGGAAGATAGAATGAAGCCAAACAGGTAATAGTCTTCGCATAGTGAAGCCAAACATATCAGGCAAGCAAGCAATGACTTCACGAAGACGAATTGAAATGTAAAGAAGGTAGGAGATAGAACCAGTAGCTTGGTGAAGACAAGGATTTGGTAGACAAGTTCTAGTTGCTGTGACAATTGTACGTCTGGTTAGGGAGGCTGAGATTGAACTCAGAAGACTATGTCTTCACCTTATTCCCCTTGAGCTAAGGATCTCGGTCCTCGCCCAATTACTCTGGTAAGTCTTCAAGGTAGACTTCCAAACCTTCACAGACTTCGTTCATCGACGATCCACAATGACTCTTGGATCCTCAAAACGTGACACCTAACTGGCTGGAGGATGCACAGTCCTCAAGTGTAACAGGTCTTCAGGCCACGCGGACAGAAAGACTTCAGTGATGCCTAACACTCTTTTGCTCTAGGTGTTTTGGGCTTTGTCCTCGCAAGGATCTCTCTCTCCCAAAGGATTCGGAGGTGGGTTGCTCTCAAATGACAAAAGCCGTGCACTAACTCTGAGCAGCCACCAATTTATGATGTAGGGGGTGGGCTATTTATAGCCAGGAGGCAACACAACATGATATGTCCGAAATGACCCTTGGTCACTAAGGAACCGACACGTGTCCAACGGTCGGATTTCAAACATACGAGGCAGCTTGGCTTGGGCTACAAGGAAAGCTGACTCATCCAACTCTGGATAAGATTTGCTCTCATTGTCTTCACTTGAAGACATAGGATTTTGGTTGAACATCACATCAATCATCTGATTTTGTTCACTTGTACCCCACTTAACACTTCGGTGGTTCCTATGACTCAATAAAGAAGAAGAGAAAACTACAAAAGAAGGAAAAAATTGCTTCCGGTGGCTCTTTGTTTATTTGGGGGTTTATGGGAATATATGGAAGTGGAATTAGGTCAAACAGAGCTGCGTGGGACCCACAAGCTCAGGCAGCGCACTCGCGCCGTGTGAGCTTGTGACTCTCCCGTAGATCTTCTGGCCATCTCATGAATGTTCCAGGATCCCTTCTGGTCAAGAAAAAAGCATCATAAAGTTTCATCGTGTTTGGACTTCGTTGGTATTGATACTTTGAAAAGCCATAAACATGCAAAAAATAAGAACTGGCAGCGAACACTAGATTAATAGGTTAATCCCCCCCAAAATGACATAAAATTGCATATAAAATATCTAAGATTCATAATATAATAGCATGAAACAATAAAAAATTATAGATACGTTGGAGACGTATCAGCATCCCCAAGCTTAATTACTGGTCGTACTCGAGTAGGTAAACGATAAAAACAGATCTTTTGATGTTGAATGCTACTAACATGTCTATCATGTAATCTCCTTACGGTATAAATATTGAGAAACGATGAAGTAATTGATATCAACATAATAATATTCATGAATAGAAGAACATAACCATTACTTTTTCAAAATATACGATGCTCAACGAATGTTATCCCTACTCATTGAATTATGTAAGCATGACATGACTCTGCCTTCACCGCATTAAGAGAAATCATGAGCACCTCAATGCCAAACCAAGCAATTGGATCATACTTTTTAACGCGCTTCAGCATTTTCAACTCCACTCAATACACGAGCGTGGATCATGGACATTAGCACTATGGGTGGAATAAAATGCGGTGCTAGAGATATATAGGAGAAGTAAAAAAGGAAGAAAGGCTTGCATCAACTCGGTGGATTGTTAGGCAATGGAGAGGCCTTACATTTGATATCAATGCGTGAATTAGGGATTGCTATGCAACAAATGCATTAGAGTTTACAATCACACTGTCATGCATGCATACATGTAAAGTACATTGGTGGGGGGAGCCACTAATAGAGAGTAGAAATACGAAGGTGGGAAATCCAAAAAATGCAATACAAAGATATTTGGCCCACATAGTGCTAGATGACAGCTCCCTATTGGAGGCCACCTTGTCGGTACCTAGCGCAACAACACAATTTTTTGTTTCAGTTTGTGGTTATTTCAATAAGTGTGCTTCACCAATCCAATGCTTAAGAAACTACATGGAAAGTTCTCAGTTGAGTCAATGTATAGAGCGTTGCTCCAGTCAGATGTGCCAATTGATAATAATAAGATCTGTAAGATAAAGATACCATTAGAGAATAAAATATTTGCATGGTATCTTCGTCGCAGAGTCATTCTTACTAAAGATAAAGCTTATTAAGAGGAATTGACATGGAAGTACACAACGTGTTTTTCTCAGCATGATGAGACAATAAAACACTTGTTCTTCCAATGCAAATTGGCTCATTCTATATGATCAGTCATCCAAATAGTTTCTGGCTTGTATCCTTCTTGTAGTGTTGTTAGTATATTTGGTAATTGGTTACATGTGATGGATCACAGGTTTAGAATTATTCTCAGGGTGGGAGCGCTTGTCGTTATCTGGTCACTTTGGCTATTTGGAATGATAAGGTTTTTAAAGGTAAAAGTACTTCTCTTATGCAGGTTATCTACAGATGTACCAGGACACTTCGTTTATGGTGTGGAGAACTAAAACTTTGTTTACGGAGGTATGTACACGATTTCAGGCTATAGTGAGGGACAACTTTACCCAACATGGATGACAACATGATCTTAGGATTGGACCCCCCCCCCTCCGGTTTAGACGTTATACAGACTCTACATGTTTACTTGCATCCCGCCTTTTTTAATATTCTGTTTTCAGAGTGAACATCGCTTGGTTGTGTGCATTTTAGTGATGCAGAGGCCGAATGTAACGATTAAAACTTTTAAGGCCTCATTCGGTTTAGAGGAAACCAAGACGTTGGAATTGAGAGTAGTATAGGAATTTGATAGGATGACACTTGCCATTATAAGGAATTGACTTGCCTCATTTCTACGCGTAAAATGATCTTTGAGTAGATGTGTAGTTTCCTCAAAAACACAGAAAATGAATAGTATTCCTATGAAATTCATGTACGCATTTTCTATGAACCAAATGCATTTATAGGAAATTTTTCCTATGGATTCCTTGTTACTCCCTCCGTCCGGAAATACTTGTCATCAAAATGAATAAAAAAGGTGTATCTAAACGTATTTTAGTTCTAGGTACATCCCTTTTTATTCATTTTGATAACAAGTATTTTGGGACGGAGGTAGTACCAATTAGGCCTAAGTAATAAGGTGCCTCGTACCAAAAAAGATAAAGATTGCGGTATTAATTACAAGTAAAGTACATTAATCAGTATCACATAATATCCTGTTCTCGAGAAAATAGTCTCACATAATATCCTGGACATGTCAATTGTCAGTTATCACGCTCTAGCTTGCGCGGCTGGGGCACGGGTGTGCAGCCCTGCTGGCTACCGGCGGCGTGCATCTTCATGGTGTCAAGAAAGCAACGGCGCCCTTGCACGGGTAGCGGCGACGACCCCTCGTCCACGCGCGTCTGCGCGAGCGATAGCGAGTATCCGGCACATCCCCGCGGCGGCAGTGGCGCAAGGTGGTCGTGGACGCCGTCGTAGGTGGTGATGACGAAGCGCTCGTCATCGCGATCCCGCCCCACCCGCTTCTTCACGCGGCACCCCTCGCTGGAGCAACGGTAGTAGTTCCTGCCCGCCATCATCGCCCGTCGTTCCATCAGAGAAGAGAATCAAAATGCGTATCCGCGCGGCTGGGCTTGGGCTGCATGCCGTGCGTGCGTGCGTGCGTACCTTGGGTTTGGGCTGTTCTTGACCATCTTCTTGCCGTACTTCCTCCACCGGTACCCGTCGTCCAGCACCTCCATCTCCGACCTCGTCTTGAACGCGATCTTGCTGCCTTTGCTCCTCGCGTCGCTGCTCGTCAAGCTCCTGGACAATTCGGCGACAGAATAACGAGGTTCAGACTTGGGAGCCACGCACCAGTAATGATAATGAAGGGAGACAGTTTCGATCTATAGTAACAAATACTTACGTATTGATATTGTCGAGTCCTTGTGAACTACTAGTAGTACTTGCTGCTTTGCCGCTATGGTGGCTGTCGGCCTGGGTTGGCGGCTGCTGCTGCTGTGCGTGCAAGGGGTAGGAGGCTGTTGCTGCCTCCGCCAGGGAATAATACTCCTCGCCGAAATCAAAGCAGAATGATGATAGGTAGTTGGCGGCGGCGGCCATGTCGTCGTGGTCACCTCCATCCGCATACCCACCGATCTGCTCGCCGGGACTCACGGAGAGGAGGGACGAGTAGGAGGACATTGCGACAAGCCCACAAACCAGACAGACTCGCCTTGTTGAGCATGCGCAAGTGGTGAGAGCATGGCAACTCGTGTTCTCTTGACGAGCACAAAGCTATAAACGGCAACCAGATGACGCACACCGAGCCGGTCCGTGTTCAAACAGATGACGCACGAAGCTCAGTGGGAGCACACGAGCCAAGACTTTGGCTGGAAAACTAGATCGCTGCCGCGCGTCTCCGGATACGCGACAACGACCAAGACGTACGGGACGGCTTCTAGCAAGCTGCTATGAGGCAACAGCTAGTGGTATACTGGTATCATCACCCGTCCGCAATCGCTTTCTGTCCGGGCGCTAGCTGTATGATGTGGGATCCATCTGCGAAGGTACCAACTCAGGCAAGTCGTCGCCGTGGACCGATGACTTTGACGGCGGAGCCGCCTGCTCTGTTCGCGTGGCAGCGCGGAGGCCAAAAGGCGCGCGGACAAGAGCGACGCCGTGCTCCCGGTGGCAGGCAACACCGACTGGTCTTGGATGCTCGGAAGGATCACGGAATTCGGTTACGAACCTGACCACGTGTTCCTCATCCGCTTCATGTCTGATTTAAGCTCGAGGTGCTTAGCGTACGGTATCTGTTATTAAGTCTCAGTCGAGTGCATGGAGATTCGTGCTGGACAGAGCATCGTCCAGCGGCTCTCGCAGCATTTTGTCTCATCATTTGCAATGTGTCTTCCTACCGATTGCAACATCCATTATGGCCTCGTCAATTGTAGTACGGCGTCTAACTGCTCGCAACATCAGCCATCCATGCTTGCAACATGTGGTCACACCGGTTGTGGCGTCTCTTGCGTTGCTCGCAGCATTTTTGTCGCCGTTTAATTTGCAGCATCTAGTTGTGTCGCTTGTAACACCACAACTACACTAACATCACCCGACTAATGCTACGTTAAGCTCCTGGTGCGCCGGGGTTATGCCGAGGATTCCATCATGTGGAAGCACGCCTCAGGAGAACACTGCTTCTTCTGCCTACAATGCGCAATTTCTATCCATCATTCGTTCTGACATGCGCAAGGTACTTTGGAAGACCTGGGCACCACCGAACGTAAAATTCCTTGCATGGTTGGCAATCCAAAACAGGATATGACGGCTGACCGTTTGGCCAGGAGGGGATGGCGAAACTGTGGCCCTTGCCCTCTTTGTAGGAGGGAGCAGGAAACCGTCGAGCGTCTTTTTTTCAACTGTCGCTACACGCTGAGACTATGGGGCTTGGTGAAGGACTGGCTTCAATTCGTCAGCTTGGATGTTTCAGTTTGGGCAAACTACAAGAGCATCAAAGATTGGTGGTTCGACATGGTCTCCACCCAAAAGATCCATGGAAGGGCAATGCCTTCCCTCACCATGCTGGTATGCAAGACAATATGGGATGAAAGGAACGTGATGCGGAGCATCCTACGACCATCCCCATGTACACTACGACCACTCCCCAAGCCCCAAGGAGACATATGACAAGACCTCGAACATATGCCATTGGACACAAGGTGAACTCGCTCCTCTCCGAATCGTCACTTTCCACATGTGAGACATGGCTACTACCTCAAACGTATGTGCTATGCATGACCAGGAACCAGGAGGAAGACCAAGGAACAACTAAGAGCATTGGACAAGATGGCGAGGACACCAAGCGCGAGGAACAAGAGAAAGGGTTGACAGCAAGTCACAGTCACCGGACGACCGGTCCTTACAGGACGTCCGACGCCTAGAAGATCAGCTAGCCAGAACGACTACAGCCGAGGCACCCTACAGCGCCCGGATGACCGCCGGACGTCGGACGTCCGACAACCACCAGCCACCGGATGACTGTCGGCCTCCGGATATCCGACACCACCTTTACAAAACAAAAATGTCGGAAGTCCGAACCTTACCAGACGTCCGGACCCCTGCGAGCCACCGGACGACCGGTAACGGTCGGACGTCCGACGCCTGTCTGTGTACAGTGTTGTGGGCCAAGATCCATTTTGCAATCGTAGAGCAATTTGCTATCTCCGATCATATGATTGGTATATCCACTATCAATCACCCATTTTACTCCACCGGAGAAGGCAACCTACACACAATTATGACTTGGTTAGAGGCACCCATTTTGCAATGGGACCTCTCAAGTTAGTCACAAGGATCTTAGGGACCCAAATAGCATAGAATCGAAATGTATTTCGAGGACCAACAAATTTTGCATAAACTTCTCCATCCTTAGTCTTACGAAGTACATAGGATGGAGGCATGAACTATTTTGGCTTGTTGAGAGTGGGCATGCCCCTTTGGCGTTTCCACTAACAACCTTACCTTTCTCCTTGTGCCCTTCTCGTACAAATGTTTCTTTTAGAGGGGTGGTGCACTTTTGAGAGGACGTCTTATTCGAGCCCCTCTTTGGCAAACACCTCATTGTGTTGGCTCAATACCTTATTAAGGTTCTTTTGTCCTTGAGCACATGTTATGACACCTTTCTCGATTTGAACCTTGAGAAAGCGATTCTCCTCAAGAATGGATGCTGGATCACTACTAGAGTTAGTAGTACAAGCATCAACATTGATAATATGTAGCGACCAGACCTCAAACGGCCAAGTCTCAGTGCATCAGCGTCATTCCTGGATCGTAATGCTAACACGCACAATACTCGAGGAATTATAACAGAGTTTCAATCACACACTTATTACATCGAGTCGTCATAAAGAGTATGATTACACAAAAATATCATGGCTGAAGGTGATCTTCATCCTTCTCCAGTAGTACAACAATCTCTTCCTCGTATCCATCACGTGTAGACTTGAGTTCCTCCTCCTACTCGTTGTTTCTCTTCACCATTTTCTTGATCTTCTTCATGTGAATAATTTGTTGATTCTCCTGGCGACGAATATGATCTCCCATCTCTTGAATGTAAGCTACAATTGATCCATCCATCCTGGTACGAATCATCTCCCATTTGTCATCTCGGCGGCCACATATCTGATAAATGGTATCTCCAGCTCCTTGTGATACACCTCACATATGCGTCCAAAGGTGATATGCGCTGCCATGCTCTTTCCTATACTCCAGCTTGGTGCATCCAGGTAGAAATCAATAGGCTCCGTTGTTGGCGCAAAGGTCCTCCCAGGTACCCAGACTTTGATCTTTCAACGCTCCTCTTCCGGTACAGATGTAGAGAAAGTCCCCGTGAAGCTTGGTAGTCTGACGTTCAAATACTTAGTGACTTCCTTCAAGTGCTTCCCAAAAGGGCTGTCGTCAACCGGCTGAGTGAACTTGTTCCTGGGATCCGCCATCTATAGAGTAGAAAGAGAGGAGAATTAGAAATGAGTAGAGAAGAGAAATCATGTGGCTCATTCTAGTGGTCGTGTCCTATAGTCAGCGTGCGCTCTGATACCATCTTGTAGCGACCAGACCTCAAACGGTCAAGTATCTGTGCATCAGTGTCATCCCTGGATTGGTAATGCTGACACACACAACACTCGAGGAATTATAACATAGTTTCAATCACACACTTATTACATCGAGTCCTCATAAAGAGTATGATTACACAAAAATATCATGGCTGAAGGCCATCTAAACTAGATAACTGCGGAAGCTTCGAAGGTAAATGAGTCCATCAACTTGAACGGCATAGCTGAGTGCAAAACAACGACCCATCGCACCTTATTCATCGTCTGAGTAGTCTGCAATATGAGACGTTGCAGCCATGTAGGTCAGCACATTGAATATGCTGGAAGAGTTACACTGTAAGCAATGAAATGCAAGAACTATATTTTCATGCAATATTTGGCTGGTGGAGGCTGTAAGTTTCATGGTTTTGCATAAAGCTAGTTTTTCCCTACAACAAAGGAATAAATTTATTTAACTACTCCCGAGTTGCCCATTATTTGAGAAGGTAACCCCAACTCAAATTCCAATTAAAAATATCATCATTAACCCAATTCAAATTAATTTAAAGTAACGTGATGAGATCACATCAATAGATTCAAGTACTAGATACTCAAGATGTCCATAACCGAGGACCTGGCTAACCATGATTAGTTTATACACTCTGCAGAGGTTTGCGCATTTTTCCCCACAAGACTCGACCGCATCCTTGATCGCATGATCGAGACATAGCCTTTCTGAAGCATTAACTCTCTACTCCGGGTAGACAATACCACCTACACCCCCTACATCTACTAATCCACCTCTTCAAGAGCTCACGCAACTTACTCAACTATGCCAGAGCCCATAATGGCTTGTGGCTGCACACAGAATTTTCTAGTATGAATAATCTTATGATCCCTTTGAGCCTTGCTGGCATTCCATAGGATAATCACAGGGGTACTCCGGGATTTCCAAAAACAGGCAACACTAGGTTCCCCAAGTGCCTCAACCAATCCACCCAGCTATATATTAAAGTTGCCACCTTAACGTTATCCATGATTACATAACTCTCAAACTTCCATGTGTAAATCATGATCCAATCCCCGTCTACGAGCATGGCTAAGCAATAAATAAGCATAACGTATATTTCTGGGGTGATCAACAGGTATTAGGTTCCTACCTCAAGCACTACAACCAAAACCACATGTTCCCAATCCAACTCATGCAAATATTTGAGGGGCAATACTAATGCGTAGCAAAAATTGGATATAAAAGAGTATGACCAAAGTGTAACTTGCCTTGCTGACGATATGTAAACTCTAGAGATTCGTAGTAACAAGCTTCGCACTCCAGGTAATCTAGGTAATCTAGCGTAGACAAACAATAGCATACATAAGCAATCACTCAATCGAAACACGAGAAAAACCGAGAAAAGATCCAAATCGAACACGAAACAAGCAAATGGCTTAAACAAACAAGAGTCAAACCTAACAACAATGTTAACATGTGAATTAGATCTTAACAATAGGTACATGTGATTAGCTACGATTTGCGAAAAGATTCAACTCAAACGGAGCAACGAATCTCAAAACACGAATGAAACAAGATCGTTTACTAATCTGGACTGAAATCAAATATTACAGTATGAAAATCATGTTCAAGTTGATTAACTGGAAAGAACATAATGATACGAAGAATTAGGCGCTGGTTTCATCTAATTCGGATAAACGAGTAAAAAGTTGTGCTAGTTTAAAGATCAGGGGCTAATTCGTGATAAAAATAATCACGGATAGGTCCCTGGCCGAAAATAAAATATAAAAAATCCTACAGCGCGAACGTTCGCTATCTGAACTTAACCGACGAAAAGCGTTTGTTGAAACGAACGAACGAACGATCGTTCGTTAAATAAGTAAACCGAAACTAACCAATTCGAAAAAAAACGAACGAAAAACCAAAAAACACCGGTCAACAACGGCGGTGGAAATCGGGCGGCGGCGTCGGCGGCGCAGGGCGAGGCGAGGCGAGCGCGGCAGCAGGCGGCGGCGACACGGCGGCAGTAGCAAGGTGGCGGTGCGTCGGCGGCGGTAGCTGCAAACTTGGCGGCGGCGGCTGCGGGTTTGGCGGGGTGGGGTGGTGGTGGCGGTGGGTATTTAAAGGGGGAGAGGGCCAGGCGGCGACTTGGGCGAGGGGGTGCCCATCGGGAGTCCGAGTTGGACTCCCCTCGGCGTCCGTGTGGAGGCGGGGCTCCTCCCGCTCGGGAGGAAGGTGGCTGGGCGACGTGGGCTGCGGCCCGGCTCGGCTGGGCTTTGGGCCAGTCGGGGGGTGAAACTTTTTTTTTAATTAATACCGCCCGAAAGGTAATTCCTAATAAATATAATTTTTTTCTAAAATGCCAAAAACAATTTTCACCGTCTAAATAAAATATTTAGAACAAAGTGAACATTTTCTGGCCTAAAAATGCAATTTTAAAAAATGCATATTTTTTAATTCAAATAAAATAGCAAATAAAATACCAGAAAAGTCTTAATTTGATTTTAAAATTCTTTCTCCAATATTTCTCATAATTTTAAGAAGCCATATTATCTTCTCTCATTTATTTTTAATATTTGAAATAATTGGAGAGAAAAATAATAAAATCAAATTAATCCTTTCTTCAAATTTGAAATAAATTCAAATATGATTTTGTGAGACCTCCAACTCTCTCCTTGGGTCCTTTAGTCGCTTAAGATTTCTAGGATCTCAACCAAATGCAAGAATAAAATATGATATGCATATGATGATATATGTATAACATCCAAATTGAAAATTGGGATGTTACAAACCTACCCCCCTTAAGATGAATCTCGCCCTCGAGATTCGGGTTGGTCAACAAAAAGGTTTGGGTGGTCTCTACGAAGATCTTCTTCTCGCTCCCAGGTGGCTTCCTCCTCGGTATGGTGGCTCCACTGAACTTTGCAAAACTTGATAACCTTGCTGCGAGTAACTCGGCTGGAAAACTCGAGAATTTTTATTGGCTTCTCTTCATAAGCAAAATCACTGTCTAACTGAATAGCTTCCAGTGGCATTGTATCTCTATGAGGAATATTGACCATCTCTGTGTGGCACTTCTTCAACTGGGAAACGTGAAACACATCATGAACTCCTGAAAATCCTTCTGGCAATTCCAGCTTGTAGGCAACTTCTCCCATGCGTTCCAAAACTCTGTATGGTCCCATAAAACGTGGTGCTAGCTTTCCCTTGACTCCAAAACACTTAACTCCTCAAAGTGGGGACACACGAAGATATGCTCTGTCTCCGACTTCGTAAACTATCTCCTTGTGTTTAGTATCCGCATAACTCTTCTGCCTAGACTGGGCTACCTTGAGTCTGTCGCGAATCAACTTAACCTTCTCTTCTGAGTCTTTGATTAAATCCGGTCCGAACAACTGTCAATCTCCAACTTCATCCCATGATAACAGTGTCCTGCACGTCCTTCCATACAAGGCTTCGAAAGGGGCCATCTTCAAACTGGCTTGATAACTGTTCTTGTAAGAGAACTCTGCATATGGCAAATTTCATCCCAACTAGATCCATAATCTAGCGCACAAGCTCTCAACATGTCTTCCAGAATTTGATTGACTCTCTCTGTCTGTCCATCTGTCTGTGGATGAAAGGCTGTACTGAACTCTAGACTGGTACCCAAAGTCTCATGCAACTGATTCCAAAACTTTCAGGTAGACTGGGTTCCTCTATCTGATACAGTGGTCCTCGGAACTCTGTGCAGACATACGATCCTGGTCATGTATATCTTTGCCAACTTAGCACTTGTATAGGTGGTCTTCACCGGGATGAAATGAGCTACTTTCGTCAAACCATCGACTACAACCCAGATAGAGTCATAGCCTGAACGAGTCCTAGGTAATCCAGTGATAAAATCCATGTCAACCTTATCCCACTTCCATTCGGGTATCGGCAATGACTGTTGCAATCCGGCTGGTTTTTGATGCTCTGCCTTAACTCTCCGACATAATCACATACTGCTACATACTAGGCTATATCCTTATTCATTCCTGTCCACCAGAAGCTTTCCTTCAAATCTAGGTACATCTTAGTGTTGCCTGGGTGAATCGAATACGGCGAATCATGTGCCTCCTGCAGAATCAACTTCGTGATCTCGGGGTCACTAGGCACATAAATGCGATACTCAAACCATAAAGTGTCGTGCTCATTCTCACACAATCCTTTAGCCTTTCCTTTACTCATCCTTTCCTTTATCTCGGCAATCTCCTTGTCAGTTTTCTGGGCTTCTTTGATCTTGCCCAAAAGAGTAGACTGAATTTCCAATGCAACAACATAACCTCCGTAGGATCGAAAGTATGTCTAGAGGGGGGGGGGTGATTAGACTACTTGACCAAATAAAACTTATCCTTTTACCAATTTTAGTCTTTGGTAGATTTTAGCTATCTTAGCACAAGTCAAGCAATGTCAACACAATTCAAGCAAGCATGCAAAGAGTATATGAGCAGCGGAAAGTAAAGCATGCAACTTGCAAGAATGTAAAGGGAGGGGTTTGGAGGATTCAAACACAATTGGAGACACAGATGTTTTCGTCGTGGTTCCGATAGGTGGTGCTATCGTACATCCACGTTGATGGAGACTTCAACCCACGAAGGGTAACGGTTGCGCGAGTCCACGGAGTGCTCCACCCACGAAGGGTCCACGAAGAAGCAACCTTGTCTATCCCACCATGTCCGTCGCCCACGAAGTACTTGCCTCACTAGCGATAGGTCTTCACAAAGTAGGCGATCTCCTTGCCCTTACAAACTCCTTGGTTCAACTCCACAATCTTGTTGGAGGCGCCCAAGTGACACCTAGCCAATCTAGGAGACACCACTCTCCAAGAAGTAACAAATGGTGTGTTGATGATGAACTCCTTGCTCTTGTGCTTCAAATGATAGTCTCCCCAACACTCAACTCTCTCTCACAGGATTTGGATTTGGTGGAAAGAAGATTTGAGTGGAAAGCAACTTGGAGAAGGCTAGAGATCAAGATTCATATGGTAGGAATGGAATATCTTGGCCTCAACACATGAGTAGGTGGTTCTCTCTCAGAAATAGCAAGTTGGAAGTATAGGTTCGTTCTGATGGCTCTCTCCACGAATGATGAGGAGGTGGAGGGGTATATATAGCCTCCACACAAAATCTAACCGTTACACACAACTTGCCAAACTCGGTGGGACCGAATTGGTAAACTCGGTCGAACGGATTCAACAAATGTAGTGACCGTTAGGATTTTCGGTGGGACCGAGATGCAACTCGGTAGGACCGATATGGTTAGGGTTTAGGGCTTAACGTAATCTCGGTGAGACCGATTACACAAACTCGGTGGGACCGATTTTGGTAATAAGCTAACCAGAGAGTTGGTCAGGTAAACTCGGTGGGACTGGTTCGCTCATTTTGGTGGGACCGAAATGTTACGAAAAGGAAACAGAGAGTTTACATTGCAATCTCGGTGGGACCGCTCGCTCATCTCGGTGGTACCGAAATGTTACAAAGGGAAACAGAGATATTACAATCCCATCCTGGTGAGACTGAGATCCCTATCGGTGAGACCGATTTGCCTAGGGTTTGTGGCAGTGGCTATGACATCTAAACTTGGTGGCGCCGGATGGAAATAATCGGTAGGGCCGAGTTTGACTTTTGGTTTAGGTCATATGTGTATGTGAGAAAGTAGTTGAGGGCTTTGGAGCATATCACTAAGCACTATGGAGCAAGAAACTCATTAAGCAACACCTCATCCCTCCTTGATAGTATTGGCTTTTCCTATAGACTCAATGTGATCTTGGATCACTAAAATATAAAATGTAGAGTCTTGAGCTTTTGAGCTTGAGCCAATCCTTTTATCCTTATCATTTTGAGGGATCCACTTTTCTCATCCATGCCATGCCATTCATTGAGCTTTTCCTGAAATATTCATCTTGGAATGATGTTAGCTCAATGAGCTATATGTTGTTAGGAATTACCAAAACCACCTAGGGATAGTTGCACTTTCAATCTCCCCCTTTTTGGTAATTGATGACAACATATAGATCAAAGCTTCGACAAATGATAATAAGAGTGAAAAACATTGTCGCTTTGAGAAGTATGTGATAAGCAAGAGCTCCCCCTAAATTTGTGCATAGTTTAAGATTTGCTTTGGACTGCAAATGCATAAAGAGTTAGGCTCATGGGTTACTCTTCCATGTCACATACATCTTGGTGGAGCGCTCAAAATGATAATAATTGAATACATGCACTCATCACCAAGCAAAGTGAATGATCATATAGAGATAAAAAAGATAATGTCATCCAACAAGCATAAATGTAGCATATGATCAAACACATGATCATCCAGGTATCACACAGACATAAAGTATCTCAAACAAGCAAATAAAGTTCAACCACTAAAGCAAGAGAGAATAAAAAGCAGCACTCTCTCTCGAAGCCTATGATCTATACATTTTTCTCCCCCTTTGGCAACAAGTTACCAAAAAGTTCATAGAAAATGCATAGCACTAAATCGTCTCTCAGGCTTGATCTTCAGGTGGTGGTGTAGAGACGTCTCCTTGGACGAAGACTTTAGTAGATGTGGATGGAGCTGGAGGTGTAGGTGCTGGAGCTGGTTGCACTGGAGCTGTAGCTAGTGTAGATGAAGTGGCTCTGGTGTCTGTCACTGGCACTGCAGCTGATCTCTGAGCTCTAGGCACTCTGGCAAATGCATCAGTGGTTGTCTTGCCCTTCCTCTCCTGCATATCATCCTGAAGCTGCTCAATAACAGACTGGATCTCAGTTACCTTCACATCCAAGTCATAGAGCTTCTGCTCCATGGTCCTCTCTAGGCTCTCCTGGTTTTGAGTCAAGGTGACCAGCCCCTTCTCAATCCTCAGAGTGGATGCAATCAAGTAGCCTAGCTGATCTTGTTTGCTCTTCAAAAAGTACTGAGATGCCTCTTCCATTGTTGGGATCTTGGTAGCCTTCTCTGTCCTTGCCTTCTCCTTCTTTGCTTGAGCATGCACATAAGATGGTTCATCTTCATCCATAACCACTTGGTTGTCCTCAAAGTCTAGATAGATAGGCATGTGATCCTTGTCCAACAAGTATGTGCCACTGCCCATCTTGGAGTTAATCAGCTCCTGGATCTGTGGGGCATACCCACAACTTCTCTTTTGGTCAGCTGCTGTCCTCTTGATAGTCTCAACTATGAGGCTCATGACCTTGAACTTCTGTGGCACATCAAATAAGTGTAGCAAGTTTATTGCATGGCCTCTGATCATGTTGTCATCACATGACTTGGGCAAGAGAGTGTGCCTGAGGATCCAGTTGATGGTTGGCAGTCCTGACAGAAGGTAATGTACTGATCCAAACTTATGTGTTTCAACTGCAGCATCTGGGATCTCCTTGTACATATGTGCCATTGTGTTGTGATCCATCTTCTTCTTGGCATAGACATCCAAGTCATCTTCTTTCTCCTTAGGTGCATTGATCAGATTAGCCCATTCTTCAATAGATGATTGGTACCTTGTACCTTCAGACATCCATACTATCCCGCCATCTGGATAGAAGTGTGCTGTGGAGTAGAATTGCATTATGAGCTCATCATTCCACTTTGTGAGCTTTTGCCCAACAAAGTATGCAACTCCACAAGCACTAAAGCTATCATACACACCAGGATAGTGTTCCTCATTCTCCTTCATGTAGGTCCAGTCCACCCACCTCATGTCACACACTATAGGCTTCTTGTCCAGCAACACTGTCTCATAGAAATCCTGCTATTCCTTAGTATGGAACCTGTAGTCAACAACAGTCCTTCTCCTGGCTGCATAAGGATCAGACAACCTCCACTGTCTGAGGCCTACATCATTTCTCAGCTTCATGTTCTCAGCCACAAGATGAGCATCATTATGATCTGGAATTTTTGCCTTCAACTTTCTCAAGACATGCTCTTCATCATCTTCCTCTTCAACAACAGTTTCAGGCACTGGGACCTTGTTCTTCTCAGCAGCATATATGTTTCTGGTATTCCTCTTAGGTGCAATCTTGGGCTTGGAGGCAGCTTTGGGTGCTTCTTTGGGATTTGATGATGCAGCCCCTGACCTGATAGCATCACCCATAAGCTTCTGAGCCTTGGGTGCTGGTGCAGCAACCTCTTCTTATTCCTCCTCTTCCATCATGGAAGGCTTTCCAACAACTCTGGCCATGGTCTTCTTGACCCTTTCCTTCCTCTTCTTCCCTTCTGCAACAGCCTCTTTGGGTTCAGATTCCAAAGCCACTTGAGTAGAGGCTCTGGCTTTAGACATGGGAGTTCTCTTTGCAGGTACATTGGTCTTCATACCAGGCTTAATGGCAGCAGCTGTGCCATACTCCTTTTTGAGCACTTTCTTCTTGGAAGTAGCCTCATCCTCAACTGCCACATAGTCTTCATCCTCAAATTCTGAGGTTTTCTTCTTTCTGGCCCTCGTGGCAGCTTTGGGTAAGTTGCTTGGGGTGCTCCTGCTACCATCATCAGAGGTGCTAGAGGGACTAGTGCCCTCACTCATTTGAACCTGCTCCTCTGACTTGTTCTAGCTATCACTTTGATCAGACATAGTACAAACACTGACTGCAGACCCTGTGAATAGATATAGATGAGATAGAGTGGATGAGCATCACAAAATACAGAGGTTTTTGCAAAAGAATGAGTCAAAAACTTAGTTTTAGTTTTCCACAGAAAGCATTTCAGATCAACCGATTTGTAAACTCGGTGATACCGAAGCAGCTTTTGGAACCTAAACTAGTGGACTCGGTCAGACCGAGTCACAGTTCGGTGGCACCGAGACTGCTAGGGTTTCACAAAGTCTTGAACTCGGTCACACCGATTTGCAATTCTCGGACAGACCGAGAATCACATATGCAATGGCCTTAGTCGAATCGGTGGATCCGAGTTCTACAACTCGGTGGGTCCGAGATGGTTTCGGCGGAAACCTAACCCTAAATCTTCAATTCATCTCTAATCTACGGAGTGTTTTGACTAGACAGGATTATTTCAATCGTGGCAAGATTCATGGCGAACACAATGTGCTAGGAATCGGACGGGGATAGCACAATGATCGAGTCCATACCCTAGTTCGGTGATGAACTTGCTACGGCGGCAACGGTGGGGATGATTTCCATTGACGGCGGCGGAGACCAGCGACTGGAGGCGGCTGGCGACGAGGAGGACGATCCGGAGACCCTGGAGGCAGAGCGGGCTACGAGCGGGTGAAGGAGTTTGGAGAAAGTTTCCAAATTTTTGCCCGTGGGTATATATAGCCCGACCCTGTCGGTGTGACCGAGTGGAACAACTCGGTGGCACCGAGATGCATAACTGCTGACAGTTACAACAACTTGGTGTGACCCAAAAGTTCAAATCGGTTGCACCGAGATTGAAAACCTAGATCGACTTAGTGATCTCGGTATGACCGAAATGAAAAATCGGTCAGACCGAAACGCACAAAGATGTTTTGGAAGTTTAAGTCTATGACGAATCGGGGACTCCGAGTGCTCCTCACACAGAGTGGTTCGAATCTGACTTGATCAAATTTTGTGATGTAGCATGAATAGAGTTTGAGGCAAGAAAATCATAGATAGCTAGAGAAGGTTCTTAGGCAGTCTTGTCCATCCACTTGGCAAAAGAAAAAGAAACAAGTCAATCAAAGCAACAAGTGGATGTCCTCGAATGAGTAAAATATGCAACCAACATGCTCACACAATAAAATGGCGAGTGAAATATGTGGCAAAGCATGCACAACCAATTCTAGCATCTATAAAGCAATTGGCGATGACTGGGTCATCTATATATATATGAGTATATTGACTTAGGAGTCAAATGAGAACATTTGATCATAGGTCATACTCATCGTTTAAGCTCAAGTGGGGTTACCACTTTTTCATAATGCATTGATGTGTTCACACCATTAGAGTTGCTTTGACTCAATCCTAGAGTAAAGCTCCCCCTAGATGTGAGATCCCCGCTTAGAGGGATGAACTAACCTTGGGTTTTGTCGATGATGACTTCATGTAGGTGTTGAAGATGTGGATGCTCAATGTTGATGTAGATCATTTGGAGCAATCCCTTGGAGTGAGTTGCACTTTCAATACCTACACGGGTTAGTACCACAAGGAACAAACAAGGATATCCATAGACATAGAGTGATGCACACACAAGATGATGTCTATGAAAGCATTAGGTTACCTTGTCCCTTGTCTTACCAACAAGAGGGTTTGTGACTCCTTGAAGTAGTGCAAGATGTGGAAGTTGATTGCACTTGTTCTTGCCAATATGATAAGAGTGGAATATATTGGCGGAGTCACCCTCAAGAACTCTCTAGTTCTTCTTCTTCAGGATCCACATCATCTTGATGGGAATCCTTGGAGTTGTACTTGTACTTGATGAAGTAGAGCTTGATGTAGTCTTGGGAACCCACTTGACCAAGGCCTTTGGAGCTTATTCAAATGCATCAATCTCCTCTTGAAGCTTATCCTTGCCTTTTTGCTTGTGGTCTTGTGGTGGAAGATCATCTTGAGCTTGTGTCCCCTTGAAGGAAGTAGGATCATACTTCTCTTGTTGAGGAACAAACTTCGTCTTGGGGTATTGATCTTCTTCCTACTCAACTCCATTGGCATTGAACTTTCATTCAAAACCAACACCTTGGTTCTTCCGGTGCCTTCCTTGCTTGCGTACAATTTCCTCAAATTGCTTACTCCCGGCAAGGCTTTTGTAAACACCTTTCTCTATAATTCCCTTCAATAAGCTATTTTCTTGCTCAAGTGTAACTTGGCTAAGAGAATCATTAGTGGAATCAAGAGAACTACTAGAAGCAACAACATTGGATTTAGCATGATTATTGTTACTACTAGAGGAAGAATCCTTCTTGTTCTTGTTAATAGACTTGACTTGAGGCATGTAAGTAGATAAGAGTAAACGCTTGGCAATGTAAGAAGAACTTTTCTTACGGAGATAATGACATTGATTGCCTTTAAGAACTCATGCTCTTGCTCAAGGTTGAGCTTTTCAAAGCGTAACTTCTCATGAGTCCTTAAAAGTTCTCGATGATCTTCTAAGATAGTTTCATGAGCTAACTTAAGAGTGTTTAGTTCTTTAGTTAGAAGCTCAATCTTCTCCTTATCATTGTCATTTGTTTTATCTTGATTAGCATGATTAATTGACGTTTCATCATAGTATTCATCATTAGAGTTGTTAACAAGTAAATCATCATCACCTAACAAGTCATCTTCATCACTATTGAAATCAACATACTTGAGATGTGTTACCTTCGGGACTTTAGCCATGAAGCATCTCCCAAGTCCTTCATTTGGTGAATCAAATATGTCGTAGGAGTTGGTTGACAAAAGTGCTAGACCGGCAACACCTTCATCTTGAGTATATTCGGAGTCGGAGTGATAGCTTCTCTCGGAGTGATTGTCGGAGTCGGAGCCGGATACCCATTCACCAACATGAGCTTGATGTCTTCGTTTTGTGTAGCTCCTTGATGACTTGTCCTTCCTTTCTGAATCCTTGCTTCTCCGGGATGTTCTTCATTCATAACGATCATCTCTACTCCTCCTCTCTCTTGGTGGTGATTCTTCTCTTCTACTTCTTCTCTTGGGTGATTCTTCTCTTCTTTTGTAGGGTGCCGTACACTCATTGGAATAGTGTCTGGGTCTCCCACAATTGTAGCAATTGCACTCTCGACTAGAAGATCTTTTGTCATTGTAGGACCTTGACTTGGAGCTTCTCTCTTTGCTTCTATTCTTGTAGAACTTGTTGAAGTTCTTCACCATTAAGCTCAATTCTTCATTGAAGGTTTGTTTCTCACTTGATGATGTGGGGGCTTCACATGAGGCTTTGTAAGCACCACTTGACTTGTTGTGAAGTTCCACCTTATCCTTGAGTGACATCTCATGAGCAACAATTCTTCCAATGACTTCCGTTGGCTTGAGATCTTTGTAATTTGGCATCATTTGGATCAATGTGCACACGGTATCATATTTTCCGTCCAAAGCTCTTAGGATCTTCTTGATGATGAATTTGTCGGTCATCTCTTCACTACCTAAGCCGACAATCTCATTTGTGATAAGAGCAAGCCTAGGATACATTTCAACGACACCTTCACCATCCTTCATTTTGAACTTCTCAAGTTGACTTTGGAGCACATCCAACTTGGATTCCTTGACAGAGTCGGTACCTTCATGCATATCAATCAAAGTATCCCAAATTTCCTTTGCATTCTCAAGACGACTGATTTTGTTGAATTCTTCGGGGCACAATCCGTTGAAGAGGATATCACATGCTTGACCGTTGTATTGCAGCATCTTCAACTCTTCCGTGCTAGCTTCATGATTTGGTTCTCTCCCATCAAAGAATTCACCTTGCAAGCCAATACACACAATAGCCCAAACGGCAGGGTTATGTCCAAGAATATCCATTTTCATCTTATAATTCCGACTAGCAAAATTAGTACCATCAAAGTAAGGACCTCTATGGTGATAATTTCCCTCGCTAGACGCCATACTCTCCTAGGTTGTGAAACCAAGGCTATGACCACCAAAAGCTATGGAAATCAAAGCAAATGGAGACCAAAGCTCTGATACCACTTGTAGGATCGAAAGTATGCCTAGAGGGGGGTTGATTAGACTACTTGACCAAATAAAACTTATCCTTTTCCCAATTTTAGTCTTTGGAAGATTTTAGCTATCTTAGCACAAGTCAAGCAATCTCAACACAATTCAAGCAAGCATGCAAAGAGTATATGAGCAGCGGAAAGTAAAGCATTCAACTTGCAAGAATGTAAAGGGAGGGGTTTGGATGATTCAAACGCAATTGGAGACACGGAAGTTTTTGTCGTGGTTCTGATAGGTGGTGCTATCATACATCCACATTGATGGAGACTTCAACCCACGAAGGGTAACGGTTACGCGAGTCCACGGAGGGCTCCACCCACGAAGGGTCCATGAAGAAGAAACCTTGTCTATCCCACCATGGTCGTCGCCCACGAAGGACTTGCCTCACTAGCGGTAGATCTTCACGAAGTAGGCGATCTCCTTGCCCTTACAAACTCCTTGGTTCAACTCCACAATCTTGTTGGAGGCGCCCAAGTGACACCTAGCCAATCTAGGAGACACCACTCTCCAAGAAGTAACAAATGGTGTGTTGATGATGACCTCCTTGCTCTTGTGCTTCAAATGATAGTCTCCCCAACACTCAACTCTCTCTCACAGGATTTGGATTTGGTGGAAAGAAGATTTGAGTGGAAAGCAACTTGGGGAAGGCTAGAGATCAAGATTCATATGGTATGAATGGAATATCTTGGCCTAAGCACATGAGTAGGTGGTTCTCTCTCAAAAATAGCAAGTTGGAAGTGTAGGTTCGTTCTGATGGCTCTCTCCATGAATGAAGAGGAGGTGGAGGGGTATATATAGCCTCCACACAAAATCTAACCATTACACACAACTTGCCAAACTCGGTGGGACCGAATTGGTAAACTTGGTCGGACCGATTCAGCAAATCTAGTGACCGTTAGGATTTTCGGTGGGACCGACATGCAACTCGGTAGGACCGATATGGTTAGGGTTTAGGGCTTAGCGTAATCTCGGTGAGACCGATTACACAAACTCGGTGGGACTGATTTTGGTAATAAGCTAACCAGAGAGTTGGTCAGGTAAACTCGGTGGGACCGGTTCGCTCATTTCGATGGGACCGAAATGTTACGAAAAGGAAACAGGGAGTTTACATTGCAATCTCGGTGGGACCGATCGCTCATCTCGATGGTACCGAAATGTTACGAAGGGAAACAGAGAGATTACAATCCCATCTCGGTGAGACCGAGATCCCTATCGGTGAGACCGAGATCCCTATCGGTGAGACCGATTTGCCTAGGGTTTGTGGCAGTGGCTATGACATCTGAACTCGGTGGCGCCGGATGGAAAGAATCGGTAGGGCCGGGTTTGACTTTTGGTTTAGGTCATATGTGGATGTGAGAAAGTAGTTGAGGGCTTTGGAGCATATCACTAAGCATTATGGAGCAAGAAAGTCATTAAGCAACACCTCATCCCTCCTTGATAGTATTGGCTTTTCCTATAGACTCAATGTGATCTTGGATCACTAAAATATAAAATGTAGAGTCTTGAGCTTTTGAGCTTAAGCCAATCCTTTTATCCTTATCATTTTGAGGGGTCCACTTTTCTCATCCATGCCATGCCATTCACTGAGCTTTTCCTGAAATATTCATCTTGGAATGATGTTAGCTCAATGAGCTATATGTTGTTAGAAATTACCAAAACCACCTAGGGATAGTTGCACTTTCAACCTCTCGGAACTATCTCCAAACACATCTCTCAAAGATCATCTGCTAACTCGTTAGGTAATCCTTCTGTCATGAGCGTGTTAACATAACTCTTGCGGCTCAATGCATCTGCTACGACATTGGCCTTTCCGGGATGATAGTGCAATTTCATATCATAATCCTTGATGAGCTCCAACCATCTCCTTTTCCTGAGGTTCAACTCTTTCTGTGTGACGATGTATTTCAAACTCTGATGGTCCGTGTATACCTCACAATGGTTTCCAATGAGAAAATGTCTCCATGTCTTCAGCGCATGCACTACGGCTGCTAACTCCAAATCATGCGTAGCATAATTCAGCTCATGAGGTTTAAGCTGTCATGAGGCATATGAAACAACTCTCCCTTCCTGCATAAGCACAACTCCAAGTCCTCGTCGTGAAGCGTCGCAATATACTTGGTAATCCTTACGTTGGTCTGGGAGAATCAACACTAGGGATGTAACAGAATGTTTCTTCAACTCCTGAAAACTAGCTTCACATTCCTCAGTCCATTTAAACTTGGTGTCCTTATTCAATAACTCCGTCATGGGTTTTGCAATCCTGAAGAAATTCTCAATGAACCTCCGATAATATCCTGCGAGTCCAAGAAAACTTCTGATCTCTCCAGCTGATGTGGGTGCCACCCATTTAGTCACAGAAGCAACCTTGGTAGGATCTACTGCTATTCCTTCTCCGGATATAACATGTCCGAGAAATCCAACTTCCTTTAGCCAAAACTCACATTTGCTGAACTTGGCATACAACTGATGTTCTCTGAGTTTCTCAAGAACCAAACGCAAATGCTCCTTATGCTCCTCTTCATTCTTCATGTAGACCAATATATCATCAATGAACACCACGACAAACTTATCCAAAAACTCCATAAACACTTTGTTCATCATGTTCATAAAATAGGCGGGCGCGTTAGTCAGACCAAATGACATAACGGTATACTCATATAGCCCGTACCTTGTGGTAAAAGTTGTCTTAGGTATATCCTGCTCTCGAATCTTCAACTGGTGATAACCTGATCGAAGATCGATCTTTAGAGAAAACTTTAGCTCCTTGCAACTGGTCAAACAAATCATTGATCATTGGCAGAGGGTATTTGTTCTTGATTGTCACCTCATTCAACGCATGATAATCAACAACCATCCTTAAAGATCCATCCTTCTTCTCCACTAGAAGCACTGGGGCTCCCCAAGGTGATGAACTTGGTTGAATGTAACCTTTCTCCAGTAACTCCTTTATCTGTGTCTTAATTTCCTCCAGATCCTTTACGGGCATCCGATACGGTCTCTTTAATATTGGTCCGGTGCCTGGCAATAGCTCAATTAAAAACTCAATGTCGCAATCTGGTGGCATGCCTGGTAACTCCTCTAGAAATACGTCGGGGTAATCCTTCACCACTGGTACTTCCTCCTATACAACTCCTGATAAGAAATTCACTTGAGTCCTCCTCGGCGCATGCCGAGATACATACTTGATCCTCTTTCCCTCTGGGGTGGTGAGAAGAATTGATTTACTGGCGCTGTCGATGTTTCCTCCATACTTCGATAACCAATCCATGCCTAGTATTATATCCAATCCTTGTGACTCCAAAATTATTATATCAGAGGGAAACACATGGCTACCAATGGTTGAGGGTTTAAGGGTAACCGATCACACCATTGGCTGGCCATATACTCTGCTCCTGGCGAGCTTACTAACATGGGTGACCTAAGGGCTAGGGTTGGCAACTTAAACTTGTCCACAAATCCCCTTGATATGTATGGATGCGATGCACCAGTATCGAAAAGAACGTGGGCAGTAAAGGACTTAATCAAAAACTTACCAATCACTGTGTCTGGCTGATCTTCAACCTCCTCCACACTGACGTGGTTCACCTGACCTTTGGTGAAGGGGTTGGGCTTCTTGGCAGAACCACCATTGCCATTTCCATTCTTTGCTTCAGGACATTCAGTGGCATAATGTCCGGTCTTCTGGCACTTGAAACAGGTAATATGGCTAGAGATCCCTCTTGGCTGGTGTTGAAGGGTTGGAACGGTTCTGGCTGCTGCTTCCTCGATTCCTGTTGCCATTCTTGGGGCCACTATGGTTATGCGAACTTGCTCCATTGTGCGTATGTACTCCATGGTTATGGCCTCCATGGTTGTGGGTATGTCCTCCTGAGTACGGGGAATAGTGGGGCTTCTGCTGAGCTCCTGAGGTGTACCTCCCCTATCCATACTTTGTCTTGCGATTATCAATCTGTTGCTGCTTGCCTTCAATCATGAGAGCCCTATCTACCAACTCCTGGTAGTTGTTGAATGTTGCCACCATCAACTGCATGCTCAGATCACCATTCAGTCCTTCCAGAAACTTTTCCTGCTTAGCGGCATCTATAGCTACGTCATCAGGGGCATAGCATGCTAACTTGCTAAACTCATCCACATACTGGCCCACTATACGTCCTCCTTGGCGCAAGTTGCGAAACTTGCACTTCTTCATGCTCATAGCTCCTATTGAAACATGGGCAGTGCAGAAAGCCTGCTGAAATTGATCCCGTGTAACAGTTTCAATAGGGTAAGTGGGTGTGAAATTCTCCCACCATGATGATGCGGGTCCATCAAGCTGATTTGCGGCAAAGCGCACTCTCTCCGCATTTGTGCATCCTGCAGTGGTCGGCTCTCTTCCAATCTTGTGGAGCCAATCATGCGCAACAACCGGTTCGGTGCTACTAGAGAACACCGACGGATTCAACCTTAGAAAGGGGGCAAGGTGATCAATAGGGGGTGGTGGTGGTGGGTTGTTGTTGTTGTTGTTGTTGCCTTGGCTCTGGTTCTGAACTAATATCTGCATCAAGGCATTCTGCTGCTGGATCTACTGGGTGAGCTCCGGTTGGAAGGCAAATCCATTGTCGCATCTCGGAGGCATCTGATGGGTGAGAAGGGGTGAGAAAACAGAATAGAATGAGGTCTAAGAGAGATTTCACTACCCATAATGCTCATGAGGCAACACAATCAATTTCACTTCAATCAATAGCACACAAGATCACACAAAGCGGTCTAACCTATGATTACAAACTAGATCGTTGCTAACTACTTGGAGGGAAATACTACTAATTACAATGGTGGTCATCTAGAAATTTTCATCAAAAGAAGACTCCATGATATCTGCTCCAGCTTCATCTTCATAATAATCATGACTATCAGGGTCGGAGTAGGTGTCGTCGATGATGATGTAGTCTTCTGGGTGGTTGTCCTCCTTTGGCGCATGATCTCCCATGAATACTCCTAGCTTCTTCTTCAGGTCTTCATCCTTCTCCAGTAGTACAACAATCTCTTCCTCGTATCCATCACGTGTAGACTTGAGTTCCTCCTCCAACTCGTTGTTTCTCTTCACCATTTTCTTGATCTTCTTCATGTGAATAATTTGTTGATTCTCCTGGCGACGAATATGATCTCCCATCTCTTGAATGTAAGCTGCAATTGATCCATCCATCCTGGTACGAATCATCTCCCATTTGTCATTTCGGCGGCCACATATCTGATAAATGGCATCTCCAGCTCCTTGTGATACACCTCACATATGCGTCCAAAGGTGATATGCGCTGCCATGCTCTTTCCTATACTCCAGCTTGGTGCATCCAGGTAGAAATCAATAGGCTCTGTTGTTGGCGCAAAGGTCCTCCCAGGTACCCAGACTTTGATCTTTCAACGCTCCTCTTCCGGTACAGATGTAGAGAAAGTCCACGTGAAGCTTGGTAGTCTGATGTTCAAATACTTAGTGACTTCCTTCAAGTGCTTCCCAAAAGGGGTGTCGTCAACCGGCTGAGTGAACTTGTTCCTGGGATCCGCCATCTATAGAGTAGAAAGAGAGGAGAATTATAAATGAGTAGAGAAGAGAAATCATGTGGCTCATTCTAGTGGTCGTGTCCTATAGTCAGCGTGTGCTCTGATACCATCTTGTAGGGACCAGACCTCAAACGATCAAGTATCTGTGCATCAGTGTCATCCCTGGATTGGTAATGCTGACACACACAACACTCGAGGAATTATAACATAGTTTCAATCACACACTTATTACATCGAGTCCTCATAAAGAGTATGATTACACAAAAATATCATGGCTGAAGGCCATCTAAACTAGATAACTGCGGAAGCTTCGAAGGTAAATGAGTCCATCAACTTGAACGGCATAGCTGAGTGCAAAACAACGACCCATCGCACCTTATTCATCGTCTGAGTAGTCTGCAATATGAGACGTTGCAGCCATGTAGGTCAGCACATTGAATATGCTGGAAGAGTTACACTGTAAGCAATGAAATGCAAGAACTATATTTTCATGCAATATTTGGCTGGTGGAGGCTGTAAGTTTCATGGTTTTGCATAAAGCTAGTTTTTCCCTACAACAAAGGAATAAATTTATTTAACTACTCCCGAGTTGCCCATTATTTGAGAAGGTAACCCCAACTCAAATTCCAATTAAAAATATCATCATTAACCCAATTCAAATTAATTTAAAGTAACGTGATGAGATCACATCAATAGATTCAAGTACTAGATACTCAAGATGTCCATAACCGAGGACCTGGCTAACCATGATTAGTTTATACACTCTGCAGAGGTTTGCGCATTTTTCCCCACAAGACTCGACCGCATCCTTGATCGCATGATCGAGACATAGCCTTTCTGAAGCATTAACTCTCTACTCCGGGTAGACAATACCACCTACACCCCCTACATCTACTAATCCACCTCTTCAAGAGCTCACGCAACTTACTCAACTATGCCAGAGCCCATAATGGCTTGTGGCTGCACACAGAATTTTCTAGTATGAATAATCTTATGATCCCTTTGAGCCTGATTGGCATTCCATAGGATAATCAGACGGGTACTCTGGGATTTCCAAAAACAGGCAACACTGGGTTCCCCAGGTGCCTCAACCAATCCACCCAGATGTATATTAAAGTTGCCACCTTAATGTTATCCATGATTAAATAACTCTCAAACTTCCATGTGTAAATCACGATCCAATCCCCGTCTACGAGCATGGCTAAGCAATAAATAAGCATAATGTATATTCCCGGAGTGATCAACAGGTATTAGGTTCCTACCTCAAGCACTACAACCAAAACCACATGTTCCCAATCCTACTCATGCAAATATTTGAGGGGAAATACTAATGCATAGCAAAAACTGGGTATAAAAGAGTATGATCAAAGTGTAACTTGCGTTGCTGACGATCTGCAAACTCTAGAGATTCGTAGTAACAAGCTTCGCACTCCGGGTAATCTAGCATAGACAAACAATAGCGTACATAAGCACTCACTCAATCGAGACACGAGAAAAACCGAGAAAAGATCCAAATCGAACACGAAACAAGCAAACGGCTTAAACTAACAAGAGTCAAACCTAACAGCAATATTAACATGTGAATTCGATCTTAATAGTAGGTACATGTGATTAGCTACGATTTGCAAAAAGATTCAACTTAAACGGAGCAACGAAACTCAGAACACGAATGAAACAAGATCATTTACTAATCTGGACTAAACTCAAATTTACAATACCAAAATCATGTTCAAGTTTATTAACTGGAAAGAACAGAACGATACGAAGAATTAGGCGCTGGTTTCATCTAATTCGGAAAAACGAGTAAAAAGTTGTGCTAGTTTAAAGATCAGGGGCTAAATTGCGAAAACAAATTGCGGATAGGTTCCTGGCTGAAAATAAAATAAAAAGAAAAATCCTATAGCGCGAACGTTCGCTATCTGAACTTAACCGACAAAAAGCGTTCGTTGAAACGAACGGACGAACAGGCGTTCGTTAAATAAATAAACCAAAACTAACCGATCTGAAAAAACCGAACGAGAAACCAAAAAAAAAACAATCGGTCTTTTACCGGTCAACGGCGGCGACGGAAACCGGGCTGCGGCGTCGGCGGCACGGGGCGAGGCGAGACAAAGGCGGCGGCGGCAGCGGCGGCCCGGTGGCGGCAGCTGCGAGGTGGCGACATGTCGGCGGCAGCGACTGCAAACTTGGCGCGGCGACTGCGGGTTTGGCGGGGTGGGATGGCGACGGTGGTGGGTATTTAAAGAGGGGGAGGGCTAGGGCGGCGACTTGGGCAAGGGGGTGCCCAACGGGAGTCCGAGCCGGACTCCCATCGGCGTCCGTCTGGCGGTGGGGCTCCTCCCGCTCGGGAGGAAGGCGGCGGGGCGACGTGGGCTGCGGCCTGGCTCGGCTGGGCCTTTGGCCCAGTCAGGCGGCGAAACTTTTTTTTAATATTCCGCCCGAAAGAAAATTCCTTATAAATATTAAGAAATTCTAAAAATGCCAAAAACAATTTTCACCGTCTAAATAAATTATTTAGAAGAAAGTGAACATTTTTCTAGCCTAAAAATGCAATTTTCAAAAATGCAAAATTTTCTAATTCAAATAAAATAGCAAATAAAATACCAGAAAAATCTTAATTTATTTTAAAATTCTTTCTCCAATATTTCTCTTAATTTGAAGAACTCATATTATCTTCTCTCATTTATTTTTAATATTGGAAATAATTGGAGAGAAAAATAATAAAATCAAATTGATCCTTTCTTCAAATTTGAAATAAATTCAAATATGATTTTTGTGAAACCTCCAACTCTCTCCTTGGGTCCTTGAGTTGCTTAAGATTTCTAGGATCTCAACCAAATGCAAAAATAAAATATGATATGCATATGATGATCTATGTATAACATCCAAATTAAAAATTGGGATGTTACATAATAGGAGAAGAGTAAGCCTTGGCTAAAGTTTCAAGATAAGTAAGCTTGAGCGTCTCAAAACTCTTTGTAAGAAGGGTGAGCTCTTCTTCCCTAGTCTTGAGGGACACAAATAGGAGCTCACAATCCTTAGAGAGAGAGAGGCATGAGACTTCACAAGCTTACTTTTATCATTCATCAACTCTTTGCAAGAGTCATTAGCCTTTTTCAAGGAGGCAAGATCTTTAGTATGAACATCAATGTTTGCACCAATTTTCAAGCATAGTTCACCATTTCGTGCTTCCTCATATTGAACTTTTCACTCAAGGATTTCATATTTTTCCTTTTCCTCGGTGACGAGGGTTTCGAGTTCCTTAATGGTGATGGTGTGCTTACTCACCATCTCCATAAGCATACGAAACATAGTGAGCTTCTTTCCTTTGAGGGAGCACATGAACTTATTTAGTTTAGCAAGCATAGGATCATCTATATCATCATCCTCATAACTATCCTCCGCATCAAGATACTCATCACTAGGAGTAGGAGTGAAAAGAGGAGGGTTTGATCGTGGGGTTACCTTGACCTTGTCAGGAGAGCTTTGGTCCTCTCCATCTTCTACCACGGTCTTTGCCATTAGGACTTGTGAGCGTTGCCCTTGTGGTCCTTCATATAGTTGTAAGTGACAACATCACCACTCTTGTTGACTAGCCTCAAAGTGTTTTGAGAATCTTGAGCAACTCCGGCAACACCACTAACATCATCCGGATCAGATTCTTCATGAGCAACCATTGCTTTCCCATCTCTCTTCTTGAGCTTGGAGTTCAAAGGATTTGGCAACTTCTTCTTGGGAAAGGTCTTGGGAAACCTTGGTTTATCTTCTCTCTCCTCATAAGGGCACTCGTTGGAGAAGTGGTTGGTTTCTTCATAGTTGTAGCACTTTCTCACTTTATTCTTATGGAATCTTCCCTTGAATTTTGCCGCGCTAAACTTCTTAACAAAGAGAGCAATGTCTTCATATGACGAGCTCTCATCTGAGTCAATATCATCACCATCCTCCTCCTCCTCATCATCTTCTTCTTCACTTTGCTCTTCTTCACATACATATTTGGCCTTCAATGCAAAATTGATCTTTGATGTTAAGGTACCATGCATGGCAAGATGTTTTGTACCATTTGCCTTTGACTCTTCAAATAGTTGGAAGGTGGATATGATGTCATCCGGAGGCATTTCCTTGAATCCATGGTGTTGTCTTATGTCCCACACCATTTGGTGATGATACGGAGCAAGGCGTGAAGCAACTTATCCACAAGAAATCGCTTAGTTAAGTTGAATCCATCTGTCTTGTCACACTCACATGACTCGATGTTGGCGGTGTGAGTCATGAGACGCTCGCGAAGTTTCTTGGGAGATTCACCTTTCTCCATAGAAAAGTTTTGCAATTGACCCTTGGCAATATCATATTGAGCAACGCGGAGAGTGGAGGTGTGATGCCCCCAATTCAATCATGCACTAATCATACACGCAAATGTGTATGATCAAGATCAGGGACTCACGGGAAGATATCACAACACAACTCTAAACACAAATAAAAGAATAAAAGCTTTATATTACAAGCCAGGGGCCTCGAGGGCTCGAATACAAAGCTCGATACACAAGAGAGTCAGCGGAAGCAATGATATGTGTGTATAGACATAAGTTAAACAAGTTTTGCCTTACGAAGGCTAGCACAAACATCAACAATCAAAGAGGCAAGGCCTCCTACGTGGGACCTCCTAACTACTCCTGGTCATCGGCGAGCTCCACGTAGCAGTATCCGTCGATGGTGGCATATGGCTCTAGGGATCCACCATCTAGTTGCATCAACCGGAAAGAAGGAAGAAGGGGGGAAAGGGGTAGCAAAGCAACCATGAGTACTCATCCAAACTACTCGCAAGCATCAGATCTATACTAAGTATGCATTGGTATCAAAAGGAAGGTTTGTATCTGTGGACTGAACTGCAGAATGCCAGAATAGAGGGGAAAGGCCTAGCCTATCAAAGACTAGCATCTTCAAGCAGCTCCGAGCATCTTGCAGCATGTAGAAGAGTAAATAATAGCATTTTAATTAATAAACATGTTGTAACATTAATGCCCAGAGATCCTTCCTCGACTCCCTGCGAGAAAGCAATCCCGGAGCCACATATCTCAAGTATCCATTTGAAGTTGTATAAGATCAGGATATAAGTCTGAACGTCCATTACCGTGAACACGGTATTCGAACATATGTCTTCCCTGCAGGGGTGCACCAAGTTACCCAACACACTTGATTACTCTAGCCGGACATACTTTTCTGGGTCAATGCCCAGCCTCGGAAGATCAACACGTCGCAACCCTACCTAGGATCAGCAGAGAGGTCCCCGCCGGTTTACATCCTAAGCACTCCGGGGTTTGGGCCCATCGCCCGTTGCACTCTGGGTGGTTGCGAGCAGGGCGGACCAGGCTCCACCACTACAGGATGGTGCCGGCCTAGCCGTGCCGCACTGTTGAACTAGACGTCTGACAAAGCTTCGGCTGATACCACAATGTCGAGGCCCATAACTATTCTCGCGTGGTGGTTAGTGTGTAAAGGCCAAAGGCCAACTCAGAACAAATACCCAAACCTGTTAGTGCATTATTAAAAGAAGTGACAGCTGTCGGGAC
Source organism: Triticum dicoccoides (assembly GCF_002162155.2). NCBI lineage: Eukaryota > Viridiplantae > Streptophyta > Magnoliopsida > Poales > Poaceae > Triticum > Triticum dicoccoides. The sequence continues at coordinate 393,107,116 of NC_041385.1, read as the reverse complement.
AAGTCTGGAGCTATCACCCCCTCCCGGGTGATACCGCTAAACAGCCAGCCGCCACCGTCACATCGCATGGGTGCTCTCCGGGCCCTCCCGTCTTCCACAATGGTCTCAAGTAAAGTCAAGGTAACTGTGTATCCAGACATCAAGGGGAAAACCCGAGGAATCACCCCCGGTGGATTCCACTCGATGTAATCATCAAGGTGAATGTAAGAGGAACCACCCTCGAGGTTCACAGTTGAGGTGTTGCACGACAGAGCCGTATCAGGAATGGTGTAGGAGGAACCACCCTCGATGACCACCACCAAATAGCTACACTACAAAGATCTCATCAGGAGTGATGTACGAGGTTCCACCCTCGGCACTCGATGGTAACTCTGAAGAGTCGAGCAACAAAAAGGGGCGTGATGTGATGTGAGGTGTCGGGCTCAGGTCGTCGATCACGTTGATCGAGTTGTCGATGATGAAGCAGGGGCGACAAGGACAAGGTGGGGGTCACTGATGGATCACTAATCAACCTATACTAAGCAGTTTAGGATAAGCAGGTAGGTAACAATAACAGGTACAAAAGCAGGCTATGCATCAGAATAGGAGCAAATAATAATAGTAGCAAAATCTAATGCAAGCATGAGAGAATAGAATGGGCGATATCGGGATGATCAAAGGGGGGGCTTGCCTGGAAGCTCCGCTGAAAGGTAAGAAAGGTCGTCGTCGACGTAGTCGATCACAGGGACATCAGCAGCGGTCTCGGGGTCTACCGGAGAGAAGAGGGGGAAGAAACAGTAAATACACGCAAACATAAGCATAACATGACAACAAACGGTACTAGAGCTGTTCTAACACAGAGCTAGGCGATACTGGAGAAGAGGGAAAACATCCAAGGAAGTTTTCCCGGTTCCAGACGTCTGTCAGACAGATGAACCGGAGGGAAAGATTCATCTCATCGTTCTGAGCAACTTTCATGTAGAAAACATTTTCATCCGAGCTACGGTTTAATTTATATGAATTTTCAAAGTTTTAATAATATTCTGGAATTATTAATAAATCGAAAATAAAGATTAATTGCTAGGTGCAACCAGCACAGGGTACACAAAAGTGCACCCAGTGGCTGACAGGTGGACCAGGGGGTCCCCGTTGACCAGTCAACGTTTGACTGGTCAATAGGGGTTGGAGCCGCCGTGTCATTGACTCACCTAACTAATTAGTTGATTAATTAGGCTAACTAATTAGTTAGTTTAACTAAACCATTTTAATTAAGTTAATTAACTAATTAATTAACTTATTAATTAGTTTATTATTAATATATTATTAATTCTTTTTTAACAAAATAGGGAAGGGGCCCCAGCTGTCAAAGGCCCTATGGCCTTAGCGGGCGAC
>NC_041385.1:393102972-393105389 GCF_002162155.2 Triticum dicoccoides | reverse complement strand
CTGGTAGCCGGAGGCGGCCGAGGACGGGAAGCAGGGGCCGCGGTGGTGCTAGGCAGCGGGAGTGGAGAGGGGTGCGAGGCGCGGCGGGCGCGGGGCTGCGTGGGCGACGACGGCGTGGGCGGAGCAGAGCCGTGATGGTTAGCGGCACGAGCTGCAGCAGCACAGAGGCGGGAGCCGGGCGTGGGCGGACGAGGCTGCAGGCACAGCGGCAGGACGACGCGGGCGGGTGGCTCGCGGCCATGGGCAGGTGGAGAGGGAGCCGAGGCAAGGCGGGCGGATAGACAACAACGGCGAAGCCGGTCGGGGCCAGACGCGGCGACGCACATTGACGACCTGGGTAGCAAGGCAGTAGAGGTGTGCGGCGAGCGCGGCAACTAGCGAGCGGGGCGCGTGCAGCTGTAGGCGGGCGCGGCAGGGGCGGAGGCGGTATTGCACACGGGCGACCGCAGACGGCTGCGGCGATAGTAGGCGAGCGGCGACCGGAAGTTCGGGCGGGCGTGGCTGCAGTAGTTTGAGGAGTAGCAGCAAGCGAGGGTAGGCGCGGGGATGCAGTAGGAGGCTAGCGAGGCCGCACAGTGCGAGCGCTCGCGCGTGGGAGTACCGGGCACCGGCTCAGGAAGGCACAGGCGGCGGTCTAAACAGCGGCAACCAGAGGGGGGGAAGGTGGCTTCGACGGAGGGGCTCACGAGCGTTGACGAGAAGGCCCGGGGACGCCAGAGGAGCCCGAGGTGACGCAGATCGACGCGGTGGAGCTCGACGTCTGGAGGAAGAAAAAGACGGTGATCCGGTGATGGAGAGGCGATTGGCTTGAGGTCTTGAGTGTAGGCGAAGCAGTGGACGTCGACGGTTCTACTGGACGAGGTCGCAGCCGGTGGGGAGCTCGGCGGGCACGGGATCGAGCGTGGCATGGCGACGGTGTCTTTGGGCGTCGCCGAAACCGAGAGTCAGAGAGGGGAACGAGGGGGAATGGGCGTTAAGGTTCGAGGGGGAGGTTCGGGGGGCCTTGTAGGAGGCAGGGGAGGCATGGATGGCCGCACCGTGTTCATCGGCATCGTGTACGGTTGCCCAGCGTCCATGAGCGCACGATGAACAAAGAGGAAGGAGATGACCTGGCGGTGGGCTAGGCATGTCCAGCTGGTGGGCCGGTTGGCTGAGGCCATGGTGGGCAGGGGGTGTGGCCCTTTTTCTTTTGCTTTGCTTTCTCTTTAACCTTTTCTGTTTTCTTTAGATTAGGGTACTAAACCACTTATTCGCCGTCATTGCCATGTCATTTGCTTGCGTGTTGCGTTTTATCATGTCATCATGTGCATTTCATTTTGCATACGTGTTCGTTTCTTGCATCCGAGCATTTTCCCCATTGTCCAGTGTCATTCCATCTCGTGAAGTTCATGTTCTTTTCCTTCCATTTTCAGCCGGAGTGCTGCCTAAATCCTTTCAGTCTTATTCGTTTCTTATCTCGTTCTAACCGGAGTGGTTTCATAGTCTATCTGATTCCGTGAGCTTTCAATTCTCGTCATTCTCGTCGTTCCTCTCTTCTTCTCGAGTGCTCTCGCTTCTTTGCTTCTTCTCTTGAGTTCTTGTTTCACCTCATCCCTTTTTCCCTTCCGGCTCGGTCCTAAGATCTCGGGTCGAGATCTCTTGTTAGTGGAGGAGTGTTGTAACGCCCCGGATTCGATGCGCCAGGTGTCTGCCAGTTATTCGCCGTCATTGCCATGTCATTTGCTTGCGTGTTGCGTTTTATCATGTCATCATGTGCATTTCATTTTGCATACGTGTTCGTTTCTTGCATCCGAGCATTTTTCCCGTTGTCCGTTTTGCAATCCGGCACCCCTATGTCCTCCGGCGTCCCCCTTTTGTATCTCGTTGTGAGAGGGTGTTAAACGTTCTCGAAATGGACCGAGTCTTGCCAAGCGGCCTTGGTACACCACCGGTAGACCGCCTGTCAAGTTTCGTGCCATTTGGAGGTCGTTTGATACTCCAACGGTTAACCGGGTAACCGCAAAGGCCTCTTTTGTGTGCAGCCCAACACCCCCTTGAAATTGTCCCAAAACCCAGCAAACTCCCCTCCATGCTCTCGGTCGTTCGATCACGATCGTGTGGGCGAAAACCGTGCCTCATTTGGAGCCTCCTAGCTCCCTCTACCTATATATTGCCTCTTCCCCGAGATTTCGCAGTCCAAACACCCCAAACCCTAAAAAAAACCGCCCTCCGCCGTGCCCGGACATGTCCGCACCCGCCGGACGTCCCGTGCCGCCGCCCCGCGCCAGTGGCCCGCTGCCACGTGGCCCCCGCGTCCTCCCGCCGCCATCCGCGCCGTGGGCCCTGAGAGCCCTGATCCGGCCCCCGCGGCCCATCTCCTCCGCCTCCCGCGCCCTGGGCACCCATCCCCTCCGCCTCCCGCGCCGGTGTGCTCCGCC
>NC_041385.1:393057563-393102854 GCF_002162155.2 Triticum dicoccoides | reverse complement strand
GACCGTGTCCCTGCGCCGCCCGTCGCCAGCGTCCCGCGCCTCCCCGCGCTCGGCGCCCCGTGCCCCGACCCATGCGCCCCGTCTCCGGCGAAGCTCCGGCCGGCCCCTCACCGCAGCCCCTCGCCGGCGTCGCCCCACCGCCCCGTCTCCGGCCTCTATGGCCCGCTCCGGCTGCCGCGCCGCTCCGTCTCCGGCGAAGCTGCGGTCGCCTCGGATCCGTGCCCAGATCCAGATCCAAAAGAGGTTGACCTCCAGATTTCCCTAAGTCCCGAATATTTTTGCATATTTTTAGCTCATGTTCATCGCATCATAACTTGCTGCATACTACTCCGTTTCGTGCGTATGCTATATCAAAATGTTCACTGTGAGATGCTCTTCATTTCATTCAATTGGGTCATGTTCATTTGAGTTCATCTTGATGCCCGAATCATCGTTGCAAGAGTGCTATATGATGTTGTCTGCTGTCTGTTAACAGAACATGTTCATTTGTCATTTTTGCCATGTTTGATGTGTGCATCCTATGAGGTTGATGTCTACATGTATTTTGTGCTACATCATGCCATATTTACAGGGGTGTATGCCATGTATTTTTGTGATCAATGGGGTGACTAGAACAATCATGCAAACTAGGCTTTGTTATGTTGCTGATTTCAGTCCCTGTTCTGCTGTTATTTTTATGCCATGTAAACTTGATGCTACATAGAGATCCAAGCATATTCTGAGATACTTCAGTAAGGATGGTTTGAACATATGGTTATTCTATATCCATTAATGCCCCTGTTTGCAATTATGGAGTGGTCTAGCATGTCACTTTCTTGCTCTACGTTTGCTATAAAATGTTTCCTGGCGGATTGTTTACATGTTATTCAATTTTGCCAAGGTTGTTGTAGTTGATCCTTGCACGCTATGAACTTGTTCTTGCCTTGGTTTGTTTCATAAACATGTCTTCTTGCTGATGCTATGCTTATCTTGTCATGCAATTATTTGTGGTGAGTGAATCAAGCTTGTTAAGTAGGATACTTGTTGTTACTGTTTTGCTAGGCTGAATCTGTTATTTTGTGATGCTATGTAAACCTGCTGCTACAAGTAATTCTATGCATAATCTGGAGATGTTAACTAAGGATGATTTGTTATATATGTCATGCTCCATCCATCCATTTCTCCCTGGTTGCATTTATAGATTGCTTTAGCTTGTTGTAATCTTGCTCTAAAATTGCTAAATAATGTTGCTGTCAGCCTGTTAACATTAAGTTTAGTTGTTGCCATGTGTTTTGCTAGTGATCCATGCACCCTAGGAACTTGATCTTGCCATGATTAGCTTCATAAACATGTATTCTTACTGTTGGTTGCCTTGTGATGCCATGAAGTGCTCTGTAGTGAGTGGTACAAGCTCACCAACATGCCTACTTATTGTTGGTTCTGCCATGTATGAATCTGTCATATAACTTGTCATGTTTACATGAGTGCCATCATATTTTCTGTGCCCTTTTGGCTCATGGTCAGTAAGAGACTTTTGTTCTATGAAATTAGTAGGTTCATGCCATGCCTTTGTTTGCCATGATAAGTCCTGTAACATGTTGTTTTATAGCTCTAAACATTGCAACCTGATGTTATTTCTGCAAAGTCTGAAACTGTTATTATTTGCAATCTTGCCATGTGTGTTTGAGCATGTTCTAGTAGTTTATGGAGATAGCTCAGTGTTCATGTTTTGTTATGCTTTACCTGTACATCATGTCCATGCCTTTTGTTATCATGTTGAGCTGCTGTAGCATATTGTTTTGATGCTTGCAATATGCCTAGTTGCTGTTTTGGGCAGATTGTTGTTATGTCTTGTTTGGAGTGTATGTGTTGCACCGTTGCTCCGATTTGAGTGTGCTCTATATGAAACTTGCTTAGAATTGCATGTAGTTTCATATTATCATGTTGCATCCTTGTTTTGAGGTGTTTTCTTGATGTTTGGGTGCATTTTGCATCAATGCCATGTTTGATTTGTTTTGCTCATATCTTCTAGGCCGTAGCTCCGAACTAAATGAACTTTATATGTAACTTGACTAGAATCTCGTGTAGATCATCTTGGTGTATTGTAACTTGCTGTTTAACAACTACAACTTAATGTTTGTTCAGATCTGGACCAATTTCGGAATTTGCATATGAGGACTTACCGGAATTGTTATATGTTGTTTCCGGCCTCATTTAAACTTGCTTCAATGTGTTGCTCTTGTTTGCATCATCTCTTGCCATGAGTAGCTTCATGTAGTCTTGTGTTGCATCATACTTGTTTGTGCATCATGCCTTCTTCATGTGTGGTGTGTTTACTATGTTGTGTGCTTCTTCTCGATAGTTCCCGTTTCGTTGCGATCGTGAGGATTCGTTTTTCTACGCTTGGTTCGTCTTTGTGGCTTCATCTTCTTCATGGACTCGTTCTTCTTCCTAGCGGGATTTCAGGCAAGATGACCGCTACCCTGGATCTCACTACTATCATTGCTATGCTAGTTGCTTCGTTCTATCGCTACGCTGCGCTACCTATCACCTGTTTATCAAGCCTCCCAAATTGCCATGTCAGCCTCTAACCTTTTTCACCCTTCCTAGCAAACCATTGCTTGGCTGTGTTACCACTTTTGCTCAACCCCTCTTATAGCATTGTTAGTTACAGGTGAAGTTGAAGATTTCTCCATGACGGACAGGATTATGTTGGGATATCACAATATCTCTTATATTATTATTAATGCATCTATATACTTGGTAAAGGGTGGAAGGCTCGACCTTATGCCTGGTGTTTTGTTCCACTCTTGCCGCCCTAGTTTCTGTCATACCGGTGTTATGTTCCCGGATTTTGCGTTCCTAACGCGGTTGGGTGATTTATGGGACCCCCTTGACAGTTCGCTTTGAATAAAACTCCTCCAGCAAGGCCCAACCTTGGTTTTACCATTTGCCTCACCACCACCTACTTTTCCCTTGGGAGTAATTAACCCGAGGGTCATCTTTATTATAGCCCCTCGGGCCAATGCTTGTCTAAGTGTTGGTCCGAACCAGAGCCACTTGCAGCGCCACCTCGGGGAAACTTGAGGGCTGGTTTTAGTTGTACGTAGTGTTCATCCGGTGTTGCCCTGAGAACGAGATATGTGCAGCTCCTATCGGGATTGTCGGCGCATCGGGCGGTCTTGCTGGTCTTGTTTTACCATTGTCGAAATGTCTTGTAAACCGGGACTCCGAGTCTGATCGGGTCTTCCTGGGAGAAGGTATATCCTTCATTGATCGCGAGAGCTTATCATGGGCTAAGTTGGGACACCCCTGCAGGGTATAAACTTTCGAGAGCCGTGCCCGCGGTTATGTGGCAGATGGGAATTTGTTAATGTCCGGTTGTAGATAATTTGACAGCTGATTCGAATTAAAACGCATCAACTACGTGCGTAGCTATGATGGTCTCTTCTCGGCGGAGTCCGGGAAGTGAACACGGTCTTTGGGTTATGTTTGACGTAAGTAGGAGTTCAGGATCACCTATTGATCATTGCTAGCTTTACGACCGTTCCGTTTGCTCTCTTCTCGCTCTTATTTGCGTATGTTAGCCACCATACTTGCTTAGTCGCTGCCGCAACCTCACCACTTTACCCCTTCCTTTCCCATTAAGCTTTGCTAGTCTTGATACCCATGGTAATGGGATTGCTGAGTCCTCGTGGCTCACAGATTACTACAACAACAGTTGCAGGTACAGGTTATGCGATGATCATGACGCGAGAGCGATGTTTACTTGTTTTGGAGTTCTTCTTCTGCTTCTTCTTCGATCAGGGGATAAGTTCCAGGTCGGCAGCCTGGGCTAGCAGGGTGGATGTCGTTTGAGTTTCTGTTTGTGTTTCATCCGTAGTCGGATGGTGCTCTTATGTAAGATGATGTTGTATTCGTGTGGCATTGTATGCCTTATGTATGTATCCCCATATATTATGAAATGTTGATGTAATGATATCCACCTTGCAAAAGCGTTTCAATATGTGGTTCTATCCTTAGTGGGACCTTCGAGTCTCTTTAGGATAGTATCGCATATTGGGCGTGACAAGTTGGTATCATAGCCTCGATCGACCTTAGGAGCCCCCCTTGATTGATCGTGTAGTTTGGCCGTTGTCGAGTCTAGAAGAAAACTGTTTTCTGAGTCTAGTTATATCGGAGAGTAGAAATTCTTTTTACTCCTCTGCCCCTTCGTCGCTCTGGTGAGGAATCTTGACATGGGTGTTTTGATTTACTCCTCTTCCCCTTCAAATTTTTCTTTAGGATCACGCAGTTGGTTTTTTCCGATCGTTGGTTCTCAGCTCTTTTCATCCGGTGCATTTCTCGTCAAGTTGACTCGAGCCTCTTCATCTTTGCCAAGTTCAACCCTCAGTTGTTTTCTTTTCCCACCCGCCCTCCCTTTTTCTTCTCGGAGTTGGAGTCCGTAATCGTGTATCCATCCTACTCGTGCGAAGTCTTTGCTTTCTTTCCTCAATGATTTCAACCAGTGTTTTCTCTTCAAAATATTCGTCGGTTCCCCCTTCTAAGTTGCCTTTGTTTTCCCGCCCCCACCCTCTTCTTCCCGGAGCCTGAGTCTGTTTCGACCATCAATTTCACTCGTGCGAAGCCTCTTCAGTCTTCCCTCAATTCTTTCAACCGGTGAATTCTCGTCTCGGTGGACATTCTTCATCTCTTTTTTCTCTCCGGTGGATTCAATTCAAGTTTTTTCGGGTTGATCACATTCTTTTCCTTGGATCAAGTGTTTTCCCTACTCGTTCGCCTCTCGCCAGTTAATCATTCCGGAGTTTGGAAGACATCCCAGGAGATTCGTCTATGTTCCAATTAATTCGAGGTTGTCACCTCATTCAAATATTTCAATTGTTCCAGTGCATCATCTACCTCTTCTACATCCCTTTCCCACGGTGTTTTCTATTAGTGGGCCCTAACCCATAGGTCTTTTCCCAGGATCTTACCTGACTCTTCTAATTTTTCCCGGAGCTATTCTCAATTCTTTTCAAAGTGTGACGTAAGAATGGATTTCATCAGTCACATGCCTTCTCCAAGATCACTTTCAAATTCTTTTCATTTTTGGTTCAACCCTTCTTCTCTTTAATTCTTCCGGAGTATGTCAGAAGTTGTTTTTTCCGTTTCTTTCACCGGAGGCCATCATGCCAGTTACCGTTCTCTAATTATCCCGGTGCTTCATTCAAGTGCTCTTTAATCAGATCGAGTTCTTCCCGTTCTCTTGTATCTAAATCCCCTCAATCATATTTGTTCTGCTAATTCTTCCCGATGATTCATTCTCTTTCGTCAGTCATTTTCGAATTCTTATGGTGGTTCGTTCAAGATTCCTTTTTCCTTGATTATCATATCAATTCATTCGTTCTTTCCAATCCTACCGGTGGTTCATGAAGACTAACTCAAATTTTGCGCCATATTCCCCTTAATCCTTTTCCAACAAGAATAAGTGGTATGCAAAATCCATCCCTCTCATCAATTTAATTGATGAAGGTTAAGCATAACATAATTCTTATTCTTCTTTCAGCAAGTTGATGAACCTCTTCCTTTTGGAGTTTGTTCACCATCTCAAATTCTCGGTTTGAAGTGTTTTCATCTTTTCTTTTCCGGAGTTCAAATTTCCTCGGCCATGTCATCAAAACCTTCATCTAAATCATCGCAAGGCTTTTATCTTATTTCTTTTCATCCTTCAATTCTATCTCTTGATCCTTTTGTCACCGGAGTTCTTCATGGTGGTTCTTCATGTTTTAATTCATTCCTCAAGTGTTCATCAAGATTCTTGTCAGAGGAGTTCAAGTATCTTTCCTTCTTGCTTTTCGAAGTGCAATTGATTCTCCATATTCTTTTGAAGTGGAGTTTTGCATTTCTTCGTTCTTCGCAGCTATTTAATCTTTTCCGCTTATGGTCGGTTATCACCTCATAATTTTGTGATGTTTTCCATAAGTCCACAACAAGCTTATTCTTTCATTGTTGATTTTCTCAACAACTCCATTCAATCCTTCCTTCTAAGTTCTTTTCATTCCATTCTTTCAATTCTTCCGGAGGCATTGCGTTGCTTATGTTGTCAAGTGTCATTCCATCTCGTGAAGTTCATGTTCTTTTCCTTCCATTTTCAGCCGGAGTGCTGCCTAAATCCTTTCAGTCTTATTCGTTTCTTATCTCGTTCTAACCGGAGTGGTTTCATAGTCTATCTGATTCCGTGAGCTTTCAATTCTCATCATTCTCGTCGTTCCTCTCTTCTTCTCGAGTGCTCTCAATTCTTTGCTTCTTCTCTTGACTTCTTGTTTCACCTCATCCCTTTTTCCCTTCCGTCTCGGTCCTAAGATCTTGGGTCGAGATCTCTTGTTAGTGGAGGAGTGTTGTAACGCCCCGGATTCGATGCGCCAGGTGTCTACCGCCGTCATTGCCATGTCATTTGCTTGCGTGTTGCGTTTTATCATGTCATCATGTGCATTTCATTTTTCATACGTGTTCGTTTCTTGCATCCGAGCATTTTCCCCGTTGTCCGTTTTGCAATCCGGCACCCCTATGTCCTCCGGCGTCCCCCTTTTGTATCTCGTTGTGAGCGGGTGTTAAACGTTCTCGGAATGGACCGAGTCTTGCCAAGCGTCCTTGGTACACCACCGGTAGACCGCCTGTCAAGTTTCGTGCCATTTGGAGGTCGTTTGATACTCCAACGGTTAACCGGGTAATCGCAAAGGCCTCTTTTGTGTGCAGCCCAACACCCCCTTCAAAGTGGCCCAAAACCCAGCAAACTCCCCTCCATGCTCTCGGTTGTTCGATCACGATCGTGTGGGCGAAAACCGTGCCTCATTTGGAGCCTCCTAGCTCCCTCTACCTATATGTTGCCTCTTCCCCGAGATTTGGCAGTCCAAACACCCCAAACCCTAAAAAAATCGCTCTCCGCCGCGCCCGGACATGTCCACGCCCGCCGGACGTCCCGCGCCGCCGCCCCGCGCTAGTGGCCCGCCACCATGTGGCCCCCGCGTCCTCCCGCCGCCGTCCGCGCCGCGGGGTTCACCACCAATATTAACAAATGAAAATTTGCCACATGATGAACATTTTATTTTAGACATTTGAAAATGTTTGATTTTGACTTGACTTTGATGTTTGGACTGGAGTCGAACCAACACGAGTTTAACAACAATAGTCATGATGACGTGGCATCATTAGCAGGGAAAAACTGTAGCTTACTTATCCGGGCGTTACAGGAGGTACCGGTCGTGGTTCTCACAATGTTGTCCCATAATTCCTTGGCACTTTTGTTATGGATGTATGGTCTCCTTTGCTTGTCAGTCATACCTCTCCTTATGCACATAGTTGCTTTGTCGTTGAGATTCTTGTCATACACCTCTCTTGGGGTAAGATTCTTTGGGTCAACCGCTTGGTAGCCATACTCCAAGATCTCCAACATCTCATCATTTCCATATCGAATATGATCCTGCATAGCAACTCTCCACAAAGAAAAATCGGTAGTGTCATCAAGTAAATGAGGTTTGCCTTGAGGGTTATACTTTGGTTTCTCTATTTGGGGTCTTGCATAAATCCAAGGAACACTGGGGTGTTCATTACTAGGAGGTTGTTGGCCAAGTGAGGAAGTACGCACAGCTGGCCTCGAGGTTGCACCACCAGAAAGTGGTGCAAGCATCGTGGTTAGTGTGGCTAATATCATTTGGACCAAGGCCTCAAGAGAAGCATCATGCTCCTCCTTTTGCTTAGCAAGCACCCGTTCTAGATCCTCAGAAGTGAAGGACTTGACTTCTGTGGAAGCCGCACCCATATTCTTCGGATCTGCACCAAGGGGAGTCCCATCGGGGTTCATCTCGCTCTAAGCCAAAAGAATAGAGAATGAGGCTCTGATACCAATTGAAAGGATCGAGACCTATAGAGGGGTGAATAGGTACAGTTACAAATTTTAATTATTACTTAGCAATTTTAGTCAATAATGCGGAATATGAAAGTGAGCCTAACAATTGCAAGTATGATGCTAAGAGCTAAGCAATATAAACAAGTAACACAAGCATGTGAGTAAGCAAGCACAAAATGATATAAGTAAGTGCTAGGAGACAAGTAACCACAAGTAGAGAGTTAGGTTAGGAATAACCGCAACTCCGGGAGATGAGGATGTATGCCGATGTTCACTTCCTTGGAGGCAAGCTAATCACCGTTAGAGAGGTGGATGTTACCACGAAGGCAGACCAACGCCACGAAGGCTCACCCTATTCTCCATTTTAGTCAACACCATGAAGGAGTTTCTCAACCACTAGTGGTAGACCTTGGGGTGGTCTCCAAACCCTCACAAACTTTTCCGGGTGTAATCACAATGTTCGATTCCTCTCTGAAGGACTCCTACCACCTAGGAGTCTCCAACCTCCAAGAGTAACAAGAACAATGGGGAAAAGCTCAAGACTTGCTCAAATCACGAATTCCTTTGGTGAGAAGAAGGGGAAGGTGTGGATCTATCACTTGAGTGGACAACTTCTCTCAAATGCTCTCAAATACCTTAGGGATCTAAGATTTGGTGTGCAAGAGTGAGAGAGAGAGAGAGAAATGTGTTCTAGGGTTTGTTCAAAGTGAATGGTCAACCCTCTCCCGAGGGGGAGGAGGGCTATATATAGTGTGAGCACAAATGTGGCCGTTGTAGCACAAGTGAACGGGCATGACAGACATCCGAGCAAGGGAGCTAGACATCCGGCCTGGCGAGGCACTTGAAGAACATAGCAGAAACAGATGTAAGAACAGAGGGGCCAGACATTCGGGGGCTAAGCCCGGACATCTGGCATAACAGGAAACCCCAGACATCCGGCAAGTTCACCACATTGAAACGGTCTTTGGATAGCATGAGCCGGATGTCCGGCAAGGAAGCCCAGAAATCTAGGGTGAAAGGAGAGCCCGGACATCCGCCATAGAGGGCCGGACTCTGGCAAACAGCACCAACACAAACTGCATTCTGGATAGCTAGGTCCGGATATCCAGCAAGCAGGATAGATATCCGGCGGGCAGCCTGGACATCCATGGTGAAGCCCGGACATCCGGCAGGCCAGAGACAGAACATGCCAGAGAGAATAAAGATGGAACTAAAGCATTTTTTTGGGAAGGAGGTTTGTGGCAAGAGCAAGCCTTTAACTAACCCTATCGATCCCTTCTTAATGGTGTGGGATCCTATACTCAAGAAAACAAATATGTAATCAATTTTGATACTTCATCCTTGAGTAAAATCACTTCGTATGCTCCTGATCCTGTAACATCCCAAAATTCTAAATTTTGGAATGTTATATTAAGTAAATAGTTTTGGTTGATTGCTTGATTGTTGTGTGGTTTCTTGTGTGAAATTGAGTGAAATTTGAAACTTTTCGAAAGTTAAATGAGAGGGAATAAAATACTTTCCCAAAACTTTCACTTTGGTTTCCGATCTCCATGAATTCAAATTCTTTTCATCACAAAATCCTAGAGTGAAGATGACATGACTTCTTCCATTTAAATAAATGAAAAAGGGTTTTTGAAAATATTTGAATTCATTTTGGAAATATTTCAAATTGAGAAACTTTATGCAACTCAATGATTTTCATGAGAGAAGATAAAATGACTTCTTCAAATCATATGAAAGAGAGTTGGAAGTTTCAAAGAATCAAATATAAAGTCCCTTTGAAATTATTTACAATTTGGAGTTATTTGGTTTTTATTCAAATTATTTTTCTCCAAAAATAAAATATATTGAAAATAGGGTAAAATGATTCCCTACATTAGAAAATTGGAGAAAAATGGTTTTGAAATCATTTTGGTATTTTTAAAATATTTTATTTGGTTTTTAAATAAATCAGTAGCACTGTTTGATTTATTTAAATTCTTGTGGAATTTATTTGCCGCTAAGAAATTATTCATGTTATAGAAAATCTTTTTCTCAAAATTTTGATATATATATATATATATGCCTATATATCATTTTTATTATTTGTTGTTTATTCTTATTTAGTTGTGTGAAAAATTGTTTTTTTTAAACTTCCCGCCGGACTGGGCCGACCCAACCAAACAGGCCAGGCCAAGCCCAGCCCAGCACTGCGCCCTTTCCCAACCTCCCGTCGGACTCCGTCGCCTACACGACGCCGCCGCCGCTGCTGTGGCCGAGCCGGTCTCCTCTCTCCCTGCCCCCTCCCACAAGCTGACCCCGGGCCCCTCCTCCTATAAATACCCCGGCACCCCCTCTCTCTCCTCACATCGCCGCCGCCGCTCCCAGTCGCGCCGTTGCCTCGCATCACCGCTGCCGCCACTGCATCTCCGTCGACGCCGCGTAGCCACCGCCGCCCGAAGCGGCACCGCAGCCGCCTCCATTCACCGCCGCCCACGCAACGCACGCCCGCTGCCGCCGGGAAGCCGCCCGAAGCCAGAGCCGGATCCTGCCCCGCCGTTGAACCACCGCTGACCGGTCCGATCCAGATCAGTTTTTTTAAATAAACCGTTTTGTTTTTTATTTAGCGGACGTTTTCTGTTTAGATTTTTTTAGCGAACGGTTTTCGTCGTTTAGGTTTCGTAGCGGACGTTCGTCCGTTAGTTTTTCTGTTACGTAGCCAGGGACCCATATGTGAATACTTTCTTTACAGATTAGTCCCTGTTCTTCAAACCCTCGCAACTTTTTACTCGTTGGTCCAAATTCAACAAAACCAACGCCAAATTCTTCCTTATGATACCCTCTATCCAGAGAACATATTAAATCAACCTTTTGAAATTTCAAAATTTGAATTACATCAAATTCAAATTCAAACTTGTTTTGGCTATAACTTGAGTTTTATAATTTCGATTTAATTGATTTTTTTGCAAAGCAAAGCTCTTGACATGTACCTTCTATTTAGATCAAAACCACATAATTTTGCTGCTTTAAAAATATGTTTATGTTCGTGAGTTTTATTTGATGGTTTTGAAGTTTTCCGAAGTATTTTCTTCGTTCTTTTGGATCTTTGAGTGATTGCTTATATGTGGTTATAATTGATCGCTTACGATAGATTGATCGGAGTGTGACGAGTAGAACTATTAGGAATTATGAGTGCAAAGAATCTTCATAAATTGTACAAGGCAAATTCACACTTTGGTCATATCCCTTTATTACCTACTTTTTATGCATTAGTTTCAATCCTCAAACACTGCATGGTTATGATTTTTGACAACATGTGGGTATCGGGAAGAAGTTGATGAGGTAGGAACCTCTTGTCATACATCAAACCCCGGGTATTTTACGTTATGTTCATACTGCTTTGCTATGCTCGTAGACGTGGATTGGTATGTGAGATTCATGAAAGTTGCGAGAGTATTATTATCTAAGGGAAACTTAAGGTGCCTACTTTACACATCTGGGTGGATTGGTTGGGGCACCCTGGGGATATACCAGTGGCTTCCCCGGGCACCTGGGGAATCCAGTGTTGTCCTAGGAGATCTCGGGGTATCCGTGTGATCATCCTATGGTTTGCCACCCAGGCTCAAAGGGATCATAAGATTATTCATGTTAGAAACTTTCGTGTCTAGCCACAAGCGATTATGGGCTCTGGCATATTTGAGTAAGTTGTGGGAATCCTTCCCATGATGGGCTAGCAGATGTAGGGGATTGTAGGTGTACCGGCCTATCTATCGGCTAAGGGGACCTCTTCGGAAAGACTGTGTCTCGGTCATCCGTTTCTCAAACATCATGGAGTGTGAGAAATACAATGGAGGAGATTGAGTCTTGTGGGGAAAAGTGCGCAAACCTCTGTAGAGTGTACAAACTAATCATGATTAGCCGTGTCCCCGGTTATGGACATCTTGAGTATCTAGTACTTGAATTATTGATTTTATCTCCTCACTCCACTTAATTAATTTTGTTGGGTTACAATTATTATCTTGGAATTGAGTTGGGGTTACCTTCTCAATAATGTCTTAAAACTTTGTAGTTAAGTAAAATATATTCTTTTGTTGTAGGAAAAAAATGGCTTTATGCAAAATTAAACTTAGAGCCTCCACCAGCCAAATATGCATGTAGTGATAGATATTATTCATTATTATTCTATGGTGTGAATTTGCCAGTACATTCAATGTACTGACCTACATGGCTGCAACGTCTCATGTTGCAGGAATTTTACGACGAGTAAGTTATACGTTAGGGTTATGATGTCTACACTCAACTTTGCCGTTGGTGTTGTTGGGAACTCCACAACCTTGTTGTTACTTCCGCTATATGGATTGAGGTAATAGTATTTACGTTACTTTATACATGTGATTTACCTCTGTTATAAATCCTTGAGTACTGTGTGTGTCAGCATACCGATCCATGGATGACACTTAAGCACAGAGACTTCGATCCGTTCGGGTCCGGTCGCTACATATCCACACACTTTGATGAACTGGGGACTAACACCTGAGATTTACTTGACAAACATAGTTAGTCCCCTACATGTATATTGTCATCAACATCAAAACATGATGTAAGGGAATGATTACACTTTCAGAATGACATAGCCACCCTTTTTACTCATGATGAGAAAACTCACTATTACTATATTCTCAAATTATTTCCATTCTCATTAAAGGGTGATGCTAAAGCTTGGTACAATACTCTTGCTCCTAGTTGTGTGTGTAGTCCCCAGGATATGATTTATTACTTCTCTGAAAAATATTTCCCTGCTCATAAGAAACAAGCTGCCTTGTAGGAAATATTCTTTGTGCAAACTAAAGAAGAGAGTCTCTCACAAGCTTGGGGAGGCTTTGCCAGTTACTTAATGCTTTGCCTGATCATCCTCTTAAGAAAAATGAAATACTTGATATCTCCTATAATGGACTACCCGATCACTGGTATGCCTCGGTCCTAAAAAATAGTTTTTAACCCCTTCCGCGATGGCATTTGGAACCGTCGCCAAGTGAGTGTGGGCGATAGGGGGTTCTTCCCACACGACCCAGAAACCGTTGGGGATATGCCCTCCTGACAGACACACTCGGCAAAATGAGGTCGTGTGCGACCGGCGAGCACTCAAATACAGAAATACGTATCGTAGTGCTAAAAAAATACAATTATATAGGCGAGATCATTTTCGCTCGTAAGTACACCCCACACAGTTAGTCACCACTAAATGTTTCCGTTCGTATATACATCCCACACAGTCACTACAAGGAAAACGTTTGTGCAAGGTGGCGTAATGCAAATAGTTTTGAAGAG
This sequence comes from Triticum dicoccoides, assembly GCF_002162155.2. Classification (NCBI taxonomy): domain Eukaryota; kingdom Viridiplantae; phylum Streptophyta; class Magnoliopsida; order Poales; family Poaceae; genus Triticum; species Triticum dicoccoides. The sequence goes on along the minus strand of NC_041385.1, from coordinate 393,089,683 downwards.
AATGTCGTGTGTGATTGTTCATTGATCCAACACGGTTTATTCCTAGAAACGGTTTGCGTTGCCTGAGGTCATCGCCCACGGTGTTTTCTCATTAACCGTTTGCAATAGGAAAACCCAATTAGCAAACTAATTGACCAATTAGCGGGCTAATTTCCCTATTATTAATAATCCATTTACTAATCTAATTGACATTCATATTAAGCACATAATATATTCCTTTTCCATATTAAGGAAGCAGGATTTCAGAATTGAAATACATCGGAGTACAACATGATATAGCTTCAGCACTCAGCTACCCCGTTACACAACTGCACCAGCAGCAAGTTTCACATGCAACATCTAGAACCTTTCGAAATTAGCATCATAGATGGTACATAGAGAGAGGCATCTCATCTGGAAAACTGCTGAAGCGGAAGGCGAATATTGAGCCTTCATTCATGTTGAAGGTCTTTGCAACTTTAGGCCGGTTCCTATGGATGATTGACCGTCCATCCTTCGATCTCTTCAGGAACACTTAAATATTGAACCATGGGTGTTGTATGAAAACTTTCCTTGCCTCCTGACCACAGAGGTGGTTTGAGAGGTAATGATCAGTGAACCCTGAAAACAAGGATGTGCATAAATATATTCTCTATATTGGAAACGGGGCAACGGAATAAAAAAAGGCAAGGTATAATAGTTAGTACCATCTTGTAAACCTTAGTGCTTCCCATTGTTTCCCTGCAACACATATAAGGTAGTTAGTCATCAGGTTAAGTAAGGGTTCGCATGCTATCAGTAAAATATGTTGATGAAAAATAAGAACATTGCAGATTCATCAAATCAATTCAAGCCACATGGAAAACCCATTTATCCAAACCAAGCATGATTAAGAACTAGGAAATATAGCGCTGGTATATGTTTCTCATGTATTAAGTGCAGCCAAATTCGATTTATTCCTCACATGGTATACAATAAAAGAATGTAGCCACAACAATTGAACATCCCATTGCAGAATTGAAGCAAGTAGTTAACTAAACACCACAACAAATGAACCAAACGTTAACTGAGCACCACATTGCACAATATAACATACTCCTAATAGAAGATCAGACAGTTAACCAAACAAAGCATGCTTAACAACTTGGAAATCTAGCAATTGTATTTGTTTCTTATGTATTTAGTACAACCAAATTCAATTTATTCCTCACATGGTATACAATAACAGAATGCAGCCATAGCAATTGAACATTGCATTGCAGAATTGAACCAAGCAGTTAACTAAACACCACAACAAATGAACCAAACGTTAACTAAGCACCACATTGCACAATATAACATACTCCTATTAGAAGATAAGAAAGTTAACCAAACAAAGCATGCTTAACAACTTGGAAATCTAGCAATTGTATTTGTTTCTCATGTATTTAGTACAGCCAAATTCAATTTATTCCTCACATGGTATACAATAACAGAATGCAACCACAGCAATTAAACATCGCATTGCAGAACTGAACCAAGCAGTTAACTAAACACCACAACAAATGAACCAAACGTTAACTGAGCACCACATTGCACAATATAACATACTCCTAATACAAGATCAGACAGTTAACCAAACCAAGCAAGCTTAATAACTTGGAAATATAGGAATTGTATTTGTTTCTCATGTATTTAGTACAGCCAAATTCGATTTATTCCTCACATGGTATACAATAACAAAATGTAGCCACAACAATTGAACATCGCATTGCAGAATTGAACCAAGCAGTTAACAAAACACCACAACAAGTGGACCAAGCCACAACAAATGAACCAAGCAGTTAACTAAACACCAATTGAACAATATAACACACTCCTAATAGAAGATCAGACAGTTAACCAAACCAAGCATGCTTAACAACTTGGAAATATTGCACCCTGAAGAATTGAACATCACATTTGCAGAATTGAACCAAGCAGTTAATTGAACACCACATTGCACGACATATAGAACATATACGCTATAGCAGAAGATTGCATGGTAAAAGTAGATAGCATAATTCACTAGAATTTGTTAAGGAAAGGCAGTAGCTAGCAAATTGAACATGGGTCATTATAGTGAGCTAATAAGACAAGCTACTCCTCATTGTCAGAGATATCAATGATGATTGGCTCCTTTGACATGGAATAGGGCGAGGCCTCCACATCGTGGGTGCCCTCGTTGTAGTGGTGAGTTGCCTGAGCCGCTCCGGGAACCAACCTGCTGGCTCTCGAGATGGGGTAAGCACGTGCACGCTGAGAAAACACCTCGTAGTCTTTGTCGAAGGCACTGACGGTGGCCTCGAGAAAACGCCACGAACTGTCGTTTAAAGCAGCCAACCGCGTGGCGGCATCGGCACACGAGGTGTCAACGGTACCCTCGACGGCGAGGTGCTCCTCCAAGATCTGGGGGTCGGCACGAATGGCAGCCATCGTGATATCATCCGCGCGTGAGGCCACGATTTGCTTCTCTGCTGCCAAATGCTCCTTGAGGTCCTAGCTATACTGTGTGCACCATGGCTTAGGCCGGCGCTTATTTGGTGGAGGGGTCGGTGATTTGGGTGGAAGGTTTCGCGCTCGCGCCGGTGGTCGGGGCATGTGGGATGTGGAAGGAGGAGGAGGATGGGGGTCGGGTGCCTGGATAGGCAAGGCCGAGCAGCGTGAAGGAGGGTCGCCGGCGAGGAGGCGGCGGCGCTACAAGCATGGAGTGAAGGTTTCAACTTAGAAAGGAAGGCAGAAACAGAGTAAATGTGTCTTTGGGTAAGGGGGAGGGTGCAGGGAGGTACATATTTCCGCGGAAGCCGAAAATTTGGAATCGCTCCGGCCAAAAAAGTTGCACGCAAAGTGTCATCAAACATGGTCCCTTATTCAGAGCGGGCTGTGGACTGTAGTCGTCGCACCATCTCACAGTACGCTTCAAGATATTTTGTGCTGGATCTCACACGGTTGGTGATAATAAACTGTGTGCGATCTACTTGATTTATCGTCTTGATTTGAATTACGTAATGGGGTCACAACTACAAAGGATGGTGTTTTAATTGTTAGAACTTTTATCTGCAGTGAACATGCAACTACAGGTGTGTCGTCAAAAAATTTGGAATTATTCAGGGTTCGTTTGGACGTTTGTATATATTAACTGGGTTTCGCAGGCATTTTATGCGCATAATTAAAATTTGAACTACATGCACATGCTCTAGTGCACATAAACTGGTTGAAAAATCAAATATGTGTCCTTGGTTGCAAGCTTAGGTCCCATGCAAGAAATGGGAATGAATTTCAAACACCCCGCCAACATCACTCGGCCGCAAACATTGAGATGCCTGGTTTTTAAATTCTAGTAAATCCAAAACTCGTCTGAAATTCATGAAACTTGGCATGCTATCATGGAGCAGCATCAACATGCCATGGTAATTTTTTTGTCCCATTTGGGGCAGGTTTGGGTATATGCTTCTCACAAATCAGAGCTTCGCACAACAAGCATGATGGTTTCGGTAGGGAACGCCCACCTTTGGGGACGAAATGATATCCATTGCCTCATATTGCTTTCAAAAAAATTCTCGTGTCAACATAGAACAACAGGAGTGTTGTGTTATTTTTTGTGATTTTTCGGTGTTCATTTGGACATTTTTATGCACTAAGTGAGTTTTCAATGCATTTATGTGCATAATTCAAATTTGAACTACATGCACATGCTCCAGTGCATATAAATTGGTTGAAATATCAAATATGTGTCCTTGGGTGCATGCTTAGGTCCCATGCAAGAAATGGGAATGAATTTCAAACACCAGGGCATCGTCGATTGCTGGCAAAACATTGAGATGCCTGGTTTTTAAATTCTAGTAAATCCAAAACTCGTCTAAAATTCATGAAACTTGGCATGCTATCATGGAGCGGCATCAACATGCCGTGGTAAATTTTTTGTCCCATTTGGGGGAGGTTTGGGTATATGCTTCTCATAAACCAGAGCTTCTCACAACAAGCATGGTGATTTCGGTAGGGAACGCCCCACCTTTGGGGATGAAATGATACCCATTGCCTCTTATTGCTTCCAAATTTTTTTTCATGTCAACATAGAACAACAAGAGTGTTGTGTCAATTTTTGTGATTTTTTGGGGTTCATTTGGACATTTTATGCATTAATTGAGTTCTCAATGCATTTATGTGCATAATTCAAATTTGAACTACACGCACATGCTCCAGTGCATATAAATTGGTTGAAAAATCAAATCTGTGTCCTTGAGTGCATGCTTAGGTCCCATGCAAGAAATGGGAATAAATTTCAAACACCAGGGCACCGTTGATTGCCGGCAAACATTGAGATGCCTGGTTTTTAAATTCTAGTAAATCCAAAACTCGTATGAAATTCATGAAACTTGGCCTGCTATCATGGAGCGGCATCAACATGCCCTGGTAATTTTTTTGTCCCATTTGGGGCAGGTTTGGATATATGCTTCTCACAAACCAGAGCTTCTCACAACAAGCATGATGGTTTCGGTAGGGAACGCCCCATCTTTGGGGACGAAATGATATCCATTGCCTCTTATTGCTTTCAAACTTTTTCTCGTGTCAACATAGAACAACAGGAGTGTTGTGTCAATTTTTGTGATTTTTCGGGGTTCGTTTGGACATTTTTATGCATTAACTGAGTTTTCAATGCATTTATGTGCATAATTCAAATTTGAACTACATGCACATGCTAAAGTGCATATAAATTGGTTGAAAAATCAAATATGTGTCCTTGGGTGCATGCTTAGGTCCCATGCAAGAAATGAGAATGAATTTCAAACACCAGGGCGCCGTTGATTGCCGGCAAAACATTGAGATGCCTGGTTTTTAAATTCTTGTAAATCCAAAACTCGTCTGAAATTCATGAAACTTGGCATGCTATCATGGAGCGGCATCAACATGTCCTGGTAATTTTTTTGTCTATTTGGGGCAGGTTTGGGTATATGCTTCTCACAAACCAGAGCTTCTCACAACAAGCATGATGGTTTTAGTAGGGAACGCCCTACCTTTGGGGCCGAAACGATACCCATTGCCTCTTATTGCTTTCAAAAAGTTTCTCGTGACAACATAGAACAACAGGAGTGTTGTGTCAATTTTTGTGATTTTTCCGGGGTTGTTTGGACATTTTTATGCATTAAGTGAGTTTTCAATGCATTTATGTGCGTAATAAAATTTGAACAACATGAACATGCTCCAGTGCATATAAATTGGTTGAAAAATCAAATCTGTGTCCTTGGGTGCATGCTTAGGTCCCATGCAAGAAATGGGAATGAATTTCAAACACCAGGGCGGCGTTGATTGCCGGCGAAACATTGAGATGCCTGGTTTCTAAATTCTAGTAAATCCAAAACTCGTATGAAATTCATGAAACTTGGCATGCTATCATGGAGCGGCATCAACATGCCGTGGTAAAATTTTTGTCCCATTTGGGGGAGGTTTGGGTATATGCTTCTCACAAACCAGAGCTTCTCACAACAAGCATGATGGTTTCAATAGGGAACGCCCCACCTTTGGGGACGAAACGATATCCATTGCCTCTTATTGCTTTCAAAAAAATTCTCGTGTCAACATAGAACGTAAGGAGTGTTGTGTCAATTTTTGTTATTTTTCGAGGTTCGTTTGGACATTTTTATGCATTAAGTGAGTTTTCAACGCATTTATGTGCATAATTCAAATTTGAACTACATGCACATGCTCCAGTGCATATAAATTGGTTGAAAAATGAAATCTGTGTCCTTGGGTGCATGCAAGAAATGGGAATGAATTTCAAACACCAGGGCACTGTTGATTGCCGGCAAAACGTTGAGATACTTTGTTTTAAATTCTAGTAAATCTAAAACTCGTTTGAAATTCGTGAAACTTGGCATGCTATCATGGAAGGGCACCCGACATGCTGTGGTATTTTTCGTGTCCATTTTGAGAGAAGGCGCACTCGAATAATGGCAGCCAACAAAGGCATTTTGGAAAAAATAGCTGCCACTTTAATATTTCAAACGTTTGTATAATTCAATCCATGTGTGTTCGGTTAACCATTCACGTGACGCCACGTGTCTTGGTTTTAATGGTTATAGGAGGTGTCGTGTGGACAACTACTTGACTGAACGGGAGGCGCGCGAGCGCAGTCCGGTGCGCAGGCTCACCGGGAAGCGTACAAGCTGTTCAACGCAGGATCTGTCCATCTCTTCAGTGCAAACGGTTCAGATTACGGTTTGCAAATTAAAGCCAGACTTCGGTGCTAAGCCAAGAGACACTGCGATTTGTCAAAATATGCAACTAAAAATCAATAGCACTATCTATTTTTTGCAACTAAAATTCAGTACTTAAGCATAGATTTCATTCATACTAGAGATTAAGCAGTCGTTCTCACGGGGAAGAGAGATAGCCTTGGACCGCCGCCCGCCTTGCTCCCACTGGTCTATATTAATGGCGCCGCCGAGCGGCCGCACCCCCCATCCTTGCCACACACACAATTCCTCTCTCTCCCCCCGCATCCTCGACGCCGCTCTGAGTCCTCAAGGCCATTAGTGTACAAGGATGCCGCCGAAGCGCCCCATCGAAGGGAGTGGCGACGCTGGGGCTGCTGAAGCACCGGAGCACAGCGTGAATATGGAGATAGTGGTTTCCTTCCTCGCTGGAAAGGTGGAGAACGAGGCTGCCAACAAGCGGAGGCGGGTCAAGAAAGAACCGCAAGCGACTCCAGCAGGCCTAGACTTCATCAACAACCTCCTCGATAATATGTTGTTAGTCATCATATCCCTCCTCCCAATCAAATATCGGGCGAGGATAGCCCCCCTTTCCCGGCAGTGGCGCACCCTATGGCTCCGCACCCCTGTCGACCTCCTCGACGCCCACAAGCTCTGCCATGGCTATCACCAAAGCTTGGATGCATTATCCCAGATCCTCGGCACTCATGATGGCCCAATCAAAGGACTTATCATGGGTAATTTCTGTTCCAATGGCAAGGACCAAGCCAAGCTTGACGAGTAGTCCGATCCCGCGCCAGAGATCAGCTTGAGAAGCTAAGTTATAATGATGGGCATATGCACTTGCTGCCAACGTCCGCGCTCCGCTTCGCACCCACACTGCGCCTCGCCAAGTTCATGAACTGCCATCCCCCTTAATGACGCGCCTGCTCTTTTTCTACCACGACTGAAGCACCTCGAGCTCGTCGCCGTCCGCATCCCAAAGGATGACATGGAGCGCCTGCTCCACGGTTGTACTACACTCGAGTTCCTTCGTGTTCAGGCGATGAATTGGTCGAGTCCCTTGCACATCACCTCCAGGACTCTCCGGACTATTTACGTGTGTTGCTGGTGCTGCAACGAGAGATCACAAAAGGTGGACCACAATATGGTTATCCAGGACACACCTTCACTTGAGAGATTACTTGTAGTTGATCAACAAGGTCCAACAATAATCAATGTCATTTTTGTGCCGAAATTGAAAGTGGTAGGCTACTCGTTTGTCAAATACTTCAACTTTCAGGTACAACAGTCGCCTTATATACCTCTCCTTCTTGATATCAATGTTATTTCTAGTTTTGAAGATGTGTGTTCGTCTGTCATCCAGCGAAGCTTCACCCAGACTTTGGGCACAGTGAAGGTCTTGGCACTAGAATCTGTCGGCCCCAACCTGGATCAAGTTGTCAGTTGCCTGAGATGCTTTCTGTGCCTGAAGAAGTTGTATATCAAGGTGATGTTCCTTTCCTCTTAAATGTTAACCATAAGGGAGTTCAATTTTTTGCACCTTTTCCCAAGTTTACCATGACAATGTACTATGATTTCTGAAGGAATTTTGGAGGATTTTAGGACATACACCCCCACCCCATATTGGTTTCTTCATTCATATGGTTACAATCGTCCATAAGCATTTCTCCTTTGGATTCATCTGTACTAGTTTTCTTAGGGAATTTTTCATCCAATCCAACCTCTTGTGAAGAAGGCTACATGTTTCTACTCCCTCCGTCCCATAATGTAAGACATTTTTAACACTAGTGTGGTGTCAAAACATGTCTTACATTATGGGAAGGAGGGAGTAGATTGTAATCAAATGCCCATGTTAATCATGCCAGATCGAAGATGGCACATTGGTGCATTTTACAAATCTTGCAAACCAAATCGGCATGTAGCAGTGTTCAAAACTGCATGTAGGCACTAAAACGTTCTATTCTTTTGCAGTGCATATTAGGCCCGGAGGTGGATGATGTTTATAACGACAATCACATCGAATGCCTGGATCTGCATCTCTCAAATATTACTTTGAACTCCTACTGAGGGACCCCACCAGAGATTACACTTGCCAGGTTCTTTCTTGCCAGAGCAAAGGTGCTGAGGGTACTGAGGTTGAACACGCATTTAATTAGGAAAGATCAATGGTGTGATTATCAGAGCCGGCTGGTACTATGGAATGGAAGTGCCTCAAAAAATGCCAAACTTCGTATTGGTAGAGCATATGGCAAAGCAATTGGAAGTTATTGTGTCAAACCCATACATGACTTGTCAGCGGCTGATCCCTTTTCAGAAATGATGCAGCTTGTAATGTTTGAATTTGGGTGTTGTAATATTTAAATTTGAACCTTGCAATATTTATGGTATTTGTTATATTGAACCATTTCTGTTCTCTTGTCTCAACGCAAACAGTTCATCCAGGTGAACCGCATGTCATACATCGCACACACCTTAATTTGGCTGACCGTTTGTTTTGTGTTGCCTAATCACAAACAGTTCATCCTAGTGAACTGTATGTTGTACATCGCACACACCTTGATCTGGCTAACCGTTTCTTTTGTGTTGCCTAATCGCAAACAGTTCATCCGAGTGAACCGTATGTTGTACATAGCACACACCTTCATCTGGCTGCTCGTTTCTTTTGTTCCTCCTCATCGAAAATGGTTAATTGAACTGAACCGTATGCCCTGAATCGCACACACAACTAAAATCTGAACTGGGTTTTATGCATCCGTCATTGCACAGGTTTTGCGCCTTTTTTGACGGTTTTTTACACCGTTGTTTGCGATTACTGCATCGCACACAGTTTCGTCGAAGGGTCTCTGATCGTAATGTCGCGTTAGCAGCATCCTGCAGTAGTGGATGGCTTACTTTCACAAAAGATGACACTTCCAAATAAGGCATTAATCAAAAGTTATTTTAACCAGAGAAAAGCATATCACATAGTCCATACAATAGGCTATAAGTCACACATGTACAGTGCTCATTGACTATGGTATATCTGCATAACGGACTTGACTCCAAATAAACTTCAAATCAGCTCTTGATAGTGTTGAGGATGTTATCATATAATATTCAGTACGCCAACCGATTTACTTGGAATCCAACTTGAGTTTGACTACTTAAATAATGTTTATATGCCTCGATGAGCAAAAGTAAATAAAGTAGCACCAAGGGCCATGCATACACAACTCCCTTGGAATAAAGAGAAACCTGAAAGAGTGATACACTTAACCATCTTTGAGTTTATTTGCTACCAAGGAATCAACTAATGTTGCTTTATGTGGTCGTCTTCATTGCGAAACCCAGTCCTTGTAAGCCCGACCAGAATGCACGGGAAAGATAAAGGATTCACTTTTTAACCAATTTCACATGTATCCCACCCTATCGGTTGAAGAAACTAAACAACGTAACTTTGTCACAAAACCTGGTTCTTGTAAGCCCGAGTGGAATGCATGGGGAAGTTAAAGGATTTGGCTTTATGTGTACCTAAAATTTAAAAAATGGTTAAGAAAATCTTGAGTCAGATGGACAGGTCCTGAAAATGAGTGAACTAAGAATAAATAAGCACATGCATATGAGGCACTCTGTTGGAAAAGGCAGTGCCTAGGAGGCGCTTAGGCACGCCTAGGTGCTAGGCAATGGACAAACACCTCGCCTAGGGCATAAATGGAGGTCTAGGCAGGGTAAGCAAGGAATTGCCTACGCAAGCAAGAAATCATGCCACATACTACACTAATATGCCAAACGGGTTATATTCCAATGGTAGTAGATGGTAGTTAACTTATTTATATGCCCTAAACTAATATCAACACCCAAAATAATCACAAATACACTACGAGTAAAAACTATATTACCGCCTAGGCCGCGCCTAGGACGCTTAGGCACCGCCTCGCTTACGCCTACCGCTTTTTCCAACCTTGATGAGGCACAAAGCTATCAAGTCATATGTATAGATGACAGCTTGTCTATAGGTTGCACTTCTTAATCGAGAAACAGAGACACGACATAAAATTTCCTCTGGATGTTTTCAGTTGTACTTTTTTAAAGATTTATTGTCTATTTATGCACCAGGCAAAAATCCTATAAATGCAAATGATGCAAATTTTAGAAGACTCTATTGACAGTGTCTATAACATGGCTAGCATCAAACGCGAGCCAGATTCTGAAAGAAGACAACATTCAAAATGAGAGGTACAATAGGAGCCATGAGCAAAAAACTGCAGGAATGTAAAAGCAAGATGATCGTAAAAATACCAACGACCATGAACACTGTATGTTACATAATCATTTCTAGACTATTGGAATATCAAGACTGCAAATAATCTTTATTAGACCACCACATGGTTTGTATGTCTTTTACTTACTGGATCTGATCCTGGCCAATGACAGGAATGAAATGAAGATACTATATTTCTTCATATGTGAGGGCATTCTTTCTATATAAACTTCCCATTTCAGTACCTCCTCTTTGATACTGAGTTTAGAAAGTTTATCTTATCACTACACAAATTAATAGTCAATGAACTGTACCAAAAAGAGTAAAATACAATAACAATTATAGGAGGTAAATACACTTTAACACTTTATTCCACTTACATTCATGTCCAGGTGTAGTCGTATGGTTTCAATGTAATGTGTATGGTCACAAACATCTTTAATGACATAGGGGGTGACCGCTGCTTTGCTAATTTTTAAACTCCATGTTTCTTAACCTGACAACACATAACGAATGAGGCTAGAATCATCTTCTGAGGTGTGCATATATAAATGCAGATATAAGAACTATCCTGTAAGTTAATGTGAAACAAGCTTTGTTAATTTTCATATTGCACATTGTTCTACTTGACCACACATAACAAATGAGGATACAAGCAACATATCATCTATTCATAAATAACCACAGATATACGGGCAATACCTTATAATTTTCTTTAAAATAATTTTGCATCCATATTTCTTAAAGAAATTGTAGCTAACAACTTCTCAATGAATAGCAGTACAGTTTCTGTTTCGGCAATGGAAGTAACCAAATTCTGGAATCTAAACTTATTAAATCAATTAGAAAATAGCCCACAATGCGGCCATATATGAAAGAATGAAAGGCTAGAATTAATGCAAAGTGCTAAATTTCTTAGCTAAACATCAAGTAAGGGTAGGCATGGTTCAAGTGTGGGAGGAACAGTGCATCTATGATGCAGCAAGTTCTAAGGCTCCATAGAGATCCCAAACTAAGCAATTGCTTATGCAACTCATTCATCTAGTTGAGCATCAGCCGCTTCATAATGGGCACATCGGTCACAGGATTGTAAAAACTCATGAATAAGAAAAATAGGAGGTTGGATGTCATGCCCATTGAAAACCTACAACCAACAAACCAATAACTCTGAATTAAAAGATTAGCATAGCCTCCGCTATGAACTTGCAATGCAGACACACCATAAAAAAGATATATTTCCCTAGTTAAATGATCCTCCTCTCCAGAAAGTGTAGCTACAACATAAAACCAGAATTATATTTACCTAGTTAAATGATCCTCCTTTGTTCCTGTTTAAAATGTCATACCAAATTTATTCAAACTCACAATCAACAGATGCTTTTTTTTCAAGCTAACAACAGGGATTCAAAAATTTCTATAAGGATTAGGATCTGTTGCCAATAGTTAATAGCTCATGAACATAACAGATTGACTTTTTCATTTGACACTCCCCTGAAGGAAAAAAACTATCACTAAGCTTGGCATGCCTAGTTAATTTCTTTGTTCACAATCAATGAAGAAGTATATGCATATGCCTCAAGTAGATCAAGTGAATCTTGCCACCAGTGGCTGTCAAGAGAATTGGCAGAATTTTGTAACCATGCCATCATATTGGCACAATCAGTAATTGGTTTAGCACCAGTTGGACACAAACCAAAATTGCAGGACACACTGATCGCTGCACGTACCAATAATATTTAGCTATTGTATGGTCTCTGTCCACTTGCAAAACAATCATGATCATTTTCAGGATCAAGCATTAGGTAGCCAATACTCCCCTTGCAAAGGGACCAGCCTCTTGCCAATAGTTTCTATATAACGAATTTGATAGGAGTTTGATTTGTAGTTCACAAGTTTGCTTGTGCAAAAAGGATCGGTATGACAATCGTTCCACAAATATGCCTTGGTTCGTTGGTCCCAAATCAAATATGACATTCCCATCACCAGGAAAATATTGGTAACAAATACTAAATGCCAATGAAGGCTGCTGTTAAACTGAAGTGGACACACACATTTATCTAAAGAATTCATCGTCTATTTCAACGACACAAGGAAAAGGCAGATGCATGAAGGGACTTCATCTTTTCCATTTACTTATATCCATGCCCTCTTATAGATTGAAACACATACTAACACAGTAATTTGTTGAAGAAAGATTCTGCTCCACGAAAATATCTAGATTAGCAAGCCTGATTAGTAATCACTCCATAGATCAGTGATCGGCACAAAAAATATAACAAAGCAGATGAAGCACCTCTTCTACCTCGCCAAACGCAGCACAAGAACGCAAACTAAACTAAGATTCTATTGGAGGAACCCCACCCACCCCCTTCTCCCCCTCCCCTCCCCCTACCCATCCCCAAGGAGCACCAACCCGAGACCGCCTAGACCGCACCCTAATACAGAGGCGAGACAACAAATCAAATCATTACCATCAAAAATGAAAGGGGAGGAAACTAAACCTGAACTTGAGAAAAGGAAGGAGACATGGACGAAGCAAATCCACCCGCCAAGAAAAGCAATCTAGGAGATGGAAGGCAGCCAAACCAGCGGCGCACCCACCCGGCGGAGAAACTGCAAACCGCCACCGCCCAGTCGCACAAGGAGATGCCCGTCGCAACCCTACACGCACGCATTAAACATCAGGTTGACCCAAATCATGATGCACTCCATACAGGTGGGGGCACGACCGTAAAAACTAGCCTCGATTCACCAGGGACCTTGAAATCCTGGGAGCTTAGTAACTGTACGGATGTGTTGAAAATCTTGAAGTTGTGCTTGTTTTGCCTTCCTATGCTAGTTGATTCTTGTTCCCATAAATTGTTTGATCACAAAATCCCTATGAATAGGAAGTGGGTTAGACTTAAATGTGCTTGCCATGTGCTTCATGATGCTCTCTTTGTGTTTCAATTCTTATCTTTTATGCGAGCGTCATTGAAATCATCATGCCTAGCTAAAAGGCATTAAAGAAAATCTCTTATTGGGAGACAACCTAACACTTTTACCTACTAATTTTGTGTGTTCACATGATTAAGATACTATAGTAATCATGTTTTATTGCTTTTGATTCAATGAAGTGCCAAGTAAAGCTTTTGGGATAGTGTGGGTGATAATTGACTTGATTCTGTCCAAAAACAGAATCTTTTGCACTCAGTCCAGGAATTTTGAAAATTCATTGGAACGTGATTTTGATCTGAATTCTTCACAGGTGATAGATATACAAATTCCCTAAATTGTCCTAACTTTTCAGAATTTTTGGAGTAGCAGAAGTATGGTTTGAGTACAGATTACTATAGACTGTTCTGTTCTTGACAGATTCTGTTTTCAATGCATTGTTTGCTTGTTTTCTAGTTTCTATGGCTTATATTTCTCAGTATAAATTGTAGAAATGATATGCTACATTAGGCATTGTGTGGAAACAATTATGAATCTTGTCTTTGACAATACCAAAGTGAAATGGTTTGCTCTTTACCATACTAACCTATCTCACGAAGTTCCGTTAAGTTTTGTGTGATTGAAGTTTTCAAGTTTTGAGTGAGATATCGATATGAGGAGAACAAGGAGTGACAAGACTCTAAGCTTGGGGATGCCCAAGGCACCCCCCAAGGAAATATTCAAGGAAGATCCAAGCAACTAAGCTTGGGGATGCCCCGGAAGGCATCCCCTCTTTCGTCTCCAACATTATCGGTAACTTTACTTGAGGCTATATTTTTATTCGTCACATGATATGTGTTTTGCTTGGAGCGTCAATTTATTTTGTTCGTATTTTCTTTCTGTTATTTATAATAATTTTTTGCATCTTTATTTTCAATAAAAAGGTCAAGGATAGCCTTTACCATGCTTATTTTGCAAGTCTACATGTTGCTATCGTTGTTGCAAAAATTCCCTATAAAAGTCAGAATGTGATAAAATGTTGAAACTTTTCGCACAATAAGCTCTGACAAATTTTCTACAGTGTGGTAAATTTCATAATTTTTGGAGTTAGGGAAGTGTTGATACTCTTGCATTATTTACAGACTATACTGTTTTGGCAGATTGCTGTTATGTTTGCATTTGTTTGCATATGTTTGCTTGTTTAATGATTCTATTTGAGGATAGGAGTATTAAATATGCAGAGGCATTTAGTATGCAATGTTGAATAATAATTTAGTGATTTGCTATAGTAGAAAATGATAAGGTTTTTGCATTGGTTTATACTAACTTATCTCATGAGTTCTTGTTGAGTTTTGTGTGGATGAAGTTTTTAAGATTTAGGGAAACCGTGATATAAAAGGAATTAAGGAGACACAAAAGCTCAAGCTTGGGGATTCCCAAGGCATCCCATGATAATGTTTTAAGAAGTCTCAAGCATCTAAGCTTGGGTATGCCCCGGTAGGCATCCCACCTTTCTTCATCAACAATTATCGGTTAGTATCGGTTGAGCCTAAGTTTTTGCTTCTTCACATGAGTTGTGCTATCCTTGAAATTTTATTTTTTTGTTTTTCTTTCTGTTTTAATAAAATACTTAGATCTGAAAGTTTTAAATAAGAGAGAGTCCTCACATAGCTACTTATTTACTTAACTACTCGCTTGATCTTCACTTATATCTTTTTGGAGTAGCTTGTCATTTACTCTTGTGCTTCACTTATATCCTATGAGTAAATTGTTGAATGAATTGAATATCATGAAGTTGAAATTATATCATGCCTAGTGGTAGCTTCACATTGGGTTTAGAAAGTTAAATCTTTTGAAGATTGACAATCACAATATTGGTCATACCAGCAATTCCTGAATGATTAGTAGAAGGAAGAGAACTTTCACATGAAAATACACTATCTTGGAAATCTTTTGTGATTGTGAGCTCCCATAAAAATATTATATGCCAAAACTATTGACGTTGGACAAGGAAGACAACATAATGGTTTATGTTTGTTCATATTCACATAGAAGTTATATTGTCATAGATCCTTCAACATGTGTTGCTTGCCCCCCATCTTTGCTAGCCAAAAATTCCACACCAGGTAGAGATACTACTTGTGCATCGAGAAACCCTTAAACCCAAATCTTATTTTCAAGAGTCCACCATACCTACCTAAGGATTGAGCAAGATCCTTCAAGTAAGTTGTCATCGGTGCAATAAGGCAATAAAAATTGCTTCTAAAAGTGTTAGATCATTTAGTGTAAGAGAAAATTGAGCGTTGTACGAACTTGTGATGGCAAAGAATAAAAGCGACAGACTGCATAATAAAGGTTGCTATCATAAGGGGAAATATAACATGATGTTCCTTTGCACTAAGGGGTTGAGAATACAAACAAATATGCGCATGGCAACCTCTGCTCCCCTCTGCGAAGGGCCTATCTTTTACTTTTATGTATTTACTTTGATGCAAGAGTCAAAGTTTTTCTCTCTATTCCTTTTTATTTTTCTCCTTTGGCAAGCATCATGTGGTGAGGAAAGATCTGGGCACATATGTTCAGTTGAATACGGGTAGCATGAGTTATTATTGTTGACATCACCCTTGAGGTGAATTCGTTGGGAGGCAAAACTATGAGCCCCAATCTTTCTATGTGTCCGATTGAAACGTTTTGCTCATGTGTATGCGGTGAGTGTTAGCAATCATAGAAGACTATATGATGATTGAGTATGTGGTGCTCTTACTTAGACTCTGTTGAATAAGTTGAATTATAATTGCTTGGTGACTGAGAACACAGGTTGTTGAGTTTCAAGAGAATTCATTGCTTGAACCTTAACATGTGAATTGGTTGCTACTCTGTCATGATGAGTTTTTATGAGAAAGATTTGCGGTTATGATGCTAGGAAAAGTGATCGAAATTGTCATTGATCAAACTTATGCACTTTGCTAGCATTCACACTTCATAAATTATTTCTTTTATCATTTACCTACTCGAGGACGAGTAGGAATTAAGCTTGGGGATGCTGATATGTCTCCAATGTATCTATAATTTATGAAGTATTCATGTTGTTTTATTATTGTTCTTGGATGTTTTACAATCAGTTATAGCAACTTTATATCATTTTTTGGGGACTAACCTATTGACCCAGTGCCCAGTGCCAGTTGTTGTTTTTTGCTTGTTTTTTTACATCGCAGGAAATCAATATCAAACGGAGTCCAAACACCGCGAAACTTTATGTGGATTTTTTATGGACCAGAAGACTCCCGATGGACCAGAGCAGCACCTTGGGGGGTGCCCCGAGGGGGACACAACCCACCAGGGTGCCTGGGGGCTTAGGCGCGCCCAGGTGGGTTGTGCCCACCTCGGTGGCCTCCCGCTCCCCCTCTTTGCCCTATAAAATCCCAAATATTCCAAAAACCCTCGGGGTTAACCTAGATCGGAGGTTCCACCGCTGCAAGGCTCTGTAGCCACCAAAAACCAATCTAGACCCCGTTCTGGCACCCTACCGGAGGGGGGGGGGGAATCTTCTCCGGTGGCCATCTTCATCATCCCGGCGGCCACCACGATGAGGAGGGAGTAGTCCACCCTCGGGGCTGAGGGTTTGTACCAGTAGCTATGTGTTTAATCTCTCTCTCATGATCTTGAGATGTCACGATCTTGCTGTATCGCAGGCTTTGTTAATATAGTCAGGTCATATGGTGTTTTCCCCTCTCTATCTTGTTGTGATGAATTGAGTTTTTCCCTTTGAGAGTTCGTTGTTATCGGATTGAATACTTTTACGGATTTGAGAGAACTTGATATATGTCTTGCGAATGAATACTTGTGGTGACAATGGGGTATCATATTCATTCACTTGATATATGTTTTGGCACTCAACTCGCGGATTCCCGAGGTGACATTGGGGTAATCTATGCATAGGGGTTGATGCACGTTCTCGTCTTTTATTTCTCCGGTAGAAATCTTGGGGCACTCTTTGAGGTTCTTTGTGTTGGAATGAATATTATAAATCTGAATTTGCTTCGGTGTTATTTTAGTATGAACTCTAGGATAGATCAAACGGAAAGAATAGCTTTGTGTTATTTTAGTACGAACTCTTGAATAGATCGAACAGAAAGAATAGCTTTGAGTTGGTTTCGTACCCTACAAACAATTCTGTCTTATGTTCTCCGCTAGATAGGAACTTTGGAGTGATTCTTCATTGCACTTTGAGGGATGGTTATATGATCCAATTATATTAGCATTGTTGAGAGATTGCACTAGCAAAAGTACGGACCCTAGGCCTCATTTTCAAGCATTGCAATACCGTTTTTGTGCCCGCTTACTATTTGCTACCTTGTTGTTTTTCTTTATTCATAATATAAAAATATATTTCTACCATTCATATTACACTTTATCACCTTCTATTCGCCGAACTAGTGCACCTATACAATTTTCCATTATATTGGGTGTGTTGGGGACGCAAGAGATTTCTTGTATTTGGTTGCGGGGTTATTTGAGGGAGACCATCTTCATCCTATGCCTCCCACGGATTGATAAACCTTAGGTCATCCACTTGAGGGAAAATTGCTACTGTCCAACAAAACTCTGCGCTTGGAGGACCAACACGAGTTTACAAGAATAAAGTTGCATAGTAGACATCAGACATCTTTTGTCCTACCCTCCCGTGGCAGCGGGGTCCCATTAGAAACTAAGGGATATTAAGGTCTCCTTTTAAGAGAGAAGCAGAACAAAGAATTAACACATGGTGAATACATGAACTCCTCAAACTACAGTCATCACTGGGAGTGGTCCCAACTATTGTCACTCCGGGGTTGCCGGATCATAACACGTAGTAGGTGACTATAACTTGCAAGATCGGATCTAGAACATAGATATAATGGTGATAACATAAACGGTTCAGATCTGAAATCATGGCATCCGGGCCCAAAGTAACAAGCATCAAGCATGGCAAAGTCATAGCAACATCAATTTCAAAACATAGTGGATACTAGGGATCATGCCCTAACAAAACTAACTAGATTACATGATGAATCTCATCCAACTCCTCACCGACCAGCAAGCCTACGAAGGAATTACTCACTTCCGGTGGGGAGCATCATGGAATTGGTAATGGTGAAGGGTTGGTGATGACGAAGATCGAAGATCTCCCTCTCCGGAGCCCCAAACAGACGCCAGATCTGGCCTCCCGATGAAGAATAGGAGGTGGTGGTGGCTCTGTCTCGTGGAACGCGATAATTCTTTCTCCCTGATTTTTTCTGGAAAAATAGGATTTCATAGCGTCGGTTTCAGGTTTGGCGGGGCCACCAGGTGGGGACAACCCACCTGGGCTCGCCTGGAGGGGGGCGCGCCCTGGTGGGTTGTGCCCACCCAGGTGCCCCCCCTCTGGTGGTTCTTGGCTCCAGAAATTCTCATTTATTGTATAAAAAATCCTCGCAAAGTTTCATTCCATTTCGAGAACTTTTATTTCTGCACAAAAACAACACCATGGTAGTTCTACTAAAAACAACGTCAGTCTGGGGTTAGTTTCATTCAAATCATGCAAATTAGGGTCCAAAACAAGAGGAAAAGCATTAGAAAAGTACATACGTTGGAGAAGTATCAATGAGGATGCCGCTGAAGCGCCCCATCGGAAGGAGTGGCGATGTCGGGGCTGCTGAAGTACCGGAGCACAGCATGGAAATGGAGACAGAGGTTGCCGTCACCGCAGGTGAGGTATCGCTGCACCCTAATGTCGTCGACAGCGTCGTGCTTCCACAACCGGAGCCGGAGGTCCACACCGACTCCGATGACGACTCCGGCGATGACTCTGATGATGACGGATAACCGGTTAGTCATCTATACCCATTTATGTGTCAAATACATCATAGGGTTTCTCTGCTTACTCCTGCCTCCCCCTTTCTGGAATAGAAATCCTATGGTTATGTTCTCTCAATCCATGAAATCGGAGAACGTTAGATCCGTGTAGTGTATTGATTGTTTGAACAGTGCAAGTGATAAGTGATTAGTTGTTTCATCTGTGCAAATGATTTATGCTAATAATCTGACTAGGGTTAGTGTTCGTGCTAATAATTCCTAGCCAGGTCTTGACAATTGATTTTTAATGACCTTACATATATGTTTGTGCCATTATTTTCTTCAAGATTGGTTTGTACATAGAAGATTGTGCTTAAAAATCAAACCATAATCTCTGGTATGTCTAAAAAATAGCCACAAATTCTAATCCTACTTTACAGCATGTAAACATTGATTTGATGCCAAATTTTGGCAACTGCCAAATGTTCGCTAGAGATTAGTTTGTATTCCAAATTTGACGCCACATTTTTTTACTATATGTACAGGTGTTATCCGGCGATGTCGACAGCAAGGATGAAGATGGCCAGAGGAGGTAAAATAGGCAAATCCTCAGGGAGCTTTATGCGAGAATGCATAACAGGTGTATTAGGACCTAGGACGGCGGCTATCGATGCCCATTTTGCAACTAAAAGGTTCATGACGCGTATCAAAGTGTTCTGGTGCATGCAAGAGGACGAGCCGTTGGCTCCTTCAAGCAGAAGTATTCTTGCAGGGTGGCGCATGCCGCGTACGCTGTGTACCTGGAGAAGCTTCAGGATCATGCCGGCAGATGAGATGAGATGTGGGATCGAACTATGTATGGCTATGTAGTGTCTTAATGACGGTTGAACTATGTACTTATGGTTGAACTATGCTTGTGTACACTTATTATATATGTCTGAGTATGATCAATCTATATTTACTTATGTCTAAATGTGGGATATGGATGCAATCAGTTCGGTTGATGGAATCTACCTTCGTCCTTGTTTATTCGTCCTCTTTGTAATTTGTGTTAAATTTTGACCAAAGATTTAAGTGAAAAAATGTTAGTGCAGGTCAGCAAAAATTATGTCGCTGGATGCATATTTGAACATAGTGTTCAATGATATATTTTTTGGTGACATGCATAAACATTTGTTAGTTAAATATTTGGTCAAAATTTGGCACAAGTTACAAAGGGACCAATAAACCAGCATGGATGTAGTATGTCAATCACACACGGTTCCTAAAATTGGAACCGTGTGCAATGACTTTCATTTTCCCTGTTACATCCATCACACACGGTTGGCTCTAGCAAACCGTCGCCTCCGAAACTCTTTGTGGGACAGAAAAACTTCACCACCCAATTCAAAAAAGAAAAAAGAAAACCTCACCATCCCCACGTCACAAAAACCTCACCCCGCCCGCCACCCCCTCCGGTCCCCATTCACACCTGCACAAGCTCCTCCGCGTCTATGCATGGCACCGCCTATCGCCGCGGCAACCACTTAGCTCGATGCATGTCGCGGCCGCCAGGCTGCCGGCAAACCCCACCACATTTCGCCACTTTCGCTTGCTGTCACCTATCGCCATTGACTTTCTGGATGCTGCTCGCGGTCGACCCAGCTCCACCCGGTTGGGGAATCCGCCGTATTGAGTGTTTTTTCTCATAGACAACAAGGTAACTAATTTAATGAGATATTATCTCATCTCTTATCCCAGTTCATCTGCCTCCTTTAATCACCCGACCGAAATCACCATGAATTCATTTTTATGCGAGCCGATTTGAGGATTTTCTTTCATTCATAGAGTGTACAGTGCACGGACACATCACGGAGCTCTCGGTGGTGTACACAAACAACCCGGTCTGGGTGGAGCACTCCATCCACATCATGGAGTTGTTGCTTGCTGAGGAGAAGTACAAGGTGGTAGGGTTCGACCTCGAGTACACCCGCGCTCATGCCGGGTCTTGTCCAAAGGTCGTCGTCGCCCAGATGTACATGCACAATCACGTCCTTGTCTACCACTACTGCCAAGGCCTTGTGAGCGTTTCGCCAGGTTTTTCAACAACCCCCACTACATGTTCCCTATGGTGGACATCACCAACGATGTAAAGGGGCTCAAGAATTTGGGCATCGCCTGCCAGAATCTTGTCAACATCCAGGGCCAATACAAGATCTGGGGCAACAACGAGCATGAGAAGGACTCGCTGGTTCACTTTGCTAAGGCCATCATCGATCCCTATTACAGAGACATGAAGTATTCGTGCAACAAGGACAACATGCCTGGCACTCGGCCTGGATGGAGAAACTCGACAAAGCTCACATCGTGTACGCGGCAAGGAGGCGTACATGAGCTACGAGATGTATAGGCGGATTGTTGACATGAGGAAGTGACTCCTTCCCCAAAACAACCATGGATCCAGCTAGAAGCAGAGCAATGGCAAGCGTCGTCGCAACAAGTAGATGATTAGATCCTCGTTTCTCCTAGTTTAGTATGCATGTAATTTCTTACTTTGGTGTGTGGAAATGTTTTGTGTGTAGTCACTTGTATAATGTATGCTTAATTTGGTATGCAATGTTGTCTTTTTAAGTATATGTTGATGTTGTGTGGACAGAGCAAATCACATCGCTCACGGACTAAACAATGGAACCCGTCGGTGATAATTTCATCAATCACTCACAATTGTATACCAGCAATCGTTTGCTCACAACACACACGGCTTGTTAACAGGAATCGTCTATGTTGTTATCAATCTTCCCACACATTTTCGATTACAGACATTTCTGCCACGTATCACACATATCTTGTTAAGTTGAACTATTTCTGTACTCCTGTATCAACGCAAACAGTTCACCCGAGTGAACTCTATGCCGTATATTGCACAAACCGTCATCTGGCTGCCCATTTCTGTTGTTCCACATCATGACAAATAGTTTATCCGAGTGAACTGTATGCCGTATATCGTACATGCCTTCATCTGGCTGCCCGTTTCTTTTGTTCTACCTCATCGCAAGCAGTTCATTGAACTAAACCGTATGCCCCGCATCGCACACGCAACTAAAATCTGAACCGTCTTTGATGTATCCTTCATCGCAAACATTTTACATCTTTTTTGACGGGTTTTTTACATCACCGTTTCGTCAAACATTTCACAAACATTTTGCATCGCACACAGCTTCGTCGAAGGGTCTCCGATCATAGTGTCGCGTTAGCAGCATCCCGCACTAGTGATGCTATGTCGGTGTACTAGAGTAGGGGTACCCTATTACCCCGAACTCGTGCACAGGCAGTTGCAGCACCCCGCGGCAAGGCTTGCCGGGTGACCGCCAAGACCCTCCGTGGTTCCCTTGAAGACCATACAAGAACAAAGTACTCAAACCAAGGCCCCGGCAAGAGGAGCTTGCCGGGAAGGCCAACCAAGGCCCCGACAAGAGGAGCTTGCCGGGAAGAGACAAGACCCCGGCAAGAGGAGCTTGCCGGGAGGGCCACTCAAGGCGTACCAAGAAAGCTTGCCGCGACGCGCCCTGCGTCCCGGCAAGAACCGGCGAGCGACAAGCTTCCGGACGCGACAAGACGACAGCCGCAGCAAGGAGCTTGCCGCAGGAAACCCCCACTTTGTGCCCGCGCTCCAGCTTACCTGCTAACGTGTCGCTCTGGGACTCTCCCAAGCACACGTGGCGGGAGGCCGTGCAGCTAGGGGTACATGGTGGCAAGCGGAGATGAAGAGAAGCCCATCGTGGCAAGCGGTGGCACTCCTAACGGTCACCTTTTGCACTGTTTAGGAGACTCAGACAGGCATTCAATGCCTTTGTCCCCTGCCGTCAGAGTTAGGTAGGGCGCACTGTATCCACAGTAGCGGTAGCTGCACCTACCGCATCCTTTTCCATTTTTACCCTTCTTGTCTACGTTGCCCCCTGTCGGTGACCCCTTGAGAGTATAAAAGGAGGCCCAAGCGCAACGTAGAAGGGGTTCGGAAAGTTCAGAGGCTCGGCCAGTTCGGCTCGTTCAACACCAGGAACACTCTCAAGCTCAGTCTGGCAGCGTCCATCGCTCCTGAGCAAGAATCCAATATACACAAACAAGCAGCAGTAGGGTTTTACACATCCGTGCGGCCCGAAGCTGGGTAATACCGCCCCTCGTGCACTGCCTCGATCCGCTCTTTGTGCGCTCTCCGCCCCCCACCGAACCGAAAGGGGCCCTGTCCTCATAGGTGTTGGCGGGAATCAGCATCGCCCCCGACATCTCTGGCGCGCCAGGTAGGGGGCGTCGAGATCGTGCGAACCCGATCCGGCGTGTACGCAAGCTAAATCCTCATCGTCATGGCTCCCGAGGAGCGGGCTAGCAAAACAACGACGCTAGTGCGGCAACAGAAAAAGCTAAGTCATGCAAAACTTTAGATATTTCCTTACTTTATAAGGTTATCCGCCTCGGAGATCTTGTTCTTTGTACGGAAAACCTGTGCGCGGAGGAATCAACTCGTAGCTAGTCGCGCCCTTATTTTGTTTCGAGTCCGCTCAACAACTTAAGCGAGCTGCTAGCGCCCTTACTTTGCTTCGAGTCCGCTCAGCAACTTAAGTGAGCCGCTAGCGCCCTTACTTTGTTTCGAGTCCGCTCAACAACTTAAGCGAGCTGCAACTAGTTGCGACAAGATTGCTTGTCGGTAGCGACCCCGCCAGCAGGCTGCTGAAGTTCCGCACTCGGCGCTCGCGGCAAGGGTGCCTGCACCGGCAAGTTTCCCTAGAAAGCGTAGGGTGGACGTACAAAGAGAGGTTGAACAGGAAGATAGCATGCGCTATTTATTTGAGATTTCTGCATAGACCTGTATGCCGAGGAGCCTTCTCGGGGCTAGTTGCGCTCCATGTTGCCTCGAGTCCGCTCGGCAACTTGTGCGGTTGCGCTAAAACCAAGAAGGTAAACCTTTCTGGGAGGCGTTGTTCCCGAATAGCCGCTAAGGGCCCGTTCCCTCAAGCGCTACTGGCTGGATCGTACGCACCGGAAAGCATTCCAGCAGGCATAGGGAATATGCAGCAAAAGTCGAAATTCGCAAGCAAGTGGAGTGCACTTCGGATGCTAATCACTTGCTATGTTTGAATGCAGTTATGGCCCGGGGGCTGGCAACGCCCTTAGGGCCAATCTCTTCGGCGTCAAGAACGACGAAGTTCTTCGCCATAAGCCTTTCCAGCAACGATCTTGCCGGAAGCCGGCGTCAAGAACGACGAAGTTCTTCGCCATAAGCCTTTCCGGCAACGAGCTTGCCGGAAGCCGGCGTCAAGAACGACGAAGTTCTTCGCCATAAGCCTTTCCGGCAACGAGCTTGCCGGAAGCCCGCGTCAAGAACGACGAAGTTCTTCGCCATAAGCCTTCCCGGCAACGACCTTGCCGGGAGCCGGCGTCAAGAACAACGAAGTTCTTCGCCATAAGCCTTTCCGGCAACGATCTTGCCGGGAGCCGGTGTCAAGAACAACGAAGTTCTTCGCCAAAAGCCTTCCTAGCAACCAGCTTGCCGGAAGCCGACATCGAGAACGTCAAAGTTCTCTGCTGAAGATAAAAGCCTTCCTGGCAACCAGCTTGCCGGAAGCCGGCATCGAGAACATCAAAGTTCTCTGCTGAAGATAAAAGCCTTCCTGGCAACCAGCTTGCCGGAAGCCGGCATCGAGAACGTCAAAGTTCTCTGCTGAAGATAAAAGCCTTCCTGGCAACCAGCTTGCCGGAAGCTGGCATCGAGAACGTCAAAGTTCTCTGCTGAAGATAAAAGCCTTCCTGGCAACCAGCTTGCCGGAAGCCGGCATCGAGAACGTCAAAGTTCTCTGCTGAAGATAAAAGCCTTCCTGGCAACCAGCTTGCCGGAAGCCGGCATCGAGAACGTCAAAGTTTCTCTGCTGAAGATAAAAGCCTTCCTGGCAACGAGCTTGCCGGAAGCCGGCATCGAGAACGTCAAAGTTCTCTGCTGAGGATAAAAGCCTTCCTGGCAACGACCTTGCCGGAAGCCGGCATCGAGAACGTCAAAGTTCTCTGCTGAAGATAAAAGCCTTCCCGGCAAGCCAGTATCGCTGGGGGCTGTGAGTGCCAAGAATCGTCCACGGCAAACCAGAGTTGCCGAGGGCTGCACTATTAGATAAGTCTTTCATCCCTCATCATGCATCCTCTTATGGACTAGGGAAAGCGAAACCACGTTTCTCCCCGGAAACTGCCGTGCTCCCTCGACTCTAGGCCCTGGGGCTCGTTCTCGGGGCCAAGTTTGGTCGTAGTCGCGGCAACAAAGGGATGAAACGAGGAGACCGCACCCACCTCGTTCTTGCCTCCGTTAAAAGCGTGAGAAAGGTTGAGCGACGTGGGAAGGCGGCAGCCTATTGCCGGGAGATGAAATGTCTGTCCGAGGGATACCAAGGATTTGCTCCTTGGCGTGGGTTTAACTCGCGAGACAAATAACCCGGCAAGCATCCCCTTTTTTATTAAAAAACATCCCACTCAGGTACAGTCCATAGAGGATGAAAAACATGAAAGAGAGGATTACATGTTCTAGATACAGCTAAGGCCCGAAGGCTTACAAACTAAAAAGATAAGATGCCCGTAATCCCTTTCCTGTCCCCCTTTTCAGGAGGCAGGTCAAGGAGGCGAAAAGGGCAAAAGGAGTGCCTAGGCGAGCTACGGGTGCCAGAAGACACGAAGGGAACATCCCGGAGGCCGTCCGAAGGCTGGACGGCGACGGCGGCGCTGGAAGCAGGGCTCAAAGACGGGGCGACAGGACGTCAGCATGCTGTCGAGGGCACCACGCCCTCATACTCCGGCTTGACGGCCTTGTCGCCTGCCCTCTTCCCCTTCCGCAGCCTCCCTACGCCAGCCGCCCAAGGAGACGACCCCGGGGAGTTCAAGAAGCCGGCGACGTGGATGATGGGGTCGCGGGTGCCGCGCAAGGCGACGCCCGACGCCTAGTCGGACCCACTACCCCGCCGCCCGCTACCCTCGTCGTCGCTGTCGCTCCCCTCCTCGTCGCTCTCGCTCGAGGAGGAGCCTTCGCTGTCGGAGGAGCTGTCCATGCAGCACTTCGCCCGAGTGCCGAAGCACCCGAAGGCCTTGACGAAGAGGAGATCGCCCTCCATCAACTTAAAATGGAGGGTAAACCCCTCCGTCAAGCTATGGATGCGGGCGAACGTCTTCCACCCTCGATCAAGATACATCACATTAGGGGCTGGGAATGCAACGCGGACTCGCGTGCCGCTGATCCCACAGCCCCTCATGTGCAGTCTCAGCGTCTCGGGCGGCTCCACTTCCATCGCGCGCGCAAACGAAGCTGGAAGCCGGAGGCGACGACGAGGCGCCCGGCGCAGCCTGACGAAGAACTCGCAAGGGTCGTCCCCTATATGGACCGCCGTGGGGGGAGAAGCCGCCGGCGGAGGTGAAGCTGACGCGCCGCCCCGTCCGCCTCTTCCCCGAGCGCCTCGACCTCGTCCTCGACCTCGTCCGCGACCTCGCCCCCTCCCTCTTCCCCTTATGGCTGGCTCTGCCACCACGGGTGCGGAAGAGGGAGAGATGCGCTGTCTGACGGCGACCCTCGCCGCCACCGATGAAGGGCCTGGGTTCCCCTTTTCCATGGCAGATGAGAGAAAGGGGAGCAGAAGCTGAAGAAAGGAAAAGATGAGAGAGTGCGGGTTTCTGTGCTCCCATCCCGCTCTTTATAAAGGAGCGAGGTGGGGGCTCGGCCGCCCCGCTTAGCGAATCAAGACCCGGGAAGGGCAAGGAGTCGGGGCCAACCCGCTCGCGACGGCCCAGTTTCCCACTCCACCGTCCGTGACCCCAAGCGTATGGGAGCCACGTGGCGGGGATGCAGAACTAAGGCGACAGATGAGGCGGCCTCGCTCCGCCCCGTGAACGCAGGGAGTGGACGTCCCGAAAACCGTGCACCGGCCCCGTCCAGTAAATGCACCACGCCCTCACACCTACCTCCGTTTAAGGAGGAGGGCGTGAATCGTCCCCATCATCGTGGCCTGACGCATGCTCGGGGGGCTTAGCCCCACGCACGCCACCCACGATCTCACCCACGACGCCGTGTTTGACGCGTGCCGTTCTGGGCGTGCGCGGTGGGAGCGGAGTTAGATTCGGCGTGACCTAGGCCGCGCGTGCCCGTGCACTGTTTTTGGGCCTGGCCCAACAGCGCTCGGCACCATGTATGGCCCAGGCCCGGGGGCTCCTGTCGGTGTACTAGAGTAGGGGTACCCTATTACCCCGAACTCGTGCACGGGCAGTTGCAGCACCCCGCGGCAAGGCTTGCCGGGTGACCGCCAGGACCCTCCGTGGTTCCCTTGAAGACCATTCAAGAACAAAGTACTCAAACCAAGGCCCCGGCAAGAGGAGCTTGCCGGGAAGGCCAACCAAGGCCCCGGCAAGAGGAGCTTGCCGGGAAGAGACAAGACCCCGGCAAGAGGAGCTTGCCGGGAGGGCCACTCAAGGCGTACCAAGAAAGCTTGCCGCGACGCGCCCTGCATCCCGGCAAGAACCGGCGAGCGACAAGCTTCCGGACGCGACAAGACGACAGCCGCGGCAAGGAGCTTGCCCCGGGAAACCCCCACTTCGTGACCGCGCTCCAGCTTACCTGCTAACGTGTCGCTCTGGGACTCTCCCAAGCACACGTGGCGGGAGGCCGTGCAGCTAGGGGTACGTGGTGGCAAGCGGAGATGAAGAGAAGCCCATCGTGGCAAGCGGTGGCACTCCTAACGGTCACCTTTTGCACTGTTTAGGAGACTCAGACAGGCATTCAATGCCTTTGTCCCCTGCCGTCAGAGTTAGGTAGGGCGCACTGTATCCACAGTAGTGGTAGCTGCACCTACCGCATCCTTTTCCATTTTTACCCTTCTTGTCTACGTTGCCCCCTGTCGGTGACCCCTTGAGAGTATAAAAGGAGGCCCAAGCGCAACGTAGAAGGGGTTCGGAAAGTTCAG
The DNA here is from genome assembly GCF_002162155.2 of Triticum dicoccoides. Taxonomy (NCBI): domain Eukaryota; kingdom Viridiplantae; phylum Streptophyta; class Magnoliopsida; order Poales; family Poaceae; genus Triticum; species Triticum dicoccoides. The sequence goes on along the minus strand of NC_041385.1, from coordinate 393,061,547 downwards.
AGGCTCGGCCAGTTCGGCTCGTTCAACACCAGGAACACTCTCAAGCTCAGTCTGGCAGCGTCCATCGCTCCTGAGCAAGAATCCAATATACACAAACAAGCAGCAGTAGGGTTTTACGCATCCGTGCGGCCCGAAGCTGGGTAATACCGCCCCGCGTGCACTGCCTCGATCCGCTCTTTGTGCGCTCTCCGCCCCCCACCGAACCGAAAGGGGCCCTGTCCCCATAGGTGTTGGCGGGAATCAGCATCGCCCCCGACATGCTAACCCTGTTTTACTTAACATGTCGTTCGATGTACTTATGCACCCTGTTCAAGAATTCATCCGATTAACCAGTTAACTTACCGATTAATCCCTACTCATAGGTTCACCGAGTAGCCTATAAACCGATAAATCGTCTGATTAATTGATTAAATGTCCGATTAACTTGCCGATTAGCCGATTAATCCCCTACTCACCAGCCAACCGAGCAGCTACCAGTTAACGATTTCCTCAACAATGCTTACGCAGGGCCAGAACGGGCGATGATGTTTTTTGCCGTCGAGGTTAGCTGCATCCCATGTCTTACAGTATTTTACATCATTTGTGCAACTGCAGTTTGGCTTCTAATATTTACTTGCTTCTTGTAGGTACACATGTCAGCGTCACTGATCCACTCTTCGAACCAGAGGAACACCTCACCTCCGATGAGGCGGACTTGGGGCGGGCTCTTGTCCATATGAAGTGCCCGAGCAACTACCCCTCAGGACTTACCAAGTATGAACTGACAAGTTGAATCTTACCAATACCAGATGCAATGGCCATGTTTTGTATGGTTCATGTATTAAGCATGTTGTACTAAACACGCCTAGCCCGTCTTATCTATTTTCCCTACCTTTTTATAGACAACAGGGCCATTCTCTGCTCTAGCAGCACCTGCCTTGCGATGTTTAACTCTGTCAATTTCATTTCTATCAGTACCAATTTCAATGGCTATACTAGGTTGTCTGTTGTAGTAAACAATTCTATCCATTTTTTAATCCGTCCCTTTTCTACTGCGCTACTCTTTCGTAATGAAGATATCAGTACAGATGCTGTCGTTTTATTACCATTTGCTATTTTTGGTGGATGTTAACCCTGTTGTAGTTAACATTGCCTTTTCATGTACTTACACAGGGCTACAATGGGCGATGTTGTTGTTTGCCGTTGAGGTTAGCTGCATCCCATGTCTTATACACCATCTGTTCCTAAATATAAGTATTTTTAGAGATTCCAATATAGACTACATATGAAGCAAAATGGGTGAATCTAGATTCTAATCTAAACTATGTCAATAATTCGGTATACATTTGTATGTAGTTCATATTGAAATCTCTAAAAATACTTGTACTTAGGTACGTAGGTAGTTGTATTTTACATCATTTGTGCAATCTCAGTTTAGCTTCTAACATTTACCGGTTGCTTGTAGTCACATATATGAGCGATACTGATCCATGCTTCGATCCCTTTTGCGTATGGGGAAATGAGATATTCATGAACAAGCGTCAATTGAGAAAACTAAGAAAGATTGTTAGAGCATCTCCAATAGACGGTCCATATGTAAAAATAACCAACTTCTGGAGCTTCGAGAGACAAAAACGTTGCTCCGACAGATGGTCCATATGTAAAAAAATAAATACATCACCGCCTCCCGGAGATGTAAAATTGAAAACTTCGTGATGCAAATTTACATTAAGCGATACATCCGATGTAAAACCGTGGTCGCCCGCGAAATGACCAACCGCCAGTTCATTTGCCTTCTCGCTCACGACCGCCCGCCCATGACCCGCCCGTCCCTGCCTTCCGCCGATGACCCCTCCACCTTCTCTGCCGCGCGGTGGGCTAACCCACGTCGTCGCCTCCGCTGCCGTCGCATCCATGCCGTCGCCCCCTGCCCGCCGCCTCGGTCGGTCGCCACCGCACCGGTGGTTACTACGAAGGCGACAAAGGCACGAGGCGGAGGCAAACGGCCGGCGAATCGTGGCCGGGACCAGGCCGAAAGTGCGGCTCCACCGGCCAAAATCTCGAAGGCAACCGCGGCGGCTCGGGCCAGCAGCGTTCTCCAGCAGCCAAGGAGCCGTTCCTCCACCTTCGCCACTGCCACCGCCGGCCATGGAGGAAGATGTGGACACGCCAACGGCCACCGCCTCCAACATGTTCGATTATATGTCGCAAAGGTAAAAAATATGTTTTGTGCTCTCGTTTGTTGTTTCAAATTGAATGTGATGTTGAATGTTTGTACATTCAACTGTAGTCTTGATTATGAAGCTTTCTTGCACGCGAAAAATGTGGCAAATGATGATTATGTGTCGCACGAGTATGTGTCACAAGAATATGAAACCCAATATGGTGATGGCAATCTTGACATGGACGATGAGGGCTTTGTTGTGGAGGGAAGAAGTGGAAATTATACCAATGCGGAGGATGTGTTCATATGCACCGCATGGAAGAAAGTCTCTCAAGATGCATCCATTGGAAGTGACCAAATGGTAAACATCTATTGGCAATGCATCAAGATGAGTGCAACACAAGTGGTCACTTCCGTTCGAGCGACTCTCTTCGCCAACGTTGGTCCACCATCAACACCGAATGCCAAAAGTGGGTCAGTTGCTTGTCAAATGTTGCTCGCATGAACCCAAGTGGTTGCGGTGATTGTGACTTGGTAAATATTTCCTCTTCGTGCGTGCTTTTTCAAATATTAGATTTTTCCACATTTTGGTGATGATGTGTTGGTTGTTTTATTGTACAAAATGATTGCCCAAGAATTGTTTCGAGAGAGGAACATGAAAGGCGAGAAGAAGAAAAAGAAAGCAAAAGCTTTCACTTTTCATCATTGCTACAAAGAGCTAAAGGATGAGGAAAAGTGGAAAGCTAGAGAGACTTTTGATGCTTCGAAGAAGAAGAGTGTGGTGATTGAGGATGAAGAAGATGTCTCAAGTGAGGAGAGGAGCCCCACTCCTCACTCCGAGACAAAATCTTATAGGCCCGATGGAAACAAGAAAGTGAAGGGAACCAAGGCTGGAGATAGTGATCTCAAGGAAGGATTTGATGCCATTGTCATGGTGAGGAAAGAGTATGCCGAAGAAAGTTGAAGCTCAAGGAAATAGAGGAGAACAGTGAGGCCGAGCAGCGGAGGGCGGCGGCCGAAGAGAAGAGGGCGGTGGCCGAGGAGAGGACTATGGACCTAGAGGATAAAAAGGTCGTGGTCGAGGAGTTGAAGATGGTCAAGGAGAAGGCACTCAAGTTTATGTTCATGGACACATCTACTTTTGATCCCAAGGCAAAGGCCTATGTTGAACTTTTTCGCAATGAAATGCTCATGAAGAAGCAAATGCTCATGAGGCAAATGATGATGGGAGGAGGCATGGGAGATACCATGGGAGGAGGCATGGGAGGTACCATGGGAGGAGGCATGGGAGGTGCCATGGGTGGCTACATGAACATGATGGGAGGTGCTATGAATGGTGCATTGGACGGAAACATGGGAGGTGGCTTCGGTGGCAACATGGAAGGTGGCATGGGAGGTGGTGTTGGGGAACGTAGCATGCAATTTCAAAAATATTCCTACGCTCATGCAAGATCTATCTAGGAGATGCATACCAACGAGAGGGGGAGAGTGTGTCTATGTACCCTCGTAGACCGAAAGCGGAAGCGTTTGACAACGCAGTTGATGTAGTCGAACTTCTTCTCGTTCCGATCGATCAAGCACCGAACATACGGCACCTCCGAGTTCTGCACACATTAAGCTTGATGATGTCCCTCGAACTCTTGATCTAGCAAAGTGTCGAGGGCGATGAGTTCCGCCAGCACGACAGTGTGGTGACGGTGATGGTAAAATGATCCATGCAGGGCTTCGCCTAAGCACTACGGAGATATAATCGAGGGTGTAATCTGTGGAGGGAGGCTCCGCACACGGCTAACAGATGTTGTTGTTTTTTCTAGCGGTCTCCCCCCCCACAGATATATATA
>NC_041385.1:393017895-393057284 GCF_002162155.2 Triticum dicoccoides | reverse complement strand
CCCCTTCCGGTGACCCAATATGTATCGGGTACCCACAGAACACTTCCGGTGTCTGAATATCATTGTCCTATATATGAGTCTTTACCTCTCGACCATTTCGAGGCTCCTCGTCATCTACGTGATCTCATCCGGGACTCCGAACAACATTCGATCACCAAATCATATAACTCATATAATACAAAATCGTCATCAAACATTAAGCGTGCGGACCCTACGGGTTCGAGAACTATGTAGACATGACCAAGACACCTCTCCGGTCAATAACCAATAGCGGAACCTGGATGCTCATATTGGCTTCTACATATTCTACGAAGATCTTTATCGGTCGAATCATTATGACAACATACGTTATTCCCTTTGTCCATTGGTATGTCACTTGCCCGAGATTCTACCTTCGGTATCCACACACCTAGTTCAATCTCGTTACCGGCAAGTCTCTTTACTCGTACCGTAATACATCATCTTGTAACTAACTCATTAGTCACTTTGCTTGCAAGGCTTCTTATGATGTGCATTACCGAGAGGGCCCAGAGATACCTCTCCGATACTCGGAGTGACAAATCCTAATCTCGATCTATGCCAACCCAACAAACATCTTCGGAGATACCTGTAGAGCATCTTTATAATCACCCAGTTACGTTGTGACATTTGATAGCACACAAGGTATTCCTCCAATATCCGGGAGTTGCATAATCTCATAGTCAAAGGAATATGTTTATGACATGAAGAAAGCAATAGCAATAAAACTGAACGATCAATATGCTAAGCTAACAGATGGGTCTTGTCCATCACATCTTTCTCCTAATGATGTGATCCTGTTCATCAAATGACAACACATGTCTATGGTTAGGAAACTTAACCATCTTTGATTAATGGGCTAGTCTAGTAGAGGCTTACTAGGGACACGATATTTTGTCTGTGTATCCACACATGTATAAAGTTTCTGGTTAATATAATTCTAGCATGAATAATAAACATTTATCATGATATAAGGAAATATAAAATAACAAATTTATTATTGCCTCTATGGCATATTTACTTTAGGTGGCTTCGGAGGTAACATGACCGGCTGGGAGGCAATGAAGGTGCTTTCGGTCGTGCTCTCGGCAACGATATTTCACTGCTTCATAACGTCGACAAAGAAGTCGGTGATGATGATGATCATACCACGGTTTACAACGTCGGTGGTGTTGATGAGCCGCATGAATGATATTCATGTGCATTTTAATTTGTAGGCCGAAAAACTTTGATTGGGACGTTGCACTTTTGGTAGAGGGATTTGAAACTATGATGATGATGATGCACTTTTGTTAGGATTTGACCTATGATGATGAAGCACTTTATTTCAAATTTTAAGTGATATTTGAATGCAAAACCGTGGTTGTACAGTGGCTGAACAGCAGCCGTGCAGCCACCGGCCGGTTTTACATCTTGTGTTTTGGACCATCTGTTGGAGTTTCTCTTTTACATCTCGGTTTTGGACCATCTGTTGGAGTTGAGATTTTTTCAGAGATGTAAAACGCACTTTTTGGTGCTCCAAATTTTTACATCACCGGTTTGGAGCACCAAAATATACATCATCTATTGGATATGCTCTTTGGCGAAAGAAATGGGTGATGGGAATTAAGCTCTTTATTTACACTTTGTCCAAGACAATAGTGAACTTTAGGATGGTAAGTAATGTGTTGCCTTTTCCCCCTGCCCACAACAAGTTACTCTATTAGACCTGAGTATCTAAATTTTTTCTCTTTTCAGTGGTTTCTGAAGCAATTTACTAATGATTACCATGCAAACTACATGACCGGAGTGGAGGCAACAAAGGTTAAAGTATATAATTCATGCTACCATGATAATGCTCTAGAAGTCTTCCTAAAGGCGGTGAAGGATGGGCGGGTGATTGTCACAAAGGGTTGGACAAAAGTTTTTCGTGCCTATGGCATGCAGGAGGGCACATTATGGGCATTCTGCTTCTTCAACACCATCGGCGGCCAAAATGATTTACACTTGTCTCTTCACCTTTACCTCCTCTAAATATTGTGGTTCAACATAGTTAATTGCTGCCTAATCCTGTAATTACTGAACATATTGTACTGCGAATTTTATTTATGGATTGGTTGTTGAACCATTGTGCTGAGAATTTGAATTCCATTTTTCATATTTCAAAATTTCCAATCCGAATAACAAATTACAGGGAAAAATAAAATGAAACAGGAGTGAATAAAATAATGTGCACACGGTTAGAAAGAAAAACGGCGTGTGCGATGAAAAATAGAGAACAGACGGTTCTTTGATGTGAAATGTATGTGATGCCCGACAGACACACACACGGTTTTGTCTCATATGCGTGTGCGATTCATGGCAATACGACAAACATTTCAAACCTGTGTGCATGTGTGTTAGGAATACCTATCGCACACAGTTATGAAAATGGACATGTTGGCGTTAGTAGAGGAACCACACACAATTTACATTGTTGAACTGTGTGCAATAACGTACCTATCACAAACACATCGGTAGACTAAATGTTGATGTCCACCTTTTTCACAGGACTATAGCGGCGTAATCATTTCGGATGTCTCTCAGATCAGAAACGTAACGTTGAGATGTAACATGTGGGACTGGGGCGACTTCTCATACGTTTATTCTATGGCGATCGTTAGTAGTCGCTTGCCTATCCCCGATGGTTTTTGGGTCGTGTGGGAAGGACCCCCCCCCTATCGCACACACTCACTCGACGACGATTCAGAATGCCATCGCAAAAAGGGGTTAAAAACCATGTGTATAGCACCTTGCGGTACAGTGATAAGACATTTGTGGGTAGTGATCTTGTTCTCATTAGGGAAGTTGAAGAGGGATGTCGATGGAGAGGAAGTGGTGGCAATCACAATTGATGCCAATGCCACAACTTCACCACCATGGTCTTCATCATCATCGGATGTGCATTCTTCTTGAAACACCAACACCCTCTGAGGCTTCTTCTTTGCAAAGTTGTTGTTTTCACAAGTCTTGGTTTTATCCTCATGAATAATATTGCCTCCATTGTCTTCCCTTTTTCATATGGGCATTCCGTGACAAAATAGTTCACATTCCCACAATTGAAACAAGTTCTAACTTGTTGCCCCTTTAGCTTGAAACCACTGTAGTTATCCTTTGAGTTGTTTGACTTAAAGTTCACCTTGTTCCCCCAAAAAGTTCTTGAGGCTAGAGTCATGTGCTCATGAAGGCATACTTGGTATCCTTGGGGAAACACTATCTTCTTCTCTAGCATAATCAACTTGGTCTGCCTCGGCATAAATGCAAGGTTGGGTTTCTTGATCCCACCAGCACTCTTCTTGAAACACCAACACCCTCTGAGGCTTCTTCTTTGCAAACTTGTTGTTTTCACAAGTCTTGGTTTTATCCTCATGAATAATATTGCCTCCATTGTCTTCCCTTTTTCATATGGGCATTCCGTGACAAAATAGTTCACATTCCCACAATTGAAACAAGTTCTAACTTGTTGCCCCTTTAGCTTGAAACCACTGTAGTTATCCTTTGAGTTGTTTGACTTAAAGTTCACCTTGTTCCCCCAAAAAGTTCTTGAGGCTAGAATCATGTGCTCATGAAGGCATACTTGGTATCCTTGGGGAAACACTATCTTCTTCTCTAGCATAATCAACTTGGTCTGCCTTGGCATAAATGCAAGGTTGGGTTTCTTGATCCCACCAGCACGAGCAAGGCTATTCTTTGCGGTCTTGCTTAAGACTCCCATGGAGATGAACTCGCTCAACACGTCATTGAAGGACAAAGTATGGAAGTCCGGCCTTTGGCGAATCACAGAAGACATGTTCTTGTCAAATAGCATGATAGCTTTAAGAAACTTGTTCTTGATCCATTTTTCATCTGACTCCTTGCTCATATGGCCCCTCAAAGAAACTACAAGCATCATAAGTCTATTGTAGAGTTCTTCACGGATCACATTTTCATGCATGGTAAACTCATAAACTTAATCTTGAATAACATCAAACTAGGAGTGTTGGATGCTTCAGCTTCCCATGAATAAGTTGTCGAGATGATCCCAAGCTTCCTTAGCAGTCAGGAAGGGATGTATGTGGGCTAGGTTCTCGGTGGTCAATTACTTCTGCATGATGCACAAGGCAAATGCATTGAGTTTATTGTCCACTTCTTCTCTTGGAGTCAAGTTATCTTGGATCATAGGGGTTGAACCCTTCTTTAGTGATTCTCCAAAAAAATTGGCTGAAGAGCTACTAATGTTGGATCTTCTAAGAAATAACCAATTAGAAAAATTAGATGCATCCAACATGGGTGGGAGGAAAAGTAGATTCATATGTGGCATAGTGATGCTATGAGCACCAAACTAAATTGGTGGGGGACCATAGAATGTGCGCACATACCATATTTCCCAAGGGATTGCTTAGGTGTCAAATCACTAGCTCCCTCTTTGGAAGAGTTGGCATCCGCTTTAGAGGTAAGAGCTTTGAGTGGTGGTATGATTTGCGAAACCTTGAGCTTTAAGGAAATTAGGCAACATATTTTATACTAATCGGACTAAGCGGGATCATTACATGGCCCTTGGCTCCCCCTCCTAGGCATGTGAGAGAACCCCCCTCCTAGGCTCCTCCTTGGAGCTCACCGCCAGTGCCCACTCTGGCCCCGGCGGCCACCCCTCCTCCCGCCGGTTGCCACTCCGGCACCGGCGGCCACTGCCTCTCTGCCACTTGTCACTCTGAGGGTGGCAGCCACCAACCTAGTTCTTGTTTCTTTGCGGGAGGAGTTGTGGAAAGGATGGCCATGGATCCTCCATCACTCAACTTTGCTCGAGGTAAAGATTTTCAGCGTTCAATGAGGCAAAAGTTTGGTCACCCAGTGGTGTTTTCGCCTGGTTTTCGTCAACGATAGTTCACTTTGGTGGTTTCCTTCTGTCGTGCTCGTTTTCGATTGGATTGTCACACGGTTAGTATCACGCTACAATCTTGTTTTGGTGGCTATCCTCAAGGTTTCCGTGTGCTTCATCTCAAGGACAAAACTTTCAAGTTTTCTGTTGCTTCAAAAGCTGTGGGTTTTGAGATCTATAATCATGGCCGTGTGGTTGATTAGTTTTCAATCTTTGGGGTTTTGGAGGCCCTAACTGGTTGTGTGAAGAGCAACTATTCTATCATGAAGAGGAGGCTTCTTGGACTTTGGTCACTAGTGGTCCGTGTCCGCGATCTGCCGCCGGCAGAGTCTCCGGCGTTCAACTCCGGCCATCAGTTTTTGCTCGCCTTGCGAATATTCCGACCACTAGCAATAATGTGGCCTCGGGCAATAATGAGCCCTTAATGCTCAATCTTAATACCTCAGGAGAGGTTCACGCTGCGGCTCCATAGGGCGGAAATCAGGGTCATTCAAATGACTCGCTTCAGTATTATACATGTGGCAAGATGGGCCACTTTGTCAGGGAGTGTCACGAGAAATGACTTCCTAGGCTTTTTCCATCCCTTAGGTTTGCTACTTTCCCCAACCCACCAAATGAGGACTGGGACTTGGATGCGGTCCAGGACTAGTTTAAGTCCACTGGCCCGGCCCGCGACCCCTCGTTGGTTTCCTCTTTTAGCGAGCTCTATTTGGGATCTTTCCCTAATTTTCAGCCTCGTTTTGCACTTGCCTCCTCAACGTCTCCGCACTGCTCCTCTGTTTCTCCATAGTTCTCAAACTCTGCTCCCGTCACCTTGAGCTTGACATCGACGGAGAGTGCTCGTGTTGCGGCTCTGATGGACAACATTCCGATTGACCCGCGTCCCTTCATGCCCCATGGCTTTGATATTCAGCAGGTCCAGGGCCGCAATGGGGTGGCTCGGGTGGTGCTGCCGCATCATCCTCATAGCCATGAAGATTGGGCGATTGCGACCATCCATCCCCTCCCCGCCGATGCTCCATTCCCCAATCTAAGAGATGTTCTTGAGGAGTTTACTGTTGAGCATAGCCAGTTGGGGTTGCGGGACGTTCAGCGTTGTCCATTCGAAGAGGCTTATGTTCATCTTACGAGGGTTCGAGACAGGGATAAGTTGGTGCTAGATATCCCACATGAATTTGGTGACGTGTTCATTACTTTTGTGAAGCATGATGAGGGCAGAAACCACAGGAGGGTTCATTTCAATAGAACTGTTTGGTTGCTTCTAACGGGAGTTCCTTTTGATTTTCGAAACACTGAAGATTTGGCGTGTGCTGTCAGTAAGTTTGGCCGTATGATCTCCTGGGACAAGGAAGATGATCACATGGGGCATATTGTAGTCAAAGCAAGAGTTATGAATCTAGATACCATTCCCAAAAGTATGAGATGGTCTGAAGGGGATGAGTTTGAGGAAGATGGCTGGTCTTCATCCATTGAAATCCTGGCAAGTGAGCTTCTTGGTGGGGGCCCAGCAGATGAGGATCCTTTTCCTCCTGGCAATGCGAACCCACACCCATTGCCTGAAAATGTTGTGCCTGGAGATGGCTTCCATGATGATGCTGTCAACAACAATCCTATGGATGTTCAGAATGAGGAGAATTGGGATAATTGGGATGTGAATCAGCAGAATAACCAGAATGCAGAACTTGAGGATTTTCTGGATGTAGTGCAGCAAGAAGAAATGCCCTGGGCAGATGGGGAAGAACTGCTTCCTGCACCTAGCAACAATAGCTTATCTTCAGATATGTCTTTCTCTGAAGGAGATAACAGAAACCTGCTTTTGCCACCTGTAGCAGTGGAGGACTTCCTTCCTAGGGCTGCAGTGCCTGCTGTTTTACCTCCTCCTGCCATTGTGATTGCCAATGGCTTACAGAACATTATCCGTGCTTATTAATCAGATGATGAGGAGCCTCTTTTGTTGCATGGGCAGAACCTGGATGCTGCAATGGTTGATGTAGACCTGCATGATCATGTTGCTGCAAATCAACTTCAACTTGTTGCACCCAATCCTCATGAAGCAGATGACACTGCTATTGTTTCTGCAGCTCAAGATATGGTTCCTCCCCCTCCTATATTGCAAGAAGCTACAATGGAGTCTGGTTTGGTTTCTGCTTTACCTTTGGATACTGTGGCAACTACTGAGCAAATTTCCTCCTCTCTTGCTAGTGGATCTTCCAGTGAGGCCTTGGTTTGCAGTTCTGACCACATAAATACTTCTAGAGGAAGCTTACAGCCAGTTGAGAACTTGGAGGATCTTTAGTCAGGGCTTCAAGGTAATTGGGTTAACCAAATCAATGAGCATTTTAGCATGGCACCTTCTCTACTTGGTTTGAAATGCATTCAGATGGCTGCAGCTGCTAACAATGATCATGATGTTTCTGAAGAAGGCATGCTGATGTGGAAACATCACTTTCAAGAGCAACCTTTGGAAAACAAGAGCTCTTTCTCTACCAACATTCCTGTAAGTTGGTTTAATTTTATTGTCCACCTTCTATCCCCTGATAAGTTTGTTTGGACTATCAATATGTTAAAATCTGGAATGTGGGAACTTTTCACTGCTGTGGAGAATATGGATCAAGACATTCTGTTTCACATACCTGATAAGTGCCCTACCTCACATGCACCTATTTGTCAGGCCATGGAGGAAGATTGTGCTAAGGACAAGGACAAAGAAAATATTGGAGTGGCTGCCAATATGCAGGATGTGGAGTCCGAGGCTCTACTGCAGCCTTTTGGCCAAGATAACTTGAGGAAGAGAAGAAGTGGAAAAACTCCCCTAGAACAGAGGTAAGAAGAAGTGATAGAATTAAGAAGGACAATGTTGGCTACAAAAGAAACTCCTGCTCTAAAAATAATTGTCTACCTTGCAATGCTGTCCCTCCCATCATACAAAAATCATTTCTTAAAAATCTCACTACCTCTTTCTGTAAGGTTGCTGAGAGGGAGCTGGAGGACAAGCTGGCTAAGAAGCCCAAGTGAAGGCAAGATGATGTTTAGGACAAGGTGCCCTTGGCCAAAGGAGAAGGACATACCTCCAACTCTCCATGATGTTAGAGGCCCTTAGTTGGAGTAATGTGTTGAGGGGTTGTGTGTGTGGAGCCTCTCCTTCTATTTTGGATATTTTTATGAATGGTGTAAGACTTGGTTGCTGGTACTTTATGAAACTTGTTTACCTGGTGATCTACTCTCTTAATAGTATTCATGTGATATGTGGTTGGATGCTCTGTTGGTCATGTGGTGTGATGTGGATCAGGGCCTTGTGCCATCCTCTCTTATATTTGGTTGATCAAGTGCTGGTGCTTGATCTCTGGTACAAAACTCACATGTGTATCAATGAATAACACAAACAGGAACTGGAATATTCTAATTGGAATATTAGAGGAATGAATTCTGAGGACAAATGGTTGACTTTAAGGTAGAAAATTGATGAGAGTGACTGCAATATTTTGTGTCTGCAAGAAACAAAGAGAGAGACTTTTGACACAGCTTACATTAAAAACTTATGTCCTAATAGAATTAATAAATTTGCTTTCCTCTCCTCTGTTGGAGCTTCTGGGGGGCTTCTTGTGGCTTTGAATGGTTCTCAGTTTGCTGGAGAATTTATTGCCCAAGACAGGTTCTCACTTTCAGTACAGTTTACCAGTCTGCTCTCTAATCAGTCTTGGATTCTTTCAAATATATATGGGCCATGTGACCCACAAGACAAAGTTGAGTTTATTAATTGGTTTTTGAATATTCACATGCCTGATGATGTGGACTAGATTCTCATGGGAGATTTCAACCTTATGAGAGCACCTTAAGGTAGAAACAGGCCTGGTGGAGATGTTAATGATATGTTAATGTTCAATGAGGCAATCAGTAACCAAGGTTTAGTTGAATTGCCTTTGCTTGGTAGAAAGTTCAGCTGGAGTAACATGCAACATGATCCTCTATTGGTCAAGCTTGATTGGTTTTTCACATCTGCTTCATGGATGACATCCTTTCCAAACACCATTGTGCTCCCTCTTGCAAAGCCCATATCAGATCATCTGCCCTGTGTTATGAAAGTTGGTACTTCTATCCCAAAAGCAAGAGTGTTCATGTAATATCCCAAATTTTCAATTTGTAATGTTATACATTAGATCATCATTGCATATCATATTTTGTTGCATTTTGGCTTGATCCTAGAAATTTTACGCAACTCAACGATCCACGGAGAGAGTTGGGGATTTCGTTATTTTCATATTTGAGTTTTCTCAAATTTTGAAAATAGGATCATTTGATTTTTATTATTTTATCTTCAAATATTTCTATTATAAAAATAAGAGAGACGGAATAAAATGACTTTCCCAAAATAAAGAAATATTGAGGATTTAATAATAAAAAATCAAATAAGATTTTATTTGGGAGTTTTATCGCTATTTTATTTGACTTAGGAAAATGCGCGTTTTTCAAAATTGCATTTAGGCCTCAAATAAATGTTCATCTTGTCCGACTTATTTTTAGAGGATGGGGAAATTTTATTTCGGGATTTTTGGAGTCTGTTTAGTATTTCTTTTATTTGTTTTTCTGCGCGTCCGAATTATTTAAAAAATGCGAACCGACTCGGGCCGCCGTGGGCAACCCGGACACCTCTTCGCCTGGCCTTTAAAACCCGCCCGAGCCGTCAGCCCACCCCAGCCCACCCTGCCGCCAACCCTAACCCTAGCCGCCGCCTCGATCCACTGCCGCTGCCGCCCCTTGTCGCCGCCGCCGACGCCGCCCCCAGCCGCCGTCTGCCGCTGCCGCCGACCGCCGCTCCGCCGGACCCCGCCGTCGGAGCCCCACCGCCCTCGCCGGAGGTAGCCACCTGCGCCGCCCGCGGTTTTCTTTAGAAAACCGCCCGGTTTTTTTATAAAACCGCGGTTGTTTTTTTAATAGATCGGTTTTATTTTTTTCCGGTTTAGTTTATTTAGCGGACGTTCGTCCGTACGTTCGTTTTAACGAACGGTTTTCGTCATTTAGCCGCAGACAGCGAACATTCGTTCGTTAGCCTGTTCGTCCGTTTCTTTTTCTTGGATTTTCCGCGATTATTTCTGATCGCGATTTCTGATCCGATTTTTGTTCTAGTATAACTTTTCGCTCGTTTATCGGAATTAGGCGATTTAAGCGCCTAGAGTTTCATCTCGAAATCGTCTTTCCGTTTAACCAACTCAAACAAGTTTTTGTCACTGTAAAATTTGACTTAGGTCCAGATTAGTAAACGAAGCTTGTTTTTTTCGCCGTTTGACTTTTGTTGCTTCGTTTGATTTGATTCTTTTTGCCAACCAAAGTTCTTAAGTTGAACCTTCTGGTTAGATCTCTTATTTGAGTTTTACCTGTGCATTAGACGAGTGCTTATTGTATGATTGTTTGTTTGCGATAGAGTACTCGGAGTGCGCTGCTTGCTACTTTGAGTCTCTAGGTTTCACGGATCATCAGCAAGGCAAGTAACACTTTGATCATATCCCTTTCATACCTAGTTTTTATGTATTAGTTTCATCCTCAAACAATTGCATGATTAGGATCTGATTAATATGTGGGTATTGGGAAGTAGATGAGGTAGTGCCTATTACCTGTTTTATTTATCAAAACTTTGAGAGTTACTTCTACGTTTGCTTATATTGCTATGCTATGCTAGTAGACGTGGATTGGGTGAGTGTATCCATGAAAGATGTGAGATTGTTAATTCATGGTTTACTTAAGGTGGCAACTTAAATTCACATCTGGGCGGATTGAGGCACCTGGGGAACCCAGTGTTGCCTGTATTTTTGGAAATCCCGGGGTACCGTGTGATTCTCCTATGGACCGCCACCCAGCCTAAAAGGGATCATGAGATTATTCATGCTAGAAACTTCCGTGTGTGAGAAATCCAACGGAGGAGATCGAGTCTTGTGGGGAAAAGTGCTCAAACCTCTACAGAGTGTATAAACTAATCATGGTTAGCCGTGTCCCCGGTTATGGACGTTTTGAGTATCCAGTATTTGGATTTTCACGTGAATCTCATCATATTACTTAATTTAATTTTATTGGGTTTAAAGATGATGCTTAATTGGGATTGAGTTGGGGGAACCTTCTCAATGTTTAAACCACTATGGTAGTTAAATAAAATTTATTCATTTGTTGTAGGGAAAAATTGAGTAACATCCCAAATTTTCAATTTGGAATGTTATACATTAGATCATCATTGCATATCATATTTTATTGCATTTTGGCTTGATCCTAGAAATTCTACGCAACTCAAGGACCCAAGGAGAGAGTTGGGGATTTCGTTATTTTCATATTTGAGTTTTCTCAAATTTTGAAACTAGGATAATTTGATTTTTATTATTTATCTTCAATTATTTCAATTATAAAAATATGAGAGAGGAAATAAAATGACTTTCCAAAAATAAAGAAATATTGAGGATTTAATATTAAAATCAAATAAGATTTTATTTCGGAGTTTTATCGCTATTTTATTTGAATTAGGAAAAATACGCGTTTTTCAAAATTGCATTTAGGCCCCAAATAAATGTTCATCTTGTCCGGCTCAATTTTAGAGGACGGGAAAATTTTATTTCATGATTTTTGGAGTTCGTTTAGTATTTCTTTTATTTGTTTTTCTGCGCGTAATTATTTAAAAAAAATGAACCGACCTAATCGGGCCGTGTCCAACTAGGACACTTGGCCCGGCCGAGCTATATAAGCGCCGGGAGGCCACCCCGAGCCGACCCGAAACCCTAGCCCCGCCCCCGATCCGCCGCCGCCGCCGCCAACCGCGCCAGAGCCGCCGCCGCCCCGTCCCGCCGCCCCGCCGCCGGAGCCGCCATCCGCTGCCGCCGCCGTCGTGGTAGCCGCCGGAGTCCGCCGCCGCCGCCGGTGGTTTTTCCTCAGAAAACCACCTGAATTTTTTAAGAACCGCGGTTTATTTTTTTAATAGATCGGTTTATTTTTTTTCCGGTTTAGTTTATTTAGCGGACGTTCGTCCGTACGTTTGTTTTAACAAACAGTTTTCGTCGTTTAGCCGCAGACAGCGAACGTTTATTCGTTAGCCTGTTCGTCTGTTTTTCTTTTTCTCGGATTTTCCGCGATTATTTTTGATCGTGATTTCTGATCCGATTTTCGTTTTAGTATTACTTTTCTCTCGTTTATCGGAATCAGGCGATTCGAACGCGCAGAGTTTCATCTCGAAACCCTCTTTCCGTTTAACCTACTCAAACAAGTTTTTCCTACTGTAAAATTGGACCTACATCTAGATTAGTAAAACGAAGCTTGTTTCTTTCGCCGTTTGAGTTTCATTGCTTCGTTCGATTTGATTCTTTTTGCAAACCGGAGTTCTTAAGTTGAACTTTCTGGTTAGATCTTTCATTTGTGTTTTACCTGTACATTAGATGAGTGCTTATTGTATGCTTGTTTGTTTGCGATAGAGTACCCGGAGTGCGCCGCTTGCTACTTCGAATCTCTAGGTTTCACGGATCATCAGCAAGGCAAGTAACACTTTGATCATATCTCTTTACTACCCAGTTTTATTGCATTAGATCAATCCTCAAACAATTGCATGATTAGGATCTGATTAACATGTGGGTTTTAGGAAGTAGTTGAGGTAGTACCTATATCCAGTTTATTTTCAAACCATTGGGAGTTACTTCTACCTTTGCTTATATTGCCATGCTATGCTAGTAGACGTGGATTGGGTGAGTGTATCCATGACAGATGTGAGATTGTTAATTTAATGGTTTATTTAAGGTGGAAACTTTAATACACATCTAGGTGGATTGAGGCACCTCGGATTCCAGTGATTGCATGTTATTTTCTTTATGGACCGCCACCCAGGCTCTAAGGGATCATGAGATTATTCATGCTAGAAAATTCCATGCGCAGCCGCAAGCTACTATGGGCTCTAGCATAGTTGATTAAGTCGTGTGAACTCTTATAGTGGTAGACTAGCAGATGTAGGGGAAAGTAGGTGTAACGGTCTACCCATCATAAGGTGCAAACGCTTCTGGAAGGCTATGTCTCGGTCATCCGTTTCTCAAACACCATGTAGTGCGAGAATCCAAATAGAGGAGATCGAGTCTTGCAGGGAAAAGTGCGCAAACCTCTGCAGAGTGTACAAACTAATCATGGTTAGCCGTGTCCCCGGTTATGGACATCTTCAGTATCTAGTACTTGGATTATCATGTGAATCTCATCATGTTACTTTAATTAGTTTTGTTGGGTGTAATGATGATGCTTAATTGGGAATGAGTTGGGTTAACCTTCTCAATGTTTAACAACCACCATGATAGTTAAATAAAATTTATTCCTTTGCAGTAGGGAAAAACTGGCTTTATGCAAAACTGTAACCATAGAGCTTTCCACCAGTCATATATGCATGTAGTATAGCATAATTCTTTTCATTACTCTCTATGTGTTACATGCCAGCATATTCCATGTGCTGACCCGTTTTCGGGCTGCAACATTCATGTTGCAGACTTTTCAGACGACGAGTAAGGTGGCTTAGGTCGTGGTCTTATACTGAGTGATGCCGTTGGAGTTGATGGACTCTCTTATCTTCCAAGCCTTCCGTTGTTATCGTCATTAGATGGCCTTAAGCCATATTTATTGTAATAAGCTCTCTTTTGAGACATTCGATGTAATAAGTGTGTGATTGCTACTCTATTATAAATCCATCAAGTACTATGTGTGTCAGCATTACTGATCCAGGGATGACAATAAAGCACAGAGATCACACTGTTTGAGGTCTGGTCGCTACAAGATGGTATCAGAGCACAGGCTGACTGTAGGACACGACCACTAAGCTAAAGCCCTAGATCACTACTCTCTCTTCTCATTTCTGACTCCTCATCTTTGCTACTCTTTTAGGATGGCGGATGCAAGGAACAAGTTCACGCAACTAGATGAAGATACACCCTTTGGACGCCACTTGAAGGAAGTCACTAGATACCTAAACATCGGAGTACCAAGCTTCACCGGGACCTACATCGCCACTTTACCCGAAGAGGAGTGCTGGATGATTCAAGTTCAAGTTCTAGGAAGGACGTTCATGCCTGTCACTGAGCCCATAGAGTTTTCCTTTGATGCACCAACTTGGAGTTTAGGAAAGAGCATGGCAGCCCACATCACCATGGGACGCATTGGAGAAGTTTACCACAAGGATCTTAAGGATACTATTTACCAGATTTGTGGGCACCGAGATGAGCAATGGGAGATGATCAACACCAGGAAGGATAGATCAATTGCAGCTTTCATCCAGGAGTTAAACCAACACATTCTCGCCACGAGAACCAGATGTGTGCAGGCATGATAGACCCGAAGAAGGCTATGACCAAGATCACAGAGCTGGAAGAAGAACTTAAGTCTACACGCGATGGATATGAGGAGGAAATAGCAACACTTGTGGAGAAGAATGATGATCTGAAGAAGAAGCTAAAAGTATTCATGTGATTTCCCGCGACTTGAGGAGAAGACGATGATTGCACTTGCCCAGAGAACTATATCATCAAGTCTTCGACCGATCAATTTTTCTAGTCGACCACCATAACAGTAGTAGTATTCCGCCATGTATATAGTATAGTCTGAGCACTTTTGTAGCGATAGTTAGACCGTTGTATGCCCTTGTGTGAATTCATTGAAGTGATATTGATTGATTTTGCCTCATGTGCATATGGGTAGTGGTTTCTCTCTAGACCTCATTCTATTCTATATTCTCATTTTTTCTAAACCCTCAGATGCCTCCGAGACGTGACAATGGATTTTCTTTCGCACCGTAGCTCACTCAGTTGATCCAGCAGCAAAATGCATTGATGCAGATGCTAGTCCAGAATCAGAATCAGGGGAACAACAACAACAACAACAACAACAACAACAACAATAACCCACCACCACCACCACCTGTTGATCACTTAGCTTGTTTCTTGAGGCTGAATCCACCGGTGTTCTTTAGTAGCACCGAGCCGATAGTTGCAGATGATTGGCTCCGTAAGAAGGGAAGGGAGTTGACCACTGCAGGATGCACATATGCGGAGAAGGTGCGTTTTGCCGCACATCAGCTTGATGGACCCGCAACATCATGGTGGGATAATTTCACAACCACGTATCCTATCGACACTGTCACATGGGATCAGTTCCTGTAAATGCATCTAGTGCCACCCCTAGTTTGGTTTTGGAGTATTAACGACAAACGTGGTTGAGGGACTAATGTGTTTGTGAGAATTGCAGGATAACATAGGTAGTAGTCCCTCTTTGATTCAGTTTACCTACCGGAGATGACCCCTAAAAATGTATGAAGACATTGAAGATAATGATGGTTCATGAAGATATTCACATTGAAGACTATGACAGAAGAAGACATTGAGTGAAGACTATGGAGCGCGAAGACTTAGTAGTTTCGTTGTTTCCTTTCTTCTTTGTTGAGTCATAGGAACCACCACATTGTTAAGTGGGGTCCAAGTGAACAAAGTCAGAGTGACTGATGTGATGCTCAACCAAATTCCTATGTCTTCGAGCAAAGACAATGAGAGCAAATCTTATCCAGAGTAGGATAAGTCAGCTTTACTTGTAGCCCAAGTCAAGCTATCGCGTGTGTTTGAAATCTGACCATTGTGACACATGTCAGTTCCTTAGTGACCCAGGGTCATTTCGGACAAATCAGGTCGGGTTGCCCAGTGGCTATAAATAGCCCACCCCCTACACCATAAATTGGTGGCTGCTCAGAGTTAGTGCACGACTTTTGTCATTGAGAGCAACCCACCTCTGAAGAGTTTGAGAGAGAAATCCTTGTGAGGATAAAGCCCAAAACACCCAGAGCCCAAAGAGTGTTTGGCATCACTGAAGTCTTTCTGTCCGCGTGATTTGAAGACTTGTTACACTTGAGGACTGTGAATCCTCCAGCCGGTTAGGCGTCGAGTTCTGAGCATCCAAGAGTAATTGTGGATTGCCGGTGAACGAAGTCTGTGAAGGTTTGGAAGTCTACCTTCAAGACTTACCAGAGTGATTGGGCGAGGACTGTGTGTCCTTAGCTCAAGGGGAATAAGGTGAAGACACGGTCTTCTGAGTTCAATCTCAGCCTCCCTAACCAGACGTACATTTGTCACAGCAACTGGAACTGTTCGAACATATCCTTGTCTTCACAACACACTGGTTCTATCTCTTACTCTCCTTACTTACAGTTCATCTTTGTGAAGTCATTGCCTGATTGCTATGCCTGTTTGACTTCACTGTGTGACTTCTTGTTCTGATTGGCTTCACACTATCTTCCATCCCGATCCTACTACCTAGCTGCTATATGTCATCATGCTTTAGCTTCATACTTGTTTGGCTATGGCTTTCCTAGTGTAGTTCATCTTCCGCTGCATGTTTATAGGTCCTATTTTCATGTTTGTCTTCGAAACTTTCATGTTTTGAAGACTTTCATCAAAATCGCCTATTCACCCCCCTCTAGTCGATAACTAGCATTTTCAATTGGTATCAGAGCAAGGTGCTCCCTTGTTCTGTGTGATTCGGTTTAACCACCTGGAGTTTAGCTATGTCGACTGCAGGGATAATCAAAGTCTCCGCTGCGTCTCCTGTCTTCAATGGCATTGAATATCCCTACTGGAAGAATAAGATGCGTATGCATCTTGAAGCCATTGATGTTGATCTATGGTATGTCATCAAGAATGGCGTTCTCAAAACTAGTGAAGGTGTCTCCCCTACTGATGTCAAGAAGTTCATTCAACTCGATTCTACTGCGAAGAACATCATCTGTGGTCATCTGACCAAAGGGCAGTATGGTCGTGTGAGTGCCCTGGAAACGTCGAAGCTAGTCTGGGACTGGCTCTCCAAGGTCAATGAAGGTGTTTCAACTCAGAGAGATCAAAGAATTAGTGTCCTACGCAACCTCTTCAACCGCTTCAAGAGAAATGACAATGAAAATGTCCAGCTCATGTTTGATCGTCTCACTAACATCACAAACGAGCTTCAGGCTCTCGGCGCCACTGAGATCACCAAGCATGAAATCGTCAAGACGCTTCTGAGATCTCTTGACAACTCATTTGACACTTTAGCTCTTATGATTCAAGAACGTCCTGATTTCAAGACACTCGATCCATCTGACATACTTGAGAGGCTCAACACACATGCGTTTCAGCTATCTGAGAAAAGAGATATATATGGACCCAACTATGGCTGAATTCGCGCTTTGAAGGCAAAGGCTGTTTCCTCATCTGAAGAAGAATCTGACTGTAGTTCTGGTGAAGCTGAAGACCTTGGAAAGGAGCTTGCTATGCTTGTGAAGAAGTTCCAGAAGTTCACTAAGAAGAAAGGCTTCAGAAAGTCTTCATGATCAAGCTCAAGAAATGATGAAGCTTCTTCCCATGACCACAAGAAGAGAACCTGTTACAAGTGCAAGAAACCTGGTCACTACATCTCTGAGTGTCCACAGTGGGACAATGAGAAGAAAAAGAAGAAGAGCAAGGAATATGACTCTGATGACAACAAGAAGAAGAAATACTCAAAATCTTCTTCCAAGTCCTCTTCCAAGTCTTCATCACACAAGAAAAGCTCGTATGGCAAGGCTCGTGCTTTTGTCGGCAAGGAAATGGATTCAGAGGAGGAGTCTGCTTCTGAGGAGGCTGAAGTGGTGGAGTCTGAGGATGAGTCTGACTCTAGCGTTGCAAGTATGGCCTTAGCTTCAGCCTACGTCGCCAAATCCATCTTCACCACTGAAGACAATGCATCCATCACCTACGTTGATGCCAGTGACAAGGACGACTCCGCTCCCACTTACTGCTTCATGGCACGTGGTGCCAAGGGTACTACACCTCGTGCTACAGAATGGATTATGGATAGCGGATGCACCAACCACATGACTGGTGATCGAAGTCTTCTCATGGACTCAACCTTATGTCCATGTGATAAAAGTCACATCACATTCGCTGACACGGGTAAAAGCAAGGTATTGGGCCTAGGTAGAGTTGCAATCTCAAGGGATCAGCACATGGACAAAGTAATGCTTGTTGAATCCCTTGTCTTTAACTTAATGTCTGTCTCAATGCTTTGTGACTTAAACATGATTGTGCTATTTGGAAAATATCTTGTCTTGTACTTATGGAAGTTGACAAGTCTCTAGTCTTCGAAGGGTACAGGAAAGATGATCTATACATGGTAGATTTCTCAGCAGGACCACAGATGGTCGTATGTCTTCTAGCCAAGTCTTCAGAGTGCTGGCTCTGGCATCGGAGGCTAGGGCATGCAGGCATGAGGAACCTACACACTCTCGCCAAGAAGAAGCACGTCATAGGCATCGAAGACGTCAAGTTCAAGAAAGATCATCTATGTGGTGCTTGTGAAGCTGGGAATATGACAAGGGCCGAGCATCCCTCGAAGACAATCATGACTACATCTCGACCTTTTGAGTTGCTCCACATGGACCTGTTTGGTCCCACTCACTACTCTACTCTCACTGCTACTGCTTGTCTCCATGGTTTCGTTATTGTTGATGATTATTCAAGATACACTTGGGTGCACATAATTCTCTTCAAGACTGAAGTGCAAGATGTCTTCAGACGCTTCGCCAACCACGCCATGAACAACTATGGCGTCAAGATCAAGCACATTAGGAGTGAAAACGGCACAAAATTGAAGAACACAGGCCTCGACCTCTATCTTGACACCTTAGGTATCACTCATGAGTTTTCTGCTCCCTACACACCTCAGCAGAATGGCATCATGGAGCGCAAGAACAGAACCCTTGTTGAGATGGCTTGGACAATGCTTGAAGAATACAAAACTCGAAGAAAATTCTGGCCTGAAGCCATTGATACTGCATGTCATGTCATCAACCGTGTTTATCTTCACAAGCTTCTGAAGAAAACATCCTATGAGCTCCTAACTGGTAAGAAGCCAAATGTAAGCTACTTCAGAGTATTTGGTGCTAGGTGCTGGATCAAGGATCCACATCACACTTCAAAATTTGCACTGAAAGCACATGAAGGGTTTATGCTTGGTTATGGAAAGGACTCGCACTCCTACAGAGTCTTCAACCTCTTTCACTATAAAGTGGTTGAGACTGTGGATGTGCGGTTCGATGAAACTAATGGCTCGCAAAGAGAGCACCTGCCAAATGTGCTAGATGAAGTACCTGCCAGTGAATCAATCAAGCTAATGGGAACATGAGAGATCATACCATCAGATGCCCAGCCTGAAGAAGAACTCATTATTTCTGCACCTGATCAACTTGAAGACATTGCTCAGCCTGAAGACAATCCTCCAAATGATGACAATGTTCAGCAGGAGCAAAATCTTCGTCCAGTTCATCCTCGTGTTGCAAATGAAGTACAAATTGAGAAGATAATCGATAGCATCAATGCACCTGGTCCACTCACTCATTCAAGAGCAACACAGCTAGCAAATGTCTGTGGGCACTATGCATTTGTCTCAATATCTGAACCCAAGAAAGTTGTTGAAGCCTTCATGGAACCTGAATGGATTCAAGCTATGCAAGAAGAGCTTCAACAGCTTGAGCTGAACAATGTGTGGGAATTAGTCAAGCATCCTGATCCGCGCAAGCACAACATAATAGGCACAAAATGGATATATCGCAACAAACAAGACGAGCATGGTCAAGTAGTCAGAAACAAAGCACGGCTCGTTGCTCAAGGATACACACAAGTTGATGGAATTGACTTCGATGAAACATTTGCTCCAGTGGCTAGGCTCGAAGCCATTCGCATACTGCTAGCCTATGCAAATCATCATAACATCCTTCTGTATCAAATGGATGTGAAGAGTGCCTTTCTCAATGGAAAGATTGAAGAGGAAGTATATGTTGCATAACCGCCAGGCTTTGAAGACCCAAAACATCCTGATATGGTATACAAGCTTAACAAGGCACTGTATGGCCTCAAACAAGCCCCTCGTGCTTGGTATGACACACTCAAAGACTTCTTGAAGAGCAAAGGCTTCAAACCTGGTTCTCTAGATCCCACTCTCTTCACGAAGACATATGATGGTGAACTGTTTGTGTGCAAAATCTATGTGGATGACATTATCTTCGGTTGCACCAACAAGAAATACAGTGATGAATTTGCTCACATGATGCAAGCACAATATCAAATGTCAATGATGGGAGAGCTGAAGTTCTTTCTCGGTCTTCAAGTCCGTCAGCAACGCAATGGCATCTTCATATCTCAAGAAAAATATCTCAAAGATTGCCTGAAGAAGTTTGGAATGCAAGATTGCAAAGGATACACGACACCAATGCCAACCAAAAGTCATCTAAGCCCCGATGTTAATGGTAAAGATTTCGATCAACAGGTATACCGCTCCATGATTGGTTCTTTACTTTACTTATGTGCATCTAGGCCAGATATCATGCTTAGTGTTTGCATTTGTGCCTAATTCCAAGCGACACCAAAGGAGTCGCATCACTTAGCTGTGAAGCGAATTCTTCGGTATTTGGCTTAGACCCTAACACTATGATTATGGTATCCAAAGGGCTCAGAGTTTGATCTGGTTGGTTTTTCAGATGCTGATTATGCTGGTGACAAGGTGGATCGCAAGTCTACATCAGGCACATGTCACTTTTTTGGTCGATCTCTTGTCTGTTGGTCTTCAAAGAAGCAGAACTGTGTATCACTCTCAACTGCTGAATCTGAATACATTGCTGCTGGATCTTGCTGTGCTCAGCCTCTGTGGATGAAGCAAACTCTTAAGGACTATGGCATTCACCTGAAGCATGTGCCACTCTACTGCGATAATTAAAGCACTATCAAGATTGCCAATAACCCAGTTCAACACTCGAAGACAAAGCACATTGAGATTCATCATCACTTCCTCAGAGATCATGTTAGGAAGGAAGATATTGATATCATTCACGTCAAAACGAAAGATCAGTTGGCTGATATATTCACTAAGCCCTTGGATGAGAAAAGGTTTTGCAAGTTGTGGTGTGAGCTAAATATCTTGGAATCCTCGAAATGTCCTATGATTAGGCACTCATCCTAACACTTATGCATGTTGATGATTTAGATGTGCAACACACGAAGTAATGTATATCTTCAATCAATGAAGACATACACTTTGAGTGTGAATACATTAACGTGGAAATTGACTTCAGAGCGCCACGATAATTGTGCGCCATGTCTGGGTCTAATACTTCCTATACGGTGGGTAACGCCACCACCAAACTCTTATGAAATGTTTCCTCATGGCGCCATATTTGCAAAATCTTCGCAATTGATTTAACTTCAACATTAATTTGACTTCACGGTTACTGATTTGGCTTTACACTGTTATATATATGTACTGTATTCTGTCCTCTACATCATTCACTTATGGCTATGTCTTCTTGTTTTGAATCTTTTGAACTAAGTGAATGTGATCGGACCCTACTCCATCTATGCTTTCTATCTCAAGCTCTATCCATCCAAATCATATGCATTCTGTTGAAACTGTCGAATGTCTTCTCTGCATCCTTCTCAGTAGAAGATACAGAGACAATCATTTATATCTAGCTTTAATGACTTATCCTTTTTGCCTGAAACCCGGAGAATTCGGAACGACCACCCCGACAATCCAGGCGTGCATGGGACGTGGAACAACTTTCAATAAGTTGCATGTTCGCCACGTGTCCATCAGATGTGAACCGCCAGGGGCACCTACGTAATTGCGCTATGCTGTCTCTATCCTTATAAATGTCTGTCCCGTCTCAGTCAAAATCCTTCTTCCTCCTTCTCCATCTCTCGCAAACCCTAGCGCCTACGCTAGCTCTCGACGACACCGACGACGAAGCACTTAGCTGCTGCGACTTCCTCGACGCCGTCCTCACGCCGGCCGCGGATCTTGTCTTCTCTGCCGTCGCCGTAGGTGTCTTCCGTCGCCAAGTTAGGGCACGGGAGATCGAACTGCTCGGCATCCATCTTTGCTCCGTCTAGCAGTTCATCGTGTGGTAATAAAAGTTTACTTTTTACCGTCTTTTTGATCCGATAGATTCATCCCTTCCTTCCTAAAGTGGTTTCTAGATCTTCGAACATGGATCTATCTCTTTCTGCATCTCATATTCTGCCTAGTATATTCACTTATGCTTCTTCACAAGTTAGATTCCTCACTTGTACTTATTCTTGGATTTGTACAACTCTGGAACCAACTCTCATCATATAAGTGAATGTCGTCGCATTATGAGGTCAATGTCTTCAAACTGATTTATCTTCAAAATCTTCTGAGAATGCATATGACCTCGTCCCCTTCCCTCGCACCTTTAATGCTATCACAGGTACATGTCCGTGGGAGAATCCCTTGGTTCTCATAGTCTGCATTCTTTTGCAGAGTTCTTGCAGAGTCACATCAACTCACCTGAAGCTAGTTCATGTCAGTCCAGCCGCTTGAAGCCTTTGAAAGTACTGAAGCCTTTCAGTTTACACTTCATGGCAACTAGAAAATCAGCAAGAAAGGGAGGCAGACAGCGTCGTGGTGACACTTCCAAGGATTTACCACCTGATTTGCATGAGATGTACAAAACTGATCCAGAGGAAACCTATACTGAACGCAAGAATCGAATCCAATGGATTCGAAGATATTGGGCAGAAGAGTGGTTCAGATACCGCTTCATCACCAAGGAATATGCAGAGAAGAATGCCATCAAGGCACCCTGGAATGATATTCTGTACAGAAATCTTCCACCCAGGAATCAGGCTGAAGCTATTGAGCAAGGCTCTATCCTTGCATGGTGTGTGGACCACAGCCTGAGAATACTGATCCGTCCTCACTACTCTAGTGTTGTGAAGACAGTTTGTTCAAGCGCAATTACCAGTTTGCCAAAAACTCAGCTGCTACGAACAAGAAGGATCTGGGGCTTGACTTCAACCCTGGTCCCTCCGCACCTCGGGATGATGGCACCCGTGAAGCCAATGAAAACATGATTGGCCCCTTCTACAATCTTGCTGGCCTCATCACTCACATTACTGTTCGTGGTGCCAAAGTGGATCATTCTGATGATGATGATGCTGACACTGACGAAGCTCCACCTCCACCTCCAAAGCCTAAGAAGCAAAAGAAGACTAAAGCTCAAAATCATCCGCTGCTCCAAAAGCTTCAAGAGTGAAGCCATTGGCAACTGCCCCTTCTGCTCCAAGCAATGACTCTAAAGATCTCTCTCGTATCTCCAAGAGGCGTGAGAAGCCTCAGAAGGCACCTGTTCAGAAATTGAGTCAAGCACTGACTCCTGCTGCCATTCTGAGGAATGAGTCTGAACCCATTGACTTGTCTTGTGATGAAGAATTTGGTGAGGCTGCTTTGGAACAACTAATCAAGAGCAAGCAAGAGGCGGAGATCTTCAACGATCTGCCCCTCTTTGATGTCAACATTCTGAAGAACTTCATTGATGAGTGGTTTGATAATCAGGAGCTCAGCTTTGATGACCTTCAGCTTCCCATTGGTGTCAGTGTTGCTTTTCAAGGCGCCATAGCTCCTGAACTTGCTGTGGCGCAGCACATCATTGAACTAAAGCGAAATATCGACTTCGAGAAGGAACAGTTCAAGAAGCATGTCGCAGGCTGAATGTGGCTGATGTGAAAAAGTTCAAGGTGATGCTCCATGACCTCAAGGAGTCATTTCGAAAGAAACGTGAGGAAGCCAAAGGCTCAAGAGAGCGCATGAAAGCACTCGCTGACAAATGCATTCAAGCCTACAATGAAGCTGAAAAGCGCAAGGCACTTGGCCACCCTGGCATTGACCCCTCAATGGCTGCCAAGAAAAAGAAGTCATCTGAAGCCCACACTGAAGCACCACGACAGGAAGAACCACACATTGTCTTCCCTGCCAGCATGCGCGGCTCGAAGCCAAAGGCTCCTTCAGTGGCTTCTGAACAGAAGAAAACCAAGGCAGCTGAAGCCGAAGCCAGGAAGCGGAAAACCAAGCGCACCACTGATGAAGAACCACCCCCTAAGAAGAGAAAGACCAAGAGAAGAGAACGGGCTGCTCCTACAGAGCCCCTTGTTGTTGAACCCGTTGCCTCTGTTCCCCCTCCGTCTGCAAACCAAGAGCGTCGGATGATTGTTCATGAGCCTGCTTCCATAGAGGCTCCTGAAGCTCAAGAAGTTCCAGTCTTCGACCCCATCACGACTGAAGATATTGCTCAAGATGATGCCGTTCTTCCTTAGATCGAGCGCCCAACGGTATCATCGCCTGTTCGAACAAACAGTGAGCTTATCAGCATTGGTCGTCCTTTGACGCCAGTATCACAAGATGCATCGTGGGCTGATCGCCCCCAGCAAGCTACCCCACAAGACTCACCAAGTACACCCCAGCCATCAAGTGTGCCCGTCATCAGCCCCATGTCAAACGATGACAACTACATGGAGACTTCACCATTGCCAAAGGCATCGCCGGTATACCAACGGCTTCGTAAAGGCCTGAAGCCCTCCATGACCACCATCACAGAAGAGGACTCCAACTTATCAAGCTCAGTGGCACGTCAAGTGTTCCCTGAAGACAATCCTTCTGTGACGGCCCCTGTGTCTGAAGCCAATACTGCTGAAGAACCTCCGGCTGCATCAGCTAGAGTAACACAAGAAGAAGAGCGTGTCGCTACTCCCCCTACAACACAAGAAGAAGTTAATGAAGAGAACCAGTCCATGACAGTACCTCCAGCTACTCAAGTGGAGGGTGAGAACCCTGAGGCTGCCACACATGACATTCCTGAAGCCAATGACGTTGTCATGGCCGACGCTAATGTGGAGCCTACAGTGGTCAATGCACCAATGGCCAATGAAGCCAATGAAGCCCCTCAAGAAGATGAAGTCAATGCCGCACCTGTCGTCAATCTGCAGCCTGAAGTTAATGCCACTGCTCCTATTCCGCCTCCAAGGCCACACACTATCAAGCAAGTATAACTATGGCCAGCTTGTCACTGTCAGATGGCCTATTCTGATTCCTCCACCTACTGCTGGTCCTCAATTTGACTACCGTGTCGAGCACAGGCCTCAGGTTCAGAAGCCAAAGCCAAGACTGCCCAGATTTCCAAGTACTGCCTCTTCACCAGGATCCTTCAATGTCAATGGCTTCATTGCCCACAACACCTTCTTCGATAGCGACAAGAACCCCTACACCAAGCCCAAGATTTCATCTGATCGGTTCTGGAGCTATCAGCAGCGCAGCTACTATTCATGCATTCTGTACAACCAAGGCCGCATATTTCCACATATGCATCTTGATACTGAAGCCATAGCTGGCCTGCCCTGCTTGGAAGAAGCCCTTGATTGCTTCAGAGAGACTGGCTTACTGCATTTTGTCACTGACAAGGAGCACTGGAATGAAGAATTGTTGCTCCAATTCTACGCCACTTTGCATATCAGAGGCTACAACAGGGATCCGAAGACTTGGGTCCTTGAGTGGATGACAGGCAATGTCCATAATGAAGCCAAAGCATTTGATGCCATTAAGCTTACTGGCCTGCCCACTCCAGGTGATCTCTATGAGCCTGGTTTTCAGCTTCACACTGCAGCACTGGAGAGCATCTTTCACAAGCCTGAACCCAACATGAGCCAGATGCTGAGCATGATGAAGCCATTGCCTCCAGATGCAGAATATCCTACGGAGTTCTTTGTTGAAGACCTTGAGTATCTGCCACGCACGATCTATCACATCATAAGGCGAACTCTCTGGGCTATCAAAGGACATTCTCCACAGGCTAAGCTAGAAGGTGCAATGAAGACATTGGTCTTCCATATTCTTCATGGCAAAAGCTTCAATGCACAACATTTCTTCATCCGCCAACTTGCTGCATCAGGATCTGACATTTTTGGCTTGAAGTTCTATGCTCCATGGATCGTGCGTCTGATCGAGCTTCAAACTGCCTTCAACTATCACCCATCTACACGCAACCACATTTTCTTCTTGCCAGATGTTGATATGTTTGTTGAAGCCATCTATCCAGAGCCTGACAAAGAGCCACTTTATCTTCATAATGTTGATCGTCAGAGCTTCACTCAGCCCATTGAAGGTGTGCTGGCTGCCACTCGTGTCTATCCGTTGGTTGGTACTACACGTGCACCTCACCGTGCCCCACCTGAAGCCACTAACAACACAATTGCTCAACGGCCTCGAAAGCGATCTCGTGTTCTTAATGACCGAGAGCTTCTCGTTGGCCTGCATCAAAAATAGGATAGGCATCATGATTGGCTCAAGCGCCAGATGCAAAGCATCATGACTGACGTCAATCACATTCGCAACCTTGCAACCAAAAATTCCTTTGTAGCTCATGAAACCTGTTGACGCACATGGAAAGGACTGACGCTAATGTGTGCTGAGGGAGATCTTCAGGACGACGGCTTCTTAGAGCGATTCAAGTTTGATTCCACTCCGCCCAGAAATGTTGTTCTGCGGTTCACTCCATCTCTTGAAGACTCCGAGTTCTCCTCTTCTGCTGCAACTATGAATGCTCGCGTGATCGATGATCAAGATGATGCTACTTCGTCACCTCCAACACGCATCGACAGTGCTCGAAGTTCGTCTGCACCGCCAAACCTCGACACCAACCCTACATCTTCTCCTACTCCTTCTGGGAACGAGTAGAGGCTCAATGTCTTCAACCCTTTTTGGTCCTTACTGACAAAAGGGGGAGAAGCTATGAGTCGATAGTCTTCAAGCAGGTTTTTATGGGCGGTTGCATTATATTTTGCCTTGTGTTTACAACTCTTGCTTTTGATACATTTGGTTCTCTGAGTTGTAACACTTAAACTCGATGGTCGTCTGCTACTTATTTGCTATTTTGTGATGCGATGATAAATTCCGCATGTGCGACGATAACTTCTGCACTTCAATCATTCTGCAGACATCAATTTTTCATTATGCATGCCATTATCTTTGTTACATCAGGTCATGCATGATGAATTGTCTTCATAAGTTGAAGAGGATCTCCACAAGTAGAACCTGCCATGTGCATTTGCATTCCAAAAGCAAATTACTTATATGCACATCTTCAGGGGGGAGCCTTTTGCTACTTATGAACACAATACCTCATCCTTTACAATTTCACATATTTTTATCCCCGTTGAAAACTTCAACCAGTTTGTCATCAATCACCAAAAAGGGGGAGATTGTAAGTGCATCTAGTGCCACCCCTAGTTTGGTTTTGGAGTATTGACGACAAACGTGGTTGAGGGACTAATGTGTTTGTGAGAATTGCAGGATAACACAGGTAATAGTCTCTCTTTGATTCGGTTTACCTACCGGAGATGACCCCTAAAAATGTATGAAGACATTGAAGATAATGGTGGTTCGTGAAGATATTCACATTGAAGACCATGACAGAAGAAGACATTGAGTGAAGACTATGGAGCGCGAAGACTTAGTAGTTTCGTTCATTGTTGAGGATATCGCTTATCGTTAGCGTCTCGGTTAGCTGGGGATTAGAGATTAATTGGAAGTCGGGCGATTAATCAATTTTCTCGGTCGACTATTAATCAGCCATTTTTTTTGCAAATACCAGATTCCCAACACTAAAATATGCTATATCCAAAACTAAAACAATATTGGGTAGAAGTGTTACCTTGATTCCTAGCCTTTGAATCTTCTTATAATGACAAACAAAATAGGAAAATAGTACATATTGCAAAACAAGGTCCACAAAACACGAATGAACATAGTTTTTGCAAACATAATGTTAGGAATAGGCCTGATTTATCGGTAGATTCCTGATAAATCGCTTGCCAGAGTGATAAATCAGCCCAAACGATAAGTGGTGAAGGTAAGGTATAATCTTGTCGGTCCCCCATGAGTAGCGATAAATCGGACATAAATCGCTGAATCGGAAGATTTCTTGAACATTGGTTTCGTTGTTTCTTTTCTTCTTTGTTGAGTCATAGGAACCACCGCACTGTTAAGTGGGGTCCATGTGAACAAAGTCAGAGTGACTGATGTGATGCTCAACCAAATTCCTATGTCTTCAAGGGAAGACAATGAGAGCAAATCTTATCCAGAGTAGGATAAGTCAACTTTACTTGTAGCCCAAGTCAAGCTGTCGCGTGTGTTTGAAATCCGACCGTTGTGACATGTGTCAGTTCCTTAGTGACCCAGGGTCATTTCGGACAAATCAGGTCGGGTTGCCCAGTGGCTATAAATAGCCCACCCCCTACACCATAAATTGGTGGCTGCTCAGAGTTAGTGCACGGGTTTTGTCGTTGAGAGCAACCCACCTCCGAAGAGTTTGAGAGAGAAATCCTTGTGAGGATAAAGCCCAAAACACCCAGAGCCCGAAGAGTGTTTGGCATCACTGAAGTCTTTCTGTCTGCGTGATCCGAAGACTTGTTACACTTGAGGACTATGAATCCTCCAGCCAGTTAGGCGTCGCGTTCTGAGCATCCAAGAGTAATTGTGGATTGCCGGTGAATGAAGTCTGTGAAGGTTTGGAAGTCTACCTTGAAGACTTACCAGAGTGATTGGGCGAGGACTGTGTGTCCTTAGCTCAAGGGGAATAAGGTGAAGACACGGTCTTCTGAGTTCAATCTCAGCCTCCCTAACCAGACGTACAGTTGTCACAGCAACTGGAACTGGTCGAACAAATCCTTGTCTTCACAACGCGTTGGTTCTATCTCTTACTCTCCTTACTTACAGTTTGTCTTTGTGAAGTCATTGCCTGATTGTTATGCCTGTTTGACTTCACTGTGTGACTACTTGTTCTGATTGGCTTCGCACTATCTTCCATCCTGATCCTACTACCTAGCTGCTATATGTCATCATGCTTTAGCTTCATACTTGTCTGACTATGGCTTGCCTAGTGTAGTTCATCTTCCGCTGCATGTTTATAGGTCCTGATTTCGTGTTTGTCTTTGAAACTTTCATGTTTTTTGAAGACTTTCATAAAAATCGCCTATTCACCCCCCCTCTAGTCGATAACTAGCACTTTCAGTTCCAGCAGGCTTTCCATACCGCCCATGTTTTAGCAGGAGCTATGGCCATGAAGAAGCATGAGTTTCGCAACTTACGCCAAGTAGGACGTACAGTTTGCCAGTATGTGGATGACTTTAGTAAGCTAGCATGTTATGCCCCAAATGACGTTGCTACGGATGCGGCTAAGCAGGAGAAGTTTCTTGAAGGACTGAATGATGAGCTGAGCATGCAGTTGATGGTAGCAACCTTCAACAACTACCAGGAGTTGGTAGACAGAGCTCTTATGATTGAAGGGAAGCAGCAGCAGATTGACAACCGTAAGAGGAAGTATGGACAAGGGAAGTACAATTCTGGAGCTCAGCAGAAGCCCCGTTTTACCCCGAATTCGGGAGGACCTTTTCAGAATACCCATGGAGGAGGGAGCTTGCACAACCATAGTGGCCCCAAGAATGGGAATGGGAATGGAGGAAGCAACGGCCAGAACCGTACCAACCCATCGACCCCAGCCAAGAGGGATCTGAGCCAAGTCACTTGCTACAAGTGTCAGAAGACTGGACATTATGCCAATGAATGTCCTGAAGCTAAGAATGGAAATGGCAATGGAAGCTCTGGGAAGAAGCCGAACCTATTCAACAGGGGACATGTGAACCACGTTAACGTGGAGGAGGTTGAAGCCCAGCCAGATGCTGTAATAGGTAAGTTCTTGGTTAAGTCATTTACTGCAATCATTCTTTTTGATACTGGTGCATCGCATTCATACATATCAATGGGATTTGTGGATAAGTATAAACTGCCCACCAAGGTTCTTAGAACACCTATGTTAGTAAGCTCACCAGGAGCGGAGTATATGGCCAGTCAAGGATTTTTTCAAGTGCCATTGAGTATAGGTAGGCATGTTTTCCCCTCGGATTTAATCATTTTGGAATCGCAAGGTTTGGATGTGATTCTGGGTATGGATTGGCTATCGATGTATGGAGGAAACATCGATTGCGCCAGTAAGTCGATTTTGCTTACCACCCCAGAAGGAAGAAGGATTAAGTATGTATCACGGCATGAGCCGAAGAGGACTCAAGTAAATTCCTTATCAAGAGTTGTACAGGAGGAAGTACCAGTGGTGAAGGATTTCCCTGACGTATTTCCAGAGGAGTTGCCAGGCATGCCACCGGATAGAGACATTGAGTTTTTGATTGATCTTTTGCCAGGCACAGGGCCGATATCTAAGAGACCGTATAGGATGCCCGTAAAAGATTTGGAGGAAATTAAGAAGCAGATTAAGGAGCTATTGGATAAAGGCTATATTCACCCAAGTTCTTCACCTTGGGGATCGCCAGTGCTTCTAGTGGAGAAGAAGGATGGGTCATTAAGGATGGTTGTTGATTATCGAGGATTGAATGAAGTGACAATCAAGAACAAGTATCCACTGTCGATGATCAATGACTTGTCTGACCAATTGCAAGGAGCTAAGGTATTTTCCAAGATCAGTTTGAGATCAGGATACCATCAGTTGAAGATTCGAGAGCAGGATATACCTAAGACGGCTTTTACCACCAGGTACGGGCTGTACGAGTATACCGTTATGTCATTTGGTCTGACTAATGCACCTGCCTATTTCATGAACATGATGAACAAGGTGTTTATGGAGTTTCTGGATAAGTTCACCGTGGTGTTCATTGATGACATCTTGGTCTACTCGAAGAATGAAGAGGAGCATAAGGAGCATTTGTGTATGGTACTTGAGAAACTTAGAGAACATCAGTTATACGCCAAGTTCAGCAAATGTGAGTTTTGGTTGAAGGAAGTTGGATTTCTCGGACATGTTATATCTGGGGAAGGAATAGCAGTAGACCCCACCAAAGTTGTCACTGTGAGAAATTGGGAAGCCCCAACAATAGTTGGAGAGATCCGGAGTTTTCTTGGACTCGCAGGATACTACCGGAGATTCATTGAGAATTTTTTCAAAGATTGCAAATCCCATGACGGAGTTGTTGAAGAAGGACACCAAGTTCAAATGGACTGAGGAATGTGAGGCCAGTTTCCAGGAGTTGAAGAAACGTTTAGTTACATCACCAGTTTTAATTCTGCCCGATCGGCGCAAGGATTATGAATTATATTGGGACGCTTCTTGTCGAGGACTTGGAGCAGTGCTTATGCAGGAAGGAAGAGTTGTTTCGTATGCCTCACGACAGCTTAAACCTCATGAGTTGAATTATGCTACCCATTATTTGGAGTTAGCAGCCGTAGTGCATGCATTGAAGACATGGAGACATTTTCTCATCGGAAACCATTGTGAGGTGTACACGGATCACAAGAGTTTGAAGTACATCTTCACACAGAAGGAGTTGAATCTCAGGCAAAGGAGATGGTTGGAGCTAATCAAGGATTATGATATGAGATTGCATTATCACCCCGGAAAGGCTAAGGTAGTAGCCGATGCGTTGAGCCGCAAGAGCCATGTCAACACACTCATGACCGGAGAGTTACCAAAGGAGTTAGCCAAGGATCTTCGTGAGGTATGTTTGTAGATAGTTCCAAGAGGCTATGCAGTAGCATTGGAGATTCAGTCTACCTTGATGGATAAGATCAGAGAAGCTCAGAAGACTGACAAGGAGATTGCTGTAATAAAGGAGAAAATGAGCAAAGGAAAAGCTAGGGGATTTTGTGAGGATGAGCACGATACCTTATGGTTTGAGGACCGCGTTTATGTGCCTAATGACCCAGAGATCAAGAAGTTGATTCTGCAAGAGGCCCATGATTCGCCGTATTCGATTCACCCAGGAAATACCAAGATGTATTTGGATTTGAAAGACACTTTCTGGTGGACCGGAATGAAGTGGGATATTGTGGAGTATGTAGCAGTTTGTGATGTATGTCAGAGAGTGAAGGCAGAGTATCAGAAGCCAGCAGGATTGCTACAACCATTGACGATACCCGAATGGAAGTGGGATAAGCTAGGCATGGATTTTATCATGGGATTGCCCAGTTCTCGTTTAGGCTATGACTCGATATGGGTGGTAGTCGATCGTTTGACGAAGGTAGCTCATTTCATTCCAGTGAAGACCACTTACACCAGTGCTAAGTTGGCAAAGATATACATGACCAGGATCGTATGTCTACATGGAGTTCCGAGGAGCATTGTATCAGTTAGAGGAACCCAGTTTACCCCAAAGTTCCGAAATCAGTTCCACGAAACTTTGGGTACCATGCTAGAGTTTAGTACAGCCTTTCATCCGCAGACAGATGGACAGACCGAGAGAGTAAATCAGATTCTGGAGGACATGCTGAGAGCTTGTGCGCTAGATAATGGATCTAGTTGGGACGAGAATATGCCATATGCGGAGTTCTCTTACAACAACGGTTATCAATCCAGTTTGAAGATGGCCCCTTTTGAAGCTCTGCACGGAAGGAGGTGCACACCATTGTTGTGGGATGAAGTAGGAGACCGTCAGTTGTTTGGGCCAGACTTGATTAAAGAGTCTGAACAGAAGGTGAAGTTGATTCGTGATAGGCTCAAGGTAGCCCAGTCTAGGCAGAAGAGCTACGCAGATTCTAAACACAAGGAGACAATTTACGAAGTCGGAGACAGAGTTTATCTTCGTGTATCCCCACTTCAAGGAGTTAAGCGTTTTGGAGTTAAGGGAAAGCTAGCACCGCGTTTTGTGGGACCGTACATAGTTTTGGAGCGTATGGGAGAGGTTGCTTACAAGTTGGAATTGCCCGAAGGATTGTCAGGAGTTCACGATGTGTTTCATGTTTCCCAGTTGAAGAAGTGCCACGCAGAGATGGCTGATATACCGCTGAGGGATACCGTGCCACTGGAAGCGATTCAGTTGGATAGTGATTTGACCTATGAGGAGAAACCAGTCAAAATTCTCGAATATGCCAGCCGAGTCACCCGCAACAAGGTTATCAAGTTTTACAAATTTCAGTAGAGCCAGCATACCGAGGATGAAGCCACCTGGGAGCGATAGGAAGATCTACAGAAGGACCACCCTCACCTATTTTCTAGCCAACCCGAATCTCGAGGGCGAGATTCATCTTAAGGGGGGTAGGTTTGTAACATCCCAAATTTTCAATTTGGAATGTTATACATTAGATCATCATTGCATATCATATTTTATTGCATTTTGGCTTGATCCTAGAAATTCTACACAACTCAAGGACCCACGGAGAGAGTTGGGGATTTCGTTATTTTCATATTTGAGTTTTCTCAAATTTTGAAAATAGGATCATTTGATTTTTATTATTTCATCATCAATTATTTCCATTATAAAAATATTAGAGAGGGAATAAAATGAATTTCCCAAAATAAATAAATATTGAGGATTTAATATTAAAATCAAATAAGATTTAATTTCGAAGTTTTATCGCTATTTTATTTGAATTAGAAAAAATACGCATTTTTCAAAATTATATTTAGGACCCAAATAAATGTTCATCTTGTCCACCTCGATTTTAGAGGACGGGGAAAATTTATATCGGGATTTTTGGAGTCTGTTTAGTATTTCTTTTATTTGTTTTTCTGTGCGTAATTATTTAAAAAAAACCGACCTAACCGGGTCGTGTCCGACTAGGACACTTGGCCCAGCCGGCCTTTATAAGCGCCGGGAGGCCACCCCGAGCCCACAAGAAACCCTAGCCCCGCCCCCGATCCGCCGCCGCTGCCGCTAGAGCCACCGCCGCCCCGTCCCGCCGCCCCACCGCCGGATCCCCTCGCCGCCGGAGCCGCTATCCGCTGCCGCCGCCGTCGAGGTAGCCGCCGGAGTCAGCCGCCGCCGCCGGTGGTTTTTCCTTAGAAAACCGCCCGTTTTTTTAAGAACCGTGGTTTATTTTTTTAATAGATAGGTTTATTTTTTTCTGGTTTAGTTTATTTAGCGGACGTTCGTCCGTACGTTCGTTTGAACGAACGGTTTTCATTGTTTAGCCGCAGACAGCAAATGTTCGTTCGTTAGCCTGTTCGTCCGTTTTTCTTTTTCTCGGATTTTCCACGATTATTTCTGATCGCGATTTCTGATCCGATTTTCGGTTTAGTATAACTTTTCGCTCGTTTATCGGAATCAGGCGATTCTGCCTAGAGTTTCGTCTCGAAACCCTCTTTCCTTTTAACCTACTCAAACAAGTTTTTGCTACTGTAAAATTTGACTTAGGTCCAGATTAGTAAAACAAAGCTTGTTTCTTTCGCCGTTTGAGTTTCCTTGCTTCGTTCGATTTGATTCTTTTTGCAAACCGGAGTTCTTAAGTTGAACTTTCTGGTTAGATCTTTCATTTGTGTTTTACCTGTGCATTAAATGAGTGCTTATTGTATGCTTGTTTGTTTGCGATAGAGTACCCGGAGTGCGCCGCTTGCTACTTCGAATCTCTAGGTTTCATGGATCATCAGCAAGGCAAGTAACACTTTGATCATATCTCTTTACTACCCAGTTTTATTGAGTTAGATCAATCCTCAAACAATTGCATGATTAGGATCTGATTAACATGTGGGTTTTGGGAAGTAGTTGAGGTAGTACCTATATCATGTTTATTTTCAAAGCATTGGGAGTTACTTCTATGTTTGCTTATATTGCCATGCTATGCTAGTAGACGTGGATTGGGTGAGTGTATCCATGATAGATGTGAGATTGTTAATTTAATGGTTTATTTAAGGTGGCAACTTTAATACACATCTGGGTGGATTGAGGCACCTGGGATTCCATTGATTGCCTATTATTTTCTTTATGGACCGCCACCCAGGCTCTAAGGGATCATGAGATTATTCATGCTAGAAACTTCCGTGTGCAGCCGCAAGCTACTATGGGCTATAGAATAGTTGATTAAGTCGTGTGAACTCTTACAGTGGTAGACTAGCAGATGTAGGGAAAAGTAGGTGTAACGGTCTACCCATCGTAAGGTGCAAACGCTTCTAAAAGGCTATGTCTTGGTCATCCGTTTCTCAAACACCATGTAGTGCGAGAATCCCAACAAAGGAGATCGATTCTTGCGGGGAAAAGTGCGCAAACCTCTGCAGAGTGTACAAACTAATCATGGTTAGCCGTGTCCCCGGTTATGGACGTCTTGAGTATCTAGTACTTGGATTATCATGTGATTCTCATCATGTTACTTTAATTAATTTTGTTGGGTGTAATGATGATGCTTAATTGGGATTGAGTTGGGTGAACCTTCTCAATGTTTAACAACCACTATGATAGTTAAATAAAATTTATTCCTTTGCTGTAGGAAAAAAACTGGCTTTATGCAAAACTGCAACCATAGAGCTTTCCACCAGCCATATATGCATGTTGTATAGCATTATTCTTTTCAGTACTCTCTATGTGTTACATGCCAGCATATTCCATGTGCTGACCCATTTTCGGGCTGCAACATTCATGTTGCAGACTTTTCAGACGACGAGTAAGGTGCCTTAGGTCGTGGTCTTATACTCAGTGATGCCGTTGGAGTTGATGGACTCGCTTATCTTCCAAGCCTTCCGCTATTATCGTCATTAGATGGCCTTAAGCCATATTTATTTTAATAAGCTCTCTTTTGAGACATTCGATGTAATAAGTGTGTGATTGCTACTCTATTATAAATCCTTCAAGTACTGTGCGTGTCAGCATTACTGATCCAGGGATGACACTAAAGCACAGAGATCAGACTGTTTGAGGTCTGGTCGCTACAAATTGGCTTTATGCAAAACTGTAACCACAGAGATTTCCACCAGCCATATATGCATGTAGTGATAGCATTATTCTGTTCATTACTCGCTATGTGTTACATTGCCAGCATATTCCATGTGCTGACCTGTTTTCGGGCTGCAACGTTCATGTTGCAGACTTTTCAGACGATGAGTAAGGTGCCTTAGGTCGTGGTCTTATACTCAGTGATGCCGTTGGAGTTGATGGACTCGCTTATATTCCAAGCCTGCCGCTGTTATCATTATTAGATGACCTTAAGCCATATTTATTGTAAAAAGTTCTCTTTTGAGACATTCAATGTAATAAGTGTGTGATTGCTACTCTGTTATAAATCCTTCAAGTACTGTGCGTGTTAGCATTACCGATCCAGGGATGGCACTGATGCACAGAGATCAGACTGTTTGAGGTCTGGTCCCTACAAGATGGTGTCAGAGCACACGCTGACTGTAGGACACGAACGCTAAGCTAAATCCCTAGATCACTACTCTCTCTTCTCATTTCTGACTCCTCATCTTTTCTACTCTTTTAGGATGGCGGATGCAAGGAACAAGTTCATGCAACCGGATGAAGATACACCTTTCGGACGCCACTTGAAGGAAGTAACTAGATACCTAAACATCGGAGTACCAAGCTTCACCGGAACTTACATCACCACTTTACCAGAAGAGGAGCGTTGGATGATTCAAGTTCAAGTTCCAGGAAGGACATTCATGCCCGTCACTGAACCCATAGAGTTTTCCTTTGATGCACCAACCTGGAGTCTAGGAAAGAGCATGGTAGCCCACATCACCATGGGACGCATTGGAGAAGTTTACCACAAGGATCTCAAGGATACTATATACCAGATATGCGGGCGCCGAGATGAGCAATGGGAGATGATACAGCACCAGGAAGGATAGGTCAATTGCAACTTTCATCCAGGAGTTAAACCAGCATAT
Organism: Triticum dicoccoides; assembly: GCF_002162155.2. NCBI lineage: Eukaryota > Viridiplantae > Streptophyta > Magnoliopsida > Poales > Poaceae > Triticum > Triticum dicoccoides. The sequence continues at coordinate 393,020,901 of NC_041385.1, read as the reverse complement.
TCGTCGCCAGGAGAACCAGATGTGCGCAGGCATGATGGATCTGAAGAAGGCTATGACCAAGATCACAGAACTGGAGGAAGAACTTAAGTCTACACGCGATGGTTATGAGGAAGAAATGACGACACACATGCTGAAGAATGATGATCTGAAGAAGAAGCTAAAAGTGTTTATGGGATTCCCTGCGACTGGAGGATAAGAGGATGATTGCACTTGCCTGGAGAACTACATCATCATCATGTTGGGGATCGTAGCAGAAATTTAAAATTTTCTACGCATCACCAAGATCAATCTATGGAGTCATCTAGCAACGAGAGAGAGGAGTGCATCTACATACCCTTGTAGATCGCGAGGGGAAGCATTCAAGAGAATGAGGTTGATGGAGTCGTACTCATCGTGATCCAAATCACCGATGATCCTAGCGCCGAACGGACGGCACCTCCGCGTTCAACACACGCACGGAGCGAAGACGTCTCCTCGTTCTTGATCCAGCAAGGGGGAAGGAGAAGTTGATGGAGATCCAGCAGCACGACGGCGTGGTGGTGGAAGCAGCGGGATTCCAGCAGGGCTTCGCCAAGCGCTACTGGAGGAGGAAGAGGTGTCACGGGAGGGAGAGGGAGGCGCTAGGGCTTAGGGTGCGGCTGCCCTCCCTCCCCTCCACTATATATAGGGGCTAGGAGGGCGCATGCCCCCTTGGAGATCCCATCTAGAGGGGGGAGGGGCGGCCCCCCGCGGGGCAACGGCCCCCTTAGGGTTTCCAACCAGGGGGGTGCATGCCCCCTTGGGTGGGGCGCACCAGCCCACCAGGGGCTAGTTCCCACGCCACTTCAGCCCATGGGGCCCTCCGGGATAGGTGGCCCCACCCGGTGGACCCCCGGGACCCTTCCCGTGGTCCCGGTACAATACCGGCGACCCCCGAAACTTTCCCGGTGGCCGAAACTGGACTTCCTATATATAAATCTTTACCTCTGAACCATTCCAAAACTCCTCATGACGTCCGGGATCTCATCCGGGACTCCGAACAACTTTCGGTCAACTGCATACTAATATCTCTACAACTCTAGCGTCACCGAACATTAAGTGTGTAGACCCTACGGGTTCGGGAGACACGTAGACATGACCGAGACAACTCTCTGGTCAATAACCAACAGCGGGATGTGGATACCCATGTTGGCTCCCACATGCTCCACGATAATCTCATCGGATGAACCACGATGTCGAGGATTCAATTAATCCCGTATACAATTCCCTTTGTCAATCGGTACGTTACTTGCCTGAGATTCGATCGTCGGTATCCCAATACCTCATTCATTCTCCTTACCGGCAAGTCACTTTAATCATTCCGTAATGCATGATCCCGTGACCAACCACTTGGTCACATTGATCTCATTATGATGATGCATTACCGAGTGCGCCCAGAGATACCTCTCCGTCACACGGAGTGACAAATCCCAGTCTCGATTCGTGCCAACCCAACAGACACTTTCGGAGATACCTGTAGAGCACCTTTATAGTTACCCAATTATGTTGTGACGTTTGGTACACCCAAAGCACTCCTACGGTACCCGGGAGTTACACAATCTCATGGTCTAAGGAAATGATACTTGACATTAGAAAAGCTCTAGCAAACGAACTATACGATCTTGTGCTATGCTTAGGATTGGGTCTTGTCCATCACATCATTCTCCTAATGATGTGATCCCGTTATCAATGACATCCAATGTCCATAGTCAGGAAACCATGACCATCTATTGATCAACGAGCTAGTCAACTAGAGGCTCACTAGGGACATGGTGTGGTCTATGTATTCACACATGTATTACGGTTTCCAATCAATACAATTATAGCATGAACAATAGACAATTATCATGAACAAGGAAATATAATAATAACCATTTTATTATTGCCTCTAGGGCATATTTCCAACACATCGACGAAACCGACTCGGACCCAGAAGATAGCAATGATGACTTTGTTGATGAAGCTGGAGCATATATCATGGAGTCTTCGACCGATCAATTTTTCTAGTCGACCACCATAATAGTAGTAGTATTCCCCCATGTATATAGTATAGTCCGAGTACTTTTGTAATGATAGTTAGACCGTTGTATGCCCTTATTTGAATTGATTGAAGTGATATTGTTTGCATTTGTCTCATGTGCATATGGGTAGTGTTTTTCTCTCTAGACCCCACTCTATTCTATATTATCATCCTTCCTAAACCCTCAGATGCCTCCGAGACGTGACAATGGATTTGCTTTCCCACTGGAGCTCACTCAGTTATCCAGCAGCAGAATGCATTGATGTAGTTGTTAGTCCAGAATCAGAATCAGAGGAACAACAACAACAACCCACCACCACCACCACATGTTGATCACTTAGCACCGAGCCGATAGTTGCAGATGATTGGCTCCGCAAGATGGGAAGGGAGTTGACCACTGCAGGATGCATAGATGCGGAGAAGGTGCGTTTGGCCGCACATCAGCTTGATGGACCCGCAGCATCATGGTGGGAGAGTTATACAACCACTTATCCTATCGACACTGTCACATGGGATCAGTTTCAGCAGGCTTTCCGTACTGCCCATGTTTCAGCAGGAGCTATGGCCATGAAGAAGCGTGAGTTTCGCAACTTACGCCAAGGAGGACGTACTGTTGGCCAGTATGTGGATGACTTTAGTAAGCTAGCACGGTATGCCCCAGATGACGTTTGGTACGTCTCCGTCGTATCTATAATTTTTGATTGTTCCATGCCAATATTATTCAACATTTATATACTTTTGGCAACTTTTTATACTATTTTTCTGGGACTAACATATTGATCCAGTGCCCAGTGCCAGTTCCTGTCAGTTGCATGTTTTTTGTTTCACAGAAACCCAATATCAAATGGAGTCCAAACAGGATAAAAATGGATGGAGATTTTTTTTGGAATATTTATGATTTTGGGAAGTAAAATCAACGCGAGACGGTGTCCGAGGTGGTCACGAGGTAGGGGGGCGCGCCCTACCCC
>NC_041385.1:393008392-393017524 GCF_002162155.2 Triticum dicoccoides | reverse complement strand
CGCCCCTGACCCTCGTGGTCCACTAGTAAGGAGGCTGATGCTCTTATTTTGGCGCAAGAAAGATAATTTTATGAGAAAGATCTGGGCGAAAGATTCACCCCAATCGGAGTTAAAGATCTCCAGATATAAAGGAAACGGTGAAGGGGTAGAATCTAAGAACACAGAAACAGAGAGATAGATCCACTCTCGGAGGGGCTCTCGCCCCTCCCAAGCCATGGGAGCCAAGGACCAGAGGGGAAACCCTTCTCCCATCTACGGAGAAGGTCAAGGAAGAAGAAGAAGAAGGGGGGCTATCTCCCCCTTGCTTCCGGTGGCGCCGGAACGCCGCCGGGGGCCATCATCATCACCGCGATCTTCACCAACACCTCCGCCATCTTCACCAACATCTCCATCACCTTCCCCCATCTATATTCAGCGGTCCACTCTCCCTCAACCTGCTGTACCCTCTACTTGAACATGGTGCTTTCTGCTTCATATTATTTTCCAATGATGTATTGCCATCCTATGATGTCTGAGTAGATTTCTATTGTCCTATCGGTGATTGATGAATTGGTATGATTGGTTTGAGTTGCATATATTATTGGTGCTGTCATATTGTGCCCTCCGTGTCGCGCAAGCATGAGGGATTCCTACTGTAGGGTTTGCAATATGTTTATGATTTGCTTATGGTGGGTGGCGTGAGTGACAGAAGCACAGACCCGAGTAAGTAGGTTGTTTGCGTATGGGATAAAAGGGGACTTGATACTTTAATGCTATGGTTGGGTTTTACCTTAGTGAATCTTTAGTAGTTGCGGATACTTGCTAGAGTTCCAATCATAAGTGCATATGATCCAAGTAGAGAAAGTATGTTAGCTTATGCCTCTCCCTCAAATAGAATTGCAGTAGTAATTACCGATCTAGTAACATAGTCAGTTGCTTAGGGACAATTCCACAACTCCTACCACCACTTTTTCCACACTCGCTATATTTACTTTATTGCTTCTTTATATTAACAGCCCCTAGTTTATATTTACGTGTTCTTTACTTTCTTGCAAACCTATCCTATCACACCTACAAAGTACTTCTAGTTTTATACTTGTTCTAGGTAAAGCGAACGTCAAGCGTGCGTAGAGTCGTATCAGTGGCCGATAGGACTTGAGAGAGTATTTGTTCTACCTTTAGCTCTTCGTTGGGTTCGACACTCTTACTTATCGAAAGAGGCTACAACTATCCCGTATACTTGCGGGTCATCAAGACCTTTTTCTGGCACCGTTGCCGGGGAGTCATAGCGTGGGGTGAATATTCTCGTGTGTGCTTGTTTGCTTTATCACTGAGTAATTTTTATTTGCTGTTCTAAGTTGTTCTCTATCTTTAGTTATGGGTAGGAAACGCAAAATAGGAAAAAAATTAGTTGTACCTACTGCTCCAATGGTTGAAGAACCACTCAAAATCTATCACACTACTGAAGCTTTTTACTTGGATCATCTTCGATCCCTTTGTGCTTGTGCTGAAACCCCAACTAGCTTAGTTGAGGGCAAATCTTTAGATGAGCATGCTTGTTATGTGCGACACCGTATATCTGAAAAAGGGAAACTATTATGGGGTCAAATTCAACGTTTGCAATGCTATGCTTGGAATTTATGTTGGGAATATGATTTTACTTGTTGTTCTAAAAACCCTAAAAAACACCTTCCCTACCAATGTGAGTTTATTGATAATGGGATCTTATCTTCGTATGCTAAGGGTGTTTATAATTACTATCATGTTCAACAAATTGAAGAATTTGTTGCTTTTAAGGGTGCTTTTGAAATTGCTTCTTTGATTGAAAAGTATGATGCTACTCTTTACAAATCTGAAAATTTTGCCATACTTGAATATTGTTATGAGAATTATGCTTCTAATTCCTATGTTAAACAATATATCGAGGCTTACCCCGCTATCCAAGAAGAGACTAATATTTTGCAGGAGCCTATGGAAGAGGAAATTGATGAAACTGTGAGCTCATTGGATGAAAAAGATGATGAGGAGAGCGAAGAACAAAAGGAGGAAGAGCGGATTGATAACCCGTGCCCACCTTCCAATGAGAGTAACTCTTCAACTCATACACTGTTTAATTCCCCTTCGTGCTTACCGAAGGATGATTGCTATGATGACTATTATGATCCCATTAATTCTCTTGAAATATCCCTTTTTGATGATGCTTGTTATGCTTGTGGCCAAGATGCCAATATGAATTATGCTTATGGAGATGAACTTGCTATAGTTCCTTATGTTATGAATGAAATTGTTGCTATTGCACCCACACATGATAGTCCTATTATCTTTTTGAATTCTCCCGACTACACTATATCAGAGAAGCTTGCACTTATTAAGGATTATATTGATGGGTTGCCTTTTACTACTACACATGATGATTTTAATAGATATAATATGCATGTGCTTGCTGCTCCTACTTGCAATTATTATGAGAGAGGAACTACATCTCCGCCTCTTTATGTTTCCAACACGATGAAATTGCAAGAAACTGCTTACACTATGCATTGGCCTTTACTTGGTGTGCATGAATTGTTCTTTTATGACATGCCGATGCATAGGAAGAGAGTTAGACTTCATTGTTGCATGATATATGTTACTTTGTGCTTACTACTAAATTAAAAATCATTGTTAAAATTGGCTTTGATATACCTTGGGATCCGGGTGGATTCATTACTTGAGCACTAAATGCCTAGCTTAATGGCTTAAAAGAAAGCGCTGCCAGGGAGACAACCCGGAAGTTTTAGAGAGTCATTTATTTCTGTTGAGTGCTTTCATATAGTTTAAAAACAACAAAAATAAAGAGGGGAACCCAAAACTTTTCAAAAAGAGAAGTGAAAGTGAGAGAGGCGAGCATTGTGAAAGTGGGGGACGTCCTTGAACTTTGTTCATGCCCATGGGAACTTTGTGAATCTTAATGACAGAAACTTTTTAATAAAAATAATTATCCCCTTGTACAATTCCATTGTATTATAAAAATAATGTGCCAAGGTTTGCCTTTAGGATGTTTACAATGCTTGTTGGTTTGTACGATGCAGGACAGAAACTTTGGCTGTAGTGCGCGATTTTACATTTTTAACTAGAACGTCAAATGGTTCTGATTCTTTTTGCACTGTCTTTCTATACAAGTTGTTTATGTTTCCTAATTTTGTAGAATTGTTGGGGTACCAGAAGTATGGTGGATGTTCATATTGCTACAGAATGTTCTGTTTTAGACAGATTCTGTTTTTGATGCATAGTTTGCTTGTTTTGATGAAACTATCAATTTATATCAGTGGATTAAGCCATGAAAAAGTTATATTACAGTAGACACAATGCAAAAACAAAATATGAATTGGTTTTCAACAGTACTTAGAGTGGTGATTTGCTTTATTATACTAACGGATCTTACTGAGTTTTCTGTTGAAGTTTTGTGTGGATGTAGTGTCTAATCGAGGATGTTTCGATATGAGAAAGAAGGAAGAGAGGCAAGAGCTCAAGCTTGGGGATGCCCGAGGCACCCCAAGTAAATATTCAAGGAGACTCAAGCATCTAAGATTGTCTCCTATGTTGTCTCTTTCATATACTAGTGGGAATTTTCATTATAGAACTTGGCTTGTATATTCCAACGATGGGCTTCCTCAAATGCCCTAGGTCTTCCTGAGCAAGCAAGTTGGATGAACACCCACTTAGTTTCTTTTGTTGAGCTTTCATACACTTATAGCTCTTAGTGCATCCATTGCATGGCAATCCCTACTCCTCGCATTGACATCAATTGATGGGCATCTCCATAGCCCATTGATTAGCCGCGTCGATGTGAGACTTTCTCCTTTTTTGTCTTCTCCACATAACCTCCATCATTATATTCTATTCCACCTATAGTGCTATATCCATGGCTTGCGCTCATGTATTGCGTGAGGGTTTAAAAAGCTGAAGCGCGTTAAAAAGTATGAACCAATTGTTCGGCTTGTCGTCGGGGTTGTGCATGATGGGGGCATTTTGTGTGACGAAATGGAAACATGGCCAAACTATATGATTTTGTAGGGATAAGCTTGCTTTGGCGTTGTTGTTTTGAAAAGACATGATTGCTTTATTGGTACACTCGAAGTATTATTGTTTTTATGTCAAACGATAGACTATTGCTTTGACTCAGTCGTGTCTTAATATTCATGCCATAATTAGACATATGATCAAGATTATGCTAGGTAGCATTCCACATAAAAAATTATTCTTTTTTATCATTTACCTACTCGAGGACGAGCAGGAATTAAGCTTGGGGATGCTGATACGTCTCCGTCGCATCTATAATTTTTGATTGTTCCATGCCAATATTATTCAACATTTATATACTTTTGGCTACTTTTTATACTATTTTTTGGGACTAACAAATTGATCCAGTGCCCAGTGCCAGTTCCTGTCTGTTGCATGTTTTTTGTTTCATGGAAACCCAATATCAAACGGAGTCCAATCGGGATAAAAACGGATGGAGATTTTTTTGAAATATTTACGATTTTTGGGAAGTAAAATCAACGCGAGACGGTGTCCCAGGTGGTCATGAGGTAGGGGGGCGCGCCCTACCCCCCCTCCAGGCGCGCCCCTTACCCTCGTGATCCACCCGTAAGGCGGTTGATGCTCTTCTTTTGGTGCAAGAAATATAATTTTATGAGAAAGATCTGGGCGAAAGATTCACCCCAATCGGAGTTACGGATCTCTAGATATAAAGGAAACGGTGAAGGGGTAGAATCTGAGAACGCAGAAACAGAGAGATAGATCCAATCTCGGAGGGGCTCTCGCACCTCCCAAGCCATGGGAGCCAAGGACCAGAGGGGAAACCCTTATCCCATCTAGGGAGAAGGTCAAGGAAGAAGAAGAAGAAGGGGGGCTCTCTCCCCCTTGCTTCCGGTGGCGTCGGAACGCCGCCGGGGGCCATCATCACCGCGATCTTCACCAACACCTCCGCCATCTTCACCAACATCTCCATCACCTTCCCCCATCTATATTCAGCGGTCCACTCTCCCGCAACCCGCTGTAACCTCTACTTGAACAAGGCACTTTATGCTTCATATTATTTTCCAATGATGTGTTGCCATCTTATGATGTGTGATTAGATTTCTATTCTCCTATCGGTGATTGATGAATTGCTATGATTGGTTTGAGTTGCATAATTTATTGGTGCTGTCCTATTGTGCCCTCCGTGTCAAGCGTGAGGGATTCCCGCTGTAGGGTTTGCAATATGTTTATGATTTGCTTATGGTGGGTGGCGTGAGTGACAGAAGCACAGACCCGAGTAAGTAGGTTGTTTGCGTATGGGATAAAAGGGGACTTGATACTTTAATGCTATGGTTGGGTTTTACCTTAATGAATCTTTAGTAGTTGCGGATACTTGCTAGAGTTCCAATCATAAGTGCATATGATCCAAGTAGAGAAAGTATGTTAGCTTATGCCTCTCCCTCAAATAGAATTGCAGTAGTAATTACCGGTCTAGTAACATAGTCAGTTGCTTAGGGACAATTCCAGAACTCCTACCACCACTTTTTCCACACTCACTATATTTACTTTATTGCTTCTTTATATTAACAACCCCTAGTTTACATTTACGTGTTCTTTACTTTCTTGCAAACCTACCCTATCACACCTACAAAGTACTTCTAGTTTTATACTTGTTCTAGGTAAAGCGAACATCAAGCATGCGTAGAGTCGTATCAGTGGCCGATAGGACTTGAGAGAGTATTTGTTCTACCTTTAGCTCCTCATTGGGTTCGACACTCTTACTTATCAAAAGAGGCTACAACTATACCATATACTTGCGGGTCATCAACTTTGCTACGGATGCAGCTAAGCAGGAGAAGTTTTTGGAAGGACTGAATGAAGAGCTGAGCATGCAGTTGATGGTAGCAACCTTCAACAACTAGCAGGAGTTGGTAGATCGAGCTCTCATGATTGAAGGGAAGCAGCAGCAGATTGACAGCCGCAAGAGGAAGTATGGACAAGGGAAGTACAATTCTGGAGCTCAGCAGAAGCCTCGTTTTACCCCGAACTCGGGAGGACCTTTTTAGCATACCCATGGATGAGGGAGTTCGCACAACCATAATGGCCCCAAGAATGGTAATGGGAATGGAGGCAACAATGGCTAGAATCGTATCAACCCATCAACCCCAGCCAAGAAGGATCTGAACCACATCACTTGCTACAAGTGCCAGAAGAGTGGACATTATGCCAATGAATGTCCTGAAACTAAAAATGGAAATGGCAATGGAAGCTCTAGGAAGAAGCCTAACCCTTTCAACAAGGGACAGGTGAACCATGTTAGCGTGGAGGAGGTTGAAGCCCAGCTCGATGCAGTAATATGTAAGTTTTTGGTTAAGTCATTTACTACAATCGTTCTTTTTTATACTGGTGCATCACATTCATACATATCAAGGGGATTTGTGGATAAGTATAAACTACCAACCCAAGCCCTTAGGTCACCCATGTTAGTAACCTCGCCAGGAGCAGAGTATATGGCTAGTCTGTGGTGTGATCGGTTACCATTAAGGATTGGTAACTACGTGTTCTCCTCAGACCTAATAGTATTGGAGTCGCAAGGACTGGATGTGATATTAGGCATGGATTGGTTATCGAAGTATGGAGGGAACATTGAATGCACCAGTAAGCCGATTTTGCTTACCACGCCAGAAGGAAGAAGGATCAAGTATGTATCCAGGCATGTGCCGAAGAGGACTCAAGTAAATTCCTTATCAAGAGTTGTACAGGAGGAAGTACCAGTGGTGAAGGATTTCCCTGATGTATTTCCAGAGGAGTTGCCAGGCATGCCACTGGATAGAGAGATTGAGTTTTTGATTGAGCTTTTGCCAGGCACAGGGCCGATATCTAAGAGACCGTACCGGATGCCCACGAAAGGTTTGGAGGAAATTAAGAAGCAGATAAAGGAGCTACTGGATAAAGGCTATATTCGCCCAAGTTCGTCACCTTGGCGATCGCCAGTGCCTCTAGTGGAGAAGAAAGATGGATCATTAAGGATGGTTGTTGATTATCGAGGATTGAATGAAGTGACAATCAAAAACAAGTACCCACTGTCGATGATCAATTGCAAGGAGCTAAGGTATCCACTGCCGATTATCAATGACTTGTTCGACCAGTTGCAAGGAGCTAAGGTATTTTCAAAGATCGATCTGCGATTAGGATACCACCAGTTGAAGATTCGAGAGCAGGATATACATAAGACGACTTTTACCACCAGGTACGGGCTGTATGAGTATACGGTTATGTCATTTAGTTTGACTAACGCACCTGCCTATTTCATGAACATGATGAACAAGGTGTTTATGGAGTTTCTAGATAGGTTCATCATGGTGTTCATTGATGATATTTTGGTCTACTCAAAGAATGAAGAGGAGCATAAGAAGCATTTGCGTTTGGTACTCGGGAAGCTCAGAGAACATCAGTTATACGCCAAGTTCAGCAAATGTGAGTTTTGGTTGAAGGAAGTTGGATTCCTTGGACATGTTATATCCGGAGAAGGAATAGCAGTAGACCCCACCAAAGTTGTCACTGTGACAAATTGGGAAGCCCCGACGTTTGTTGGAGATAACCTGAGTTTTCTTGGACTCACAGGATACTACCGGAGGTTCATTGAGAATTTCTCGAAGATTGCAAAGCCCATGACGGAGTTGTTGAAGAAGGGCACCAAGTTCAAATGGACTGAGGAATGTGAGGCCAGTTTCTAGGAGTTGAAGAAACGTTTGGTTACATCACCAGTGTTGATTCTGCCAGATCAGTGCAAGGATTATGAAGTTTATTGCGACGCTTCTCGTTGAGGACTTGGAGCAGTGCTTATGCAGGAGGAAAGAGTTGTTTCATATGGCTCATGATAGCTTAAGCCCCATGAGCTAAATTATGCTACACATGATTTGGAGTTAGCAGCCGTAGTGCATGCATTGAAGAGATGGAGATATTTTCTCATCGGAAACCATTGTGAGGTGTACACGGATCACAAGAGTTTGAAGTACATCTTCACACAAAAGGATTTGAATCTCAGGCAAAGGAGATGGTTGGAGCTCATTAAGGATTATGATATGAGATTGCATTATCACCCCGGAAAGGCTAACGTAGTAGCCGATGCGTTGAGCCGCAAGAGCCATGGCAACACACTCATGACCGGAGAGTTACCAAAGGAGTTAGCTGATGATCTTCGCGAGCTATGTTTGGAGATAGTTCCGAGAGGCTATGTTGTAGCGTTGGAGATTCAGTCTACTTTGATGGATAAGATCAGAGAAGCTCAGAAGACCGACAAGGAGATTGCCGAGATAAAGGAGAAGATGAGCAAAGGAAAATTGAAGGGATTTCATGAGGATGAGCATGATACCTTATGGTTTGAGGACCGCATTTATGTGCCTAATGGCCCGGAGATCAGGAAGTTGATTCTGCAGGAGGCCCATGATTCGCCGTATTCGATTCACCCAGGAAACACAAAGATGTATCTGGATTTGAAGGACACTTTCTGGTGGACCGGAATGAAGAAGGATATTGTGGAGTATGTAGCAGTATGTGATGTATGTTAGAGAGTGAAGGCAGAGCATCAGAAGCCAGCAAGGTTGCTACAGCCATTGCCGATACCCGAATGGAAGTGGGATAACACTACAAAAAAAGACACATCCATGACATTTTGGGCCGAACGAAGAAAAATCTGTCATACATATGACACTTCTATGACGGTAATTGTGACAAAACCCGGTATCATCATAGATGTGGTGGGCTCCTACTTCTATGACAAAAAATCATGACAGAAAATGGGCTTTTCGTCCTGGGCGGGCCGGAGATGTAGCTGCATGACATTCTTTGGTCCATCCATGACGGAAAAAACCATGGTAGAAGCGAGGCCGAGGAAAATTTCGGGGAATTTACGGTTAAGGTGGGAGGCCGGGGGCCGAGCAATGCGCGTTTCTCCCGTACACGTACGTGCGTGTGTGCGAGGCGTTGGCTCTAACTGAATCCAAGCGAGGTGTTGGGCTCTAACTGAACCCGAGCGATTGCACTGCAGGCTACGCGTTACTAAACCCGAGCGATCGATCGATGGTTGTTAACTGAACCCGATCGAGCGATTCCTTCACTACTGGTTCTAACTGAAGCCGATGGATTGGA
>NC_041385.1:392941572-393007860 GCF_002162155.2 Triticum dicoccoides | reverse complement strand
GGTACGCCACACCCCTCCTGATCAACAGGACCCCCGTTTCGACCGTAGGAGGTCCGTTTCCTCCGTTTTGCGGTACGCCAGACCCCTCCCGATCAATAGGACCCCCGTTTCGAACGTGGCCCGTCGAACAGAAGGCCATTTCCTCCGTTCTGCAATACGCCAGGCCTCATTTCCATCGCCTATTCTGTCCAAGCCCTCCCGATGAACACGACCACGCATTCCATTGCCTCCCGATGAACACGACGCATTTCGTTGCCTCCCCATGAACACGATGCATTCCATTGCCTCCCCATGAACACGACGCATTCCGTTTCCTCCCCATGAACAGGACGACGATGCTGTTTCTCCGTTCCGACCCAGCCATGTACACGAGCCATGGCCGTACGTATGCGCGAGTAGGCGTTCGAGACCCCGCCCGTATGTACGTACGTGGCCGTATTTTCTTTCGTGTACCCTGGCCGTTGTATGTACATATACATGCTACATGCGCGCCTCTACTACGACACGTGCGCGCCTCTACTACGACACGTGCGCGCCTCTACATCGACCAGTATATATGTACGTACACGTTCGCGACCAGAATGACAATGCTACGTATGCTTCGACCAGGTGGGTCCCGACTGTCAGGCACTTCCTTGCGTGCGAAGATGTAGCTGGTGGGTCCCAGCAGTCAAGGGGGCGAATCATCTTTTTTTGCCTGGACACACTTCCTTGCGTGCGAAGGCGTTGCTGGTGGGTCCCAGCAGTCAGGGGGATAACGTTTTTTCCGCGAAATACGGTGGCCTGTCCGATGGGTCCCTGCTGTCAGGTGGAGGAATCATTATTTTCCGTGTAATAAGGAGGCACTTCCTTGCTGCGGCCGTGGACCCAGCTGTCAGCCTCTCCACGTACAGTCCACGTCCAACGAAGGTTGTTCCTTGACCACGTTGACCACGCCGCGCCGAGAGCACCAGGGCGGTGAATGACGGCGAGGCCTAGGAAGGGGACGACGCGGAGCCAGTGAAAACGCGGGAGTGGATGCCCACGCGGAGAGGAGTATGAGGGTTCACTCATTCGGCTGCGATGTGAGGCTGCTGTTGCCGCAGGGGCCTAGCCAGCGGTGGGAATAGTAGGGGGTGGTGAGGCCTCTGTGGCAGCACAGCCGGCCACGGGAGGCAGGAGCAGGCGGCACGACCGGCATTGCTTTGGGCGGCTGGAGCAAGAAGACCAGAGGTTGAAGAAGCACTACCGCCGTTGGATGGACATCGTATGGTCACTGGATCTAGAATCGTTCATATTGACTAAGTTGACAAAGCCCTCCGTCCCCGTCAACTTAGTAGGCCCACAAGTCAGCCTCCCACCAAGGTGGGTGCCAACTAGAAGGGGGAATATTCATTTTTTTGTGCGTAATAAGGAGGCACTTCCGGGGGGTCCGAGCTGACAGCAGGGGGAACATTTTTTTCGCGAAATACGGTGGCCCGTCCGGTGGGTCCCAGCAGTCAGGGGGGAAACATTTTTTTCGCGAAATAAGGTGGCCCGTCTGGTGGGTCCCTTCTGTCAAGTGGAGGAATAATTATTTTGCGTGTAATAAGGAGGCACTTCCTTGCGGCCGTCGTGGACCCAGTTGTCAGCCTCTCCACGTACAGTACTCTTCTGATGGAAGTCGGTCGTTGACCACGCCGTGCCGAGAGCACCAGGGCGGTGGACGACGGCGAGGCCTAGAAAGGGGATGACGCGAAGCCGGGGAAGACGCAGCAGTGGAAGCCCGCGCAGAGAGGAGTACGAGGGTTCACTGGTTCGGCTGCGGTGTGAGGCTTTCGTCGCCGCAGAATAACAGGGGGTGTGGGTGAGTGGAGGGATGGCCTGGCCAGCGGTGGGAGTAGTATGGGGGCGGTGAGGCCTCCACGGCAGCACAGCCGGCCACAGAAGGCAAGAGCAGGCGGCACGACTGGCGCTACTTTGGGCAGATGGAGCAAGAAGACCAGAGGTTGAAGAAGCACTACGGCCGTTGGATGGACATCGTACGGTCACTGAAGCCTGAATCGTTTATATTGACTAAGTTGACAAAGCCCTTGGTACACTCCAACTTAGTAGGCCCACAGGTCAGCCTCTGAGACGGTGCGCCCTAGATGTCAGGGGGAGGAATCATTTTTTGGGCAGCCGAAGCTAACAATATCCGAGATTGAAGAAGAAGCACGACATCCGTTGGATAGACATCTAATGGCCACTGCTGCTAGAACCATGTGTTGACTATAATAAGTTGACAAAGCCTTGCATAAGCGTCAACTTATTTTTTTTAGCGGACGCGTCACTTATTAGGCCCACAAGTGTGTAGCAGAGAACTTATAGCCAATATGTGTTTTGTAAGAATGTAGAACCCATTTTTGAATTCTAATGGAATTTACAACAGCCCATTTACAGTTTGTTCAAAGTACATCCCATTTTCTAGCTAGGAAAACGATTATAATTTCAACCAACCGTTGAAGACAGAATTCAATAAAATTTCCCACATTTTGATGGGATCCGAAATATTTTTATCCCAAAATTTCTAGCCATATTAAATATAAATTTGTATTACGTAAAAATCCAATGAAACATTGCGCGCGCAACAATGAAAATTTAAGATTTTCAAAATCCATCAATAATATTTTATAAACTAATTTCGTGTTTGGTGCATTTTTTATAGTTATTGCCCAATTTTTATAATTACATCCCATTTATTATTTTTAAAGCCCATTTTCCTGTTAAGCCTAATGCATCCCTCCTAGGAAAGATTTGCAGCCCAGCGGGGCGGAGAATAACAAGGTGACCTTGCCTGGGTATTCCTCAAAAAAACGTATAGCTGGGCTAGCCATTTTCATCTTGAAAAAAAATAGTATCTGGGCTGGATATCTGGCCTGGGCTAGACGGGCCACAGCCCGCCCAGTTAATACCATGTTTTCCTCTTAATAACAGCGGACTCATCGCCAAGAAAAACTCTGCAGTGCTCATGCCTCAAAAACACAAATACTGCTCGAACTGCTTGGTCCCAGCTGTCGGCCGCACCTTGTGCAATTCTCTCGTTTATACTGACTACATAGGTTGACAATGGTGTGGGACTGTGATGTTAGGAAACTAGGAGAAAGCAAAAAAATAATATAGTTGTACATAATAAGGAGGCACTTGCGTACGTACGGCTATGGCCCTAGTGGGTCCCTAGTGTCATCCAGTCAAAATAAAGTCATCTCCTGAATCCTCATGTTCGTTGACGATGTTAACAATGCTCGGCGCCACGGCGAGTGCAACAACTCGAAGGACAACGGAGAGGGCCTCGCGGGCACTACAGATGGTCTGATACAGCGCCCGCTGCTCATTCATGAAGCCAAGATCATCGGACACCTATGAGCACCATCGAGAAACCGAGACGGCATGAAACGGTAAGGCCGCGCTTGGGAGCTCTGGTTTATTTCAAACCTGTATTAACATACAAGTGTAATTTACTCATCGTTAGAAACAACACGTAAAATACAGGCGTAATGAAACCAAGGGCCCGAGGTATGTAAGTAAAACCGGCGGGTTACGCGTGTAACTTGAGAGACCAGTGTATATTTTATGAGCACTACTATATGGTCGACATTACCAGACGATACATGCACGACGTGCATCTCATGCCATCCATGGGCAAGGCTGAAACAACAGCTAATTGCTAGATTAGCAATTGCCCGAGTGTCGTTCAGCATTTTTATCGTGTGTGCAGTACTTCTGATATTTTACTAGTCGAAATCGACCAACCAAGCGCCTTCGCCCGAGACCATCTGCTTTTATTTACAAGCGTCAGTTTTACAAGCGGTTTTGGTTGGAAAACGACAATCCAATCACGGCCTAATATCATGAGTTGGTCAGAAGATCATATGGTTTCACGTCTAACCTACCTGACTTGTCGTATAGGCTATGAATGAAACATCAGACGATGAACTTGTTAAGCACGGAAACAACAAAAGAGGATGATCTTCTTAACAAGCAAATCACTGGCATTAGATCGACATGCAAAACAATATGAAGCATTATTCTCAGGAGGCACGGTGAACAGCTCGTGATGCCGCATGACACAACATTCCAAGCTCAACTTTGCAATCAAACACAAGGCCTGGCATTACATAGACAATATTCAGAACAAACTCTTAACAAAGGAATATCTCAGCAGAGTAACTATTTACTTCTAAACTGAACACAAGAATAGGAAAAAACACTCGAAACTGCTCACATCAAGGGCGTCCCACTCAAAAATATCAAATGCATGTCTTCTGGCTAACATCAATGAGCAAATTTTGACAAGGTTTTCCAATTCCAATATATTAAACTAACGTCTTCTTGCTAACATCAATGATTAAACTTTGACAAGCTTTTCCCATTCAAAATATGTAATGCCTATGATCGTGGAGTCCTGTCGTAGCTTCTTGTACTTGTTGCACTTTTTGCCCAGGGCACTCCACATGTTGTTAAATTGCCAATGCTCTCTGCATACTTGTCATGTCACCAGTGCCTAATAATACACTGTAAAGCTTCTCGGTCATTCCTTCTGTAATGTAGCACAAACAGTGACTGCTTCTTTCTGCAAAGTGGAATGACCAACTGGACCCAGTAATGCAGCAGTTTGCCTTGGACACATTGGCTCCTTTTGTGCAGTTCAATTAAAATCGAAATCAGAATAAAACCGAGCTTTAATTTTGATATCCCTGTAAGCAACAATAGGTATAAGTGAAACAATTAATGAGAAGTAACAGTTGATGACTTGTACTCCCAGAAAAAAAGCATCTACTGATCTACTTTATCTTAATGGGAAACAAAGCAGGAGAGTAGCAATTCTCCATCAGTGTGATTCATTCATATTGACTGAGACATTATCTTAACAATGCCTTGTTTCAACATGTATAAAGAACGACAAAGCAGAAAAGTACCATTCCTAAAACAATGCAACTGTTCATTTTAACAGAGACATTATCTTAACAATACCTTGGTTAAACATGTAGATAGAACTACAAAGCAGGATAGTACCATTCCTAACAAGTGTTGCAGTTTTGAACTAAGATTCAGTAGTTAATTAATTCTGAGAGTGGCATTGCTTAATTTTACCAGCGGCATTAGATTAACGAAAGGCATAAACAGTTCCAGGGGAGAGTGGGCGCAACAACAGTATGTGCTTCCGTCTACTTATAAAGGGGGTGATGCAGAGTTTGTTGTAACAAAGCAACAAGCATCATGTCTGGGTTGGTCCCATTTTTGTTCACTACTTAATGGGAAAAGACAGCAATACAATAGCTTCAATTCAACATTTATTTAAAACAGTACCGATACAAGTAGCATAACATCTCAAAGCACACTGCACAATCATGTGGATGAAGGCCTATACTGACCTTTCATGAGACCACCATGATAAAATACGAATGCCAACACGAATAGGAATCCAATCTCGTTTTATGCAGTTGCACTGAAATCAAGCAAAGTGTTTCGCGTAGCGAAGCAAAATGTTGCAATAGCAACAAGTTGAATAGATATCCCTGTTTAAACAGAGGCAAAAAAGGAATCAATTACTGGCTAATAAAGGAGGATGAAACATGCGGCCACAAAAATGGTAATCCTGCCAATCCCTAACAAGTGTTGCAGTTTTGAAATAAGATTCAGTAGTTAATTCTGAGAGTGGCATCAATTACTGGCTTATAAAGGGTGTGATGCTGAATTTGTTGTAACAAAGCAACAAGCATCATGTCTGGGTTGGTCCCATTTTTGTTCACTACTTAATGGGAAAAGACAGCAATACAATAGCTTCAATTCAACATTTATTTAAAACAGTACCAAAACAAGTAGCACAACATCTCAAAGCACACTGCACATCATGTGGATGAGACCAAGATTTGAAACAACTCGCCATGAAGACTGGAAACAAATCTCGATCTCCTTTTGTGCAGTTCCACCGAAATTAAGCAAAGTCACCGGTGTGACATTCAAGTTGAACTGCACAAAACACTCTTAAAACATAAGTGTTTCGAGTAGCGAAGCAAAATGTCGCAATAGCAACAAGTTGAATCGATACCCCTGTTTTAACAGAGGCAAAAAAGGAAACAATTACTTGCCGATAAAGGAGGATGAAACAAACGGTGACAGAAAGAAGCATCTAACTTATCTTGGATGGAAAACAAAGTAGGATAGTAGCATTTCTAAAACGGTTGCCTTGATTCATATTAACAGAGACATTCTCTTGAAACAACATTTGTTAAAAAATGTAATTTACTTTTAACAGTGGCATTGCTTCAATTTTCCGGCGGCATTCTTAGATTAACAATAGCAAAATAGCTGTATTGGACATGCCAGCACCATGTGCGTCCACACATATAAATGGGTGATGCAGAGTATGTAGCCAAGCAGCATATATGCATTGGTCCCATATTTGTTCTCTTCAAACCTTTTTCCTATGTGAGGGCAGCAAATCTAGTCCTGCACAAACTACCCGACCCCCCAGTTTCTTTCCCTTTTCAACAAAGAGATTGGTTCCTTACAAATGTGTGTACTGGGTTACCCTCCTTTTCCCTTTTCGACCAACAAAGCGGCTGGATAGCCAGTCTATACTACTTTCTGCCCCTCCTTTCCTCATTGAACCACGTCCTAGATTCTTGCTCCAGCCCACCGCACCCTTCTTTCCTCTTTGAACCAAGACCTAGATTCGACTATAGATAGAAAAAGATCCACATGCAGCTAGAGCAATGACGGTTTCAAAGAAAATTATACCTTAGGGTCGTCGGGATGTGGCAAGGCGTGCGGCGAGAGGCTGGATCTGCCCACACTACATACAACAGCGAGGAAGAAGGGGTCGGTGGCCCTCCCGCACAAGCATTGGGTGAAAGAGAATAGCGCAGCCGGCAGTGGATTGCCTCCCTCACCGAAGGCGATAGAGTGAATGCTGCACCTCCTCCCCTTCCCGGTGCGACGGGATAGGGACGCCTCCTTCACCAGCTGTGAGGGGAGAGAGAGAGACAAGAGGCCAACGCAATCTTGTTTAGATCTGGTGAAGAGAGGGTGAGAGACTGTGAATATAGCAAACCCTAGCAAATGAACACTGAGCCTCCAGCGTGTATACATATATGTAGTGCGGCGAGAGTGTGGAGAGTGCAAACCCTAGCGAACAAGCATTGAGGCTCCAGCTTATATATATACTACTGTAAATCGGACTGAGCTCCGGTGCCTTCACTGCACCTGCTTTTGGCTGTATGACAGGTGAGCCAGCCACATTTTGGGCCCACCTGTCATAAACCCAAAGGCAGGTGCACTAAGTCAATGAAGCTGCATCCATATAGTACTCTCGTGTATACGACTAATATATAGTGGAGTGGTTTTCTTATTCTCTCCATAACAATCGTTTAAATTGTGTAAGTACGAAACGAAACTCTTTATTTAATGTACACCGAAGAAAACTACTACTACTTCCGATGAACTAATGATCCACGCCCACGCGTCCTGGTCGCACTTCCTGTCCTTCATGTGTGGTACACTACCCTCCCTTAAGTGAGCAACCACACATGCACCAAATTATCGGAAACGTGTGAGAGTGTGTACAAATAAAGAATTTTAATTTCAATTATCGGAAAGGTTTGAGAGTATTATAAAGTTTGACTTCAGTCAAATCTAATATGCGGAGTAAATAAAAATGGAGGGCTACTACGTCCATCCGGGTTTTTAGTCCACACCATTTTTAAAATCAAAGTTAATAGCTGGACAAATAAAATTACAGTGGAGCTGGAGACAAAGTTGTGAGAAGGCTTAGAAATCAATACAAAACTTATGCTCTTAGTACCAACGTCGGTCCTTCTTCGAGGAAACATTTGGTTCATAGACAATTGTGTGATAAAATTGCACCAACGTGAAAGACGACTGCGTCTCCAACGCAACCAAGGAGAACTGGCGAAGGATATCATCTTTGTGCGTAACAAGCAAAGAGCACTGATGGAAGACATCTTGTTTTTCATTGAAAATCGATCAGCTTCACCAGCCGACGCAACCATGATGCGCAACCATGAGCATCGATAGGTCATCATGGTGATGCATCATCCATTTGGCATCAAGTTTGGGTGAGGCACCTATGAAGTTTGAAAAATCCTCACTGTGGTCTGTTTCTTCTCAGTAATCAAGCTCGAGGACGGAAGAACCACGTGGCAGAGGACAGTGAGGCGGAACAACAATGGCCATCCAATTTTGTGCAGTTCCACTAAAATTGAGGAAGACATGCCCGGGTATGGAGACACGCATCAATGTTTCCAAAAATATAAAAAAGGGTTAGCAACGACATCTCAATTGTCAATAAGAATTAATGAAAAGTACACCAACAAACAGAAGCATCATAATTATCTTGATGGGAACTAAACCAGGATACCCGAGAAAAAAACATTTCTTCATTTAACCAGTGATAGTACTACCACCACATGGAAAATGACCGCACAACCACCATGTACTTTTTGTCGAAACAACATGTATACCTCCACCGAGGCATAAATCAGGAAAACTTTTTGTGTGGCATTTCCTCTATAATAGTACTAGTAGGTGATGTTGGACCAGCCGACGAACCCTAGCTACTATGCATGGGGAGCTGGGGAGTAGTCGCATAGAAGAAAACCCGCACGCAGCGACCTGGGGAGCTGGACCAGTACAAGAAGTTATACCTCAGGTGGGCGAGATCTTGTTTAGGAGGGCGGGCGGGATCTGCCCACACGACGGCAGGGAACAAGGGCGCGGAGGATCTTCGTCCGCGCCAGCGCCGGCTCCGAGAGGACGGTGTGCATCGGCTTCCTCCGTCGCCGACGGCGACAACGTCAACGCTGCACCTCCTCACCTCCCGCAGCGGACGGGATTCGTCCGGATCTGTGACCACCAGTGAGGAGAGAGATAGAGTGGACACTGTCATCTTGTTTTGATATGGAGAGGGTGAGAGAGCGAGACGCGAGAAACTCTATCAAACAAGAGGCTATAATGGAGTAAAAAAATCTCTCCATAGAAGTGGTTTTAAATAGAATACGCGCATTCCCGGAAAAAAGAAACGAAAACTGGCGGACAATTTTTTAAGGGTCTGTCTAGGAGACATCTAAATGTGACATAGTTATGTCACATCTAAGTTGATGTCCACTCTGTTTGTGGTCTATTTTTTTTGTCCTAGTTTTTTTTGTTTCTTGTTGCTACCTTATATACTTGTGGGAGCTTAGATGTGATATCCTTAAATAACATCTAGATGTGAATTAGACAAACTGATTTTCTAACGTACCAAGAAAGAAAACACGATCAAAAACACGCCCCCGCTTCCAGGTCGCGAGAGTCGTCGCGCACACACACATAGACATAGACATGCATATCTGTGTTTATGTAAAATTCCATTTCCATCTCCATCTCCAATCATATTTGTCCAACTGGCACATTATTTACGTTGTAAATTATATACACATCAATATTAACATACAATATCTCTTGTTTGCGGACGTCTGGACCGCTGCCACGACCGGTCCTGACCAACCCGAACCCTCTTCATCACCCGCGCATGCTTCGAGCCCGAAACTGTCAGTGCCGTATTCATGCCCGGACAGAGCGAACGTGACCTCTCACTGGCGCCGGCATTGAAGCGGTGTGCCGGCCGAGAGAGCGTCGCCCGCACCACTTCCGGGTGCACGCGGCTGCTCCGCATTCAAAGGTCGCAATAGCTGGCTACAACATGCATGTAAAAAGTTCTTGGGAGTCCGTGCTACAGCTAGCTGTCCTTCCCCAACTCGTCAATCTCTTCCAGTAGTGCTAGTACTCCATGGCGCGATCCATTGACAAGCAGGCGGGGAAGTTATCATATACTTGGTTTGCGGTGAGTTGCATGTCGAGCGATCATGTGGGGTCGAGCCGTGGAGGAGGGTGAGACACAAACATGACAGACGTGATTTAAATGTTGGTTTTGCTCGATGGCGCAATCCAACGAAACGAAACGTTGGTTTCTCTCCGTTTCCATTTTTTCTCTGGAAAAACAGAAATTTTCACTCCATTTTTATTCCTATTCCAAGGTTGCCCGTTACAACATTCCATCAAATACAAAGGAAAACTAACACGCATGCTGATGTATCTCAATGATTCACAGATCATAGCCAATATTTACTTCACAACTAAAGAAAAAAGTTGTGAGAGCGTGTACGAAAGAAAAACTACTGATGGGGTCACTACGACTTAAACCCTAAACCCTAAACATGATTTAATTTCCTGGCCAGGTAGAACCTGTCGAAGGAAAGACGGCTGGCACGCTTGGATCATACGATGCTTTTGTGCAGTTCCACTAAAATCGACCCGAGCATCCTTGATGGCAAATATATTGAAGAAGTGTGATTAGAATAATAGTACTGGCACTAGTTCATGAGACATAAACTCATCACAAGTAGAAGCCGGTAGAAGTAGAGAAAGATCGACATGGAGATGGAGCTACGGCAGTGGAGCAAGCCGGCTCCAAAAGGAAGATGGACTACCTGGGACGTCGGGCTGTAGCTAGAAGGGCGGCTGGGACGCGGCGTCGGCCCATACCGTGGTGACCCCCGATTGGGACGCACCGACTGTGGGTTTTCTCCCTCGCTGATGTCGACCGCGTCTACGCAGAACATTGTTCCCTTCCCCCAGCTGCGGGATCAGGCCCGTCGTTCTATGCTTGTGAAGAGAGCAACCTAAGCAAGCAGGCTTGTAGCTTAGGCTCCTGCTAGTGTATATATAGTGGTTTTCTTTTTCTCTCCATATCAACCATTTTATATTGCGTACATGTCATTCAAGAGTGTAATGATGGTTGCTTCTTCCGACTAACTTACTGTGTGATTTGACTGCTCCTTAGTGGCCCCTACACGTACTCCCCCTACGTGTATGCAACATTCACACGTACACATGGACGCAAAAACGCGCGCGACGCCCTAATGCATGCATGTCCGAGCACACGACGGAACACACACGGTCACGCTCAAGTGCTCAACCTACATGTGCATGCACACACATACTCAGTCAGGGTGAGCTAGTGACCGTATAAACACCGGAAAATATATATATTGATCGCAATGAGCGTATTATGAAGTCCACTGACCGTATTTTTACAAGTATACAGTGACAGACAGTGTATTTATCTCGTTTTAAATTAAGCCATATTAACCGGAGAGGAGGCGGTATGGACTAGCATTACTTTGTTGTGTCCCGTCAACTTGCCGAATGAGGAGAAGGTTGCAGGACGGGAGAAGCTTGCATGCGGTGGATCGCAGGACAAGGAGAAACTTTTGACTAATGCAAGCTCTCCCTCGCTCAAGTGGTGGACGTGCAACAGTTAATTCGGGTGTCAGATTGCTAGAAGCATACACTATACTACTAGTGCTATTATTGTTCGACTCCCGAATAGGCGAACAACCAAGCGCAAAGTTTACTAGTAGTACTAGTACTACTACTATAGTCTATAAAGGTATGTACTATACTAGTACTAGGAACCGGATGGAGGAGCGTCTGCACTCTTATTATAATTTTAAAATGTGATAAAGCAATCTTCAATACATTTGGTTCTCTTCGAGGGTTCTCGTATGTGATAATGGAAGTTGATTGCATGGAACACTCGCCACAATTCTCGCTTAATTCTGGCTCATATCCTGTTACAAATTGGAGCGCTTGGTAATATTTCCTATTTTGTTGTTATTCAGCATGTAAACAGGTCAGAAACCTTGCGGTGCATCTTCATGCGAAAGAACCGTGCTTGCTGCACTTTGAATGTGGCCGAGAGCTGGCTTGATGAAACACCTCGCTTCCTACTTCTTTTTTTGTGGGGTACCTCGCTTCCTAGTGACCAGTGTCTTGGCTGATCATCCTAAGAATGCTTATATATGAATAAACCTCTCTCATTTACCTGCAAAAAAGATTAAGCCATATTAACCGGAAAGGAGGGAGTATGGACTAGCACTACTTTTTTGTGTGTCCCGTCAACTCGCAGAACAAGGAGAAGCTTGCAGGACAAGGTGAAGCTCGCTTATGCCTTTTGACTAATGCAACCTACCCTCGGTGGACATGCAACAGTCCATTTAGTGTCAGAGTGTCAGAGGCATACACTGTAGTACCCAACATGCGGAGTACCATCATTGTTTGACTTCACGAAGAGGCGAAGAGCCAAGCGCAGTAGTACGAGTAGTACTACTACTAGAACCGAATGGTGGAGCGTCTATACTCTTATTTTTTATCTCTGATAAAGTACACATTTATTCTAGAGAAGGGCGGAAAACGGCAGCCCAACATGCAATTAATGATATCGATCAACCAACCATGCTCGAATATATCTTGGCCTCCGTGCGAGCCCGTCTATGTGTTCTCGCTCCTCGTGCCTCTCCAGGAACGGCGAGTTGGCTCTTTGCCATCAATTGAGATCGGTTTTCTCACACTCTTGTCCCACATGTCAGTGATATGCCAAGAGGAGGTGCGTTGACCGACTGGCCATATGCGTACTTGGTTTTGCTCCTTCATACTACTCCTCCCTCCGTCATAGTTTACAGGGCGCGCTTCATTATGATGCATTTCTCTTAATGCATTTCCACCACCAAAGAGACTTTAAACGCGTTTGGTTTAATGCTCAATTAATTAGGGCGTGGTAACCGCGATCAAGTCCACAATTTTCTCTCCATGTACTCCCACCTTTCCGGTTTATAGGGCTTATCTCAAAATTTTAGTTTTTCCATTTTATAAGGCTCAATTTGGTTGTTTTCCATCACATGTTCAGATTCCAAGGTGCATTAAATCATTGCATGCAAGTATTAAGAGAAAATTGACCAATGCATGTACTTTATGCATGCATGCATTGCAATTAATACATTGATAAACATAATTTTTTGAGGATAACAAGAACATTAATTAGGTGCTTTTGCAAAACTACAAAAAGTATTCCACCACTCGCCATCTACTTGATTGGTGAGATTTTTGAATTGAGCACTATAAAACGGAAAGGAGGGAGTACTACTACGGAGTGGAGTAAGTGCATGCATGCATGTGTGTACCCGGGGTGGAAGCACTGCATGCATGTGTGTATGCATTATTCCCTCTAGTAATAAACGCCGTGCTATAACTACCAATGCTATTTTTCAGGCCGATCCCTAGTCGCCTTAGTCCCATAGATTTTTTTTCTTCTAAAATGCACTGTATAAACAGTGGCGGATGGAGTAGTATGAGCGGATTCAAAGAAGAGCGTGTTGATGGTTGCTTCTTCCGACCAACTTACAGTGGGAAAGGTGGAGCTTATGATTTGACTGCTCATTACTCACTATTAATGCGGCGCAACAACCGGGCTGAGTCTCCCATGCGACTGTGCACTACGCCCTCTGTTCTTAAATATACTCCAGAGTATTTGTCTTTCTAGAGATTTCAACGAGTGACTACTCAAATATTTGTCTTTCTAGAGATCTCAAATGGACTGGCACATATGGATGTATATAGACATATTTTAGAGTGTAGATTCACTCATTTTGCTTCGTATGTAGTCACTTGTTGAAATCTCTAGAAAGATGAATAGAATATTTAGGAACGGAGGGAGTACACATACGAAGCAAAATGAGTGAATCTACACTCTAAAATATGCCCGTTTGATATTTGTAAAAAGATAAATATTTAGGAACGAAGGAGTATAATTTTGTGCATGGCACATGGACCCGGATGATGAAGAGGCTTCTGGCAATGCTATCAAGCTTCCATCATTTGTTTACATAATTGACGAACTATACAAATAATTTTCCAGCGACAAGAAATTGTACAATAGTGTGAGCTTTCAGCTTTTGTTTCGCGTGTCTTGCCATCAATGCTCTTTAAGAAACAATAAAAAAACTAACTTCCTTGCTAATGCATGTCAATTATTAGCAGACCAGAGCTAATAATTACATCACAACTCAAGACAGAGTTGTGAGAAGGTGTTAAATTAAAATTGATCCATGCTTTCATTGGCAGCAACATCCCCCCAGCTCTGTCTAAATCAACAAGGCATGTTGGGAAAAAAGTAGCTGTCTGGAGCATGCATCATTCCGATCATGTTGTGCAGTTCCACTAAAATAGAGTTGACCGTCCTTGTTCCAAAGATATTAAGTGTGATTACGATAATAGAGGATTGCTGATGAAACAATAAACACACAAATAGAAGCCGGTCACCTTTGCAGTCTCTCTTAAGACTAACTAGTTGGAGAAGATTAGGCTCGGAGTTTGATGAGGAGGATAGAGCAAAACCAATCTCCCTTTGTGGAGTCGCACTGAAATGTAGAGACGTTGCCCGTGTGACATTTTAGTACAACTGCACAAAACACTCTTAAGAAAAAAGTGATTTGTGCAGTTCACCAAAAGGTCGCAATAGCAACGAGGTGAAATGGATAGCCTTGTTTGCAAAAAGAGGTAGAAAGGAAACAATTACTGGTCAATAACAGTTGATGACACATGCGACGACAAAAGAGAAGCATATTCCTTGTCCTAAGGGAAGATAACAACACGGTTGTGTTTGTCTAAAATGGTGTGAGGACGAGTATGCAATATGGAAAGTACGTCGGACGAGCTACGTTTTGGGCAAAGAACTGTGGAATAATCCACATGCAGCGATGTGGGAAGATGGGCAGTGGAGCAAGGCCGGAGGGGATACCTGGAGGTCGTCGGGATGTAACTAGGTGAGCGGCGGCGGGCGGAATCTGCGAGCAGGTGGCGTAGGCCCTGCCGCGCCGGAGCTTGGTCAGAGAGAACGGCGTGTACTGCAGATCGGGACGTGTTGCCTCGGCACCATAGAACGGAGAAACAATGCACTTCCTCCCTTTCCCCCGCCGGACGGGATGCGGCCGGATCAGTGTCCAACGATGTGTGAGAGAGAGAGGCCACCGCACTCCCTTTCCCCCGACGGACGGGATGCGGCAGGATCAGTGACCAACGGTGAGAGAGAGAGAGAGGCCACCGCAGCCTTGTGTGAGATACTCTGAAGAGCGACAAACCAGGCAGGCAGGCTCCATTGTATATAGTGAGCGGACTACCTTTTTCTCCATAAAAATCGTTTTATATTCTGTGTACGTGCCATTGAGCGCTATAACTTTATTTAAAAATAACGCAGCAATGCATCAAGTCAAACTTTGTTTCGTGCACGCATGGTACACGATCTCCCTAGGTAAACAACCACTACAAGCGTTCAAATTAGCACGTGGGCTGCCATTTCGTAAAGAAATGAGCTCCACCGTGTACCCACGCGGGTGTGGCTGGGCACGAAGCGTGAGTACGTGCACGATGCACCTATTCTCTTCTTGTATATGTACACCACCTACGTGGGGTTGTGTGAGAGAGATACAAACCTAGAGAGATCTAGTGTGTGGGTTCTTGAGAGTTTTTTTGGGGGGGGGGGTCAATAAAAAATGTAACATATGTAATGTGTGTGAAATAGAGTCCTGGATATAACATATGTATAGAGGGGGCGATCCACGAGAAGAGAGTGGAGGTATCATTGGCTTGAGGTCCATAGAATCGAAGAGAGGGATGATGTGTGTGTGTGTGCGCGCGTGATCGATAAAGAGTGCCATCGAATTTGTGTGTGCCCACGTCAAAGATATAGAGTGGCTGGCCTACTGGAACGTGAGAGGGGACATGTGCAGTTTGTCTCTGTGGCATGGATACCTACCTGCAGCGCTCGACTATTGGTATGTGGTGGGGGAAGAGGGAGGCCCAATTAACTATAGAGGTACAATGGCTGGTATATGTGTGGAGGAGGAGAGAGGCCTACCTCATGTATTAAGGATATCGATCTGCCTCATGTATTAAGGGAGATCGATCGGCATCCATGCATATGTGCAGGAGAGGAATAAGGTTGGGAGAGAGACAGAGCTAGAGTGTTGGAGGGGGTGGTAGTGGAGTTGCTTCTAACAAATGGTGGGATAGGCTTGCTAAACAAACGGAGAGCACGCCCGCAATATCAATAAGAGAGGAGATGGATACTTGTTGTCTGTGCACGTGCGTGTGGGAGATGGGTCAGGAGGCATGCACGAATGATGAGGGGGGACGATGTGGCTGTGGTAAGCAGACGTAACTACATAGGAAGATCAATCGCCCTTTGTTAGAGAAAGGAGAGACATAACTTGTGAGGTACGTCGATCGATGGGGGGAGGGTAGTTAAAGTCGATCTAGGTATATGTTGGGAGATCGATCGGTATACATGCATGTGTGTGTTAGAAGCAAATGAGGCATGAGGAGAAGGATAGAGAGAGAGGGATGCATCTAGGAGGTGGTACGAGAGGCAAACTATATCGAGGGGGAAGGAGTGTGCGAGTACGAGAACGATGAAAAGAGTGGTGGGAGTGAGGCATGGATGGTGACAAGAGAAGAGGGGAAGCTTGTGTTTGTGCTAGGCACACCTGGCTAGAGAGGCATATCGATCGATGTGTGCCGTAAAGAAGGAGCTGGGGGGCCTACACACACCATGGGTGAACGACCTAAAGTCAAAAGACGAATTTGCGCGATGGAGCTAGAGAATGCTGAGGGAGGGTGAGAGGGATGCAGGCGTGTGCATGCACAAGAGAAAGTTAGCGCTAGCTACAAAGATGAGAGGGTTGTGTGGGTGTAAAAGACGAATAGAGATCATATATACTTCATTATAAAAAGTGAATTCGGTTATTTGAAGAATTTATCATAGTGTTTTAAACCGATGCATGTGTGAATATATATAACGGTGATACACATGGTGTGGTTATGAACATGTTATACTACATTTAATATATTTTATCTCGACTCTTATAAAAAACAGAGTTGTTGATGATAGTGTGCGTGCCATCCTGCATTATAGGCCGTCCGATTTATATCTGGCGGATAGCAAGGAAACTATGATGGTTGAAGTTGGCAACAATCATGATTGTAGATTCTTTTTGAAATAGAGAAACGAAGTCAAATTTAGTTTGAATTGCAGCGGTAGTATAGACATTTGGAATGCACTAAAATGTTGGTATGAGTAGGTTACATGCATTATACAGCAAGCGAAAAAATTTAATCGGACATAACATGGGTTCATACTCCCTCCTTCCATCTATATAGGGCGTAATGAGATTTTTAAGACCGGCTTTGACTATTGACAAGATTAATAGTACATGACATGCACAATGTGAAAATTATATCATTGAAAGAACCTTTCACAGACGAATTTAACGGTTTGCTTTGTGTAAGTTGCATGTCATATAGCATTGCTCTAATATTTGGTCAAAGTTAGCATCGAAAAACGCATTAGACCCTATATAGATGGAAGGAGGGAGTAGCTTTGAATAGCATTTGTATAGTAAAACGGGGCAAGACTCTCTCTTTGTGTGGTGTGAATAGTTTTATTTTTTTGTTTTATTTTTGGTTGAGGAAAGTGCGAATTGATTTGGTACGTACAAGTACAATATTACTACACGTTAGGCTCATCCCTAAAATTCAACCCGTGTCTTGTTATATCCCGAAAATTCAGATATCGTGCTCCCAAAACTGGCACCTTCACAACCCGCGCCTTGCTATCCCGAAATTACAACGCGTGCGAAAACTCCCTCCAGCTGCCAAATCCCGACACGCAAAATCCCCCTTCTAACCCTGAGCCGAAAGGGCCGCTAGTTCAAATCGGTGGGGGGTACTTTTGTAACACACCCTACATTTTGGACAAGCGCGTCCCTAAGTCATGCTTCACCCCTCCGATCGCTCCCTTTTCTCCATTCGAAATCACAGGCCGCCATAACCTCTCCGCTCCAGCCGCGAGCCTCTTCCCCGACGAAGTCGTCCACCGCAACAGCTCGACGTCCCTCATCCACCTCCACGGATGAGGATCCGTCGTCCATCTCGCTGTCTCGCCGATTCAGCCGCCCCGTCCTCCACCTCCAAGGAGCTGCTCCGACGATCGCCTCGTCTATCGCGGCTACTCCATCCCGGCAGCCATTGTTCAAGAAATCGGTAACTGGTAACTGCTCGGCCCGCTTGGGAGTAGTGATTAATCAGTGAATCACCCTATTAAGTAAATTAAATGGTCAACCATTAATCGGTAGATTAAATAGGAACTTACCAACATATATCTAGCTTTTTAAGTATTATACCATACTCTCATGCTTTTAGCTATGTAATATACCAAAATATGCTACTATTTGGTGGAAGCCTAGCTACTGAGGGGCGAGAGGGGGCAGGAGGGGTTACGGGCCAAAATTGTGGGCTTTGTTTGCTCACAAGTTTATGTGCCAGCAGTGATTAATCGACCTAACAACCAATTAATTGGCCTGATCGGCCAATTAATCGGCCTGACAAGTTAACATGATGAATAGGTGCTATTCGATTCGGCCACCTTGCGAGTAGCGATTAACTGGCCCATTAACTGGTTAATTGGATGAATTCTTGAACAGTGCCCACAGCGCTGCCTTAACCTGCTCCACCGGAACCGCAGCATCCTCACCGACTCCTCGGACAAAGCCGAGGCCTACTCGGTGCCACCAAAGAGGTTTTACACTCATCGCATTGCACCTTCTCCTTAACTCGACCTCCCGGCGCCAACGGTGCTCCATCCCGCACCCCCATGGAGCGGCTACCTTGAAGCCGGCGCCGAGGGCGACATCTCCATGGCGGCTCTCCCCCAGTGCGAGGCCCCTTCGGCAGCGGCGTGCATACCAGCCGGATCTGCTACTGCTGCTCCGGCTCTCGCTCGCTCGCTCGCACTGCTACTGTTGCTCCGGCTCTCGCTCGATCGCTCGCTCGCCTAGCTACTGCTGCTGCTCTCCCCCTCGCTCGTGCTGCTGCTCTGCTCCGATTAAGCCACACTTCAATTGACTGAATCGACTTTTGGGTCAGTCGATTTTCAGGGGTTGGGGGGGCTCGCCGGAGTTAAGGAAGAACCACCCGCAGCGGGGACGGGGGTTTGCCGGAGAGGTACCCCACTATCTATCTTAGGGTTCAGGGTGGGGGCGGGGGTCCTAGAGGGCTGGCCGGGTCGGCGGTGGCGAGTTGTTTCGGGGTGGCGAGGCGGCACTGGGGCCGGCGGTTCGGCCGATGGTGGCTGGCGGCTCATGGGGGTGCACGTTGAAGATGAACTGTAGGCCCTCCCTAAACTACATGTCAAGTGCCTCTCTGCTACTATTGCATTCAGTTTCGATAGTAGCATTCAGATTCCACAGTAAATTTCAGTTTCGACAGTTAAGTTCAGAGTCAACAGTTTTTACCTCATCTGTTGTAGTCAGGTGGTTTTTGGTGATGTTAATTTTACATCCATTTTACATCATCTATTGGAGATGCTATTAGAATCCCACTTGAGATTGATGATGTCTGTCTTGTGCTGCTTCGGCCTTGACGCCTTACGGCTCACCGGAGCTGCTCCAACGACAGAACGATCCATCCCAACAGAGCAGTGCCCTGGACGCCGTCTACAGATTCCTCAGATCTTCCTCCACACCTCCGACAGCCACCTCTGCCTCAACTGCTTCAGCGACCAACCCAATGATGCTGAGGTCGACACGGCTACGGGTTGCATCACTTATTACTATACATTCACGTTGATCCATTAGGGCTATTTTGGTTCAACAGAAAAACGTTGATCCACTGGTAGTTACCATCACTCTAATTTTCTGCATGCTCTCCTTACATAATCTCACCATATTTTTTTCGTATGCATGTCAGATATTGTACACAGTCATGTTGAAGATGTAGAGAAAAAGAGAAGAGTTTTGTGCGGCAATACAATGTCATGCAGACATCGCTCCATGGTGGGTTCAATGGCAAACCCTCCCCACCCCTCTCCAGATTGTAATCCAGAGGAAGATATCTGTTCTGAGGCGGATTCATACGTCGCTGACCACTCCTATTTACCCCCAAGGTGTTTGCTCTACCTTGGCATGATGATGTTAGTCATATCATGCATATGTTGCCTTGCAGTGCCTACTTTTGACATCATATATGTCATCTGCTTAGTTTAGACATGTTCTGTAATACCACCTGTTTAGTTTCTATATCATATATGGGAATTATGCAGTCTCATGTCTTTTAGCCAGCCATAATATATGTGAAATGTGTAATGCCATCCTATTTAACCAGGCATCATATATTTGAATGATATCTTGCCCATCCTTTTCTTCATTACATTTCCATTTGTCGACAATGTTTGTACATTAAACTACTCTTCCTATGAATCAGCCATTTGGGTGGGAGATGGAAACATCTGGAGTGAAAACAAGGCCTTCAGAGCAGACAGTGCTACCTGTCGAAGCAGATCTCTTGTTGGGTCCCGATAGCTCCTCGGAGATGGATTCAGAGACAGATGACTAGTCCTATTCCCCCACTGAGGTGTATGCTCTAACTTGGCACGATTATACTGCTCATATCATGCATACGGTGTCTTGCATTGCATAGTTTAGACATCATAGTTTAGACATCATATACACAATATTCAACACCATGTTCTTAGTCAGACATCATGTCGAATGCCCTCTGTTTAGCATATAAATCACATATGTGAATTAAATGATGCGATCTTGATTACTTAGATAACATGTAGGTGAATTATGTCATGCGATCCTGTTTAGTTATTCATCATATCTTTGAATTATGTTATGCTATGCTATCCAGTTTAGATAGACATCATATATGTGAAATTATGTCATGCTATCCGTTTTAGTTAAACAATATACATGTCAACTATTTCATGCCCTCTTTTTTCTACACTATCTATTGCATCTATCTCTCATACAATGTCTGTACATTCAACTATGTTTCCTGTTTATCAGCCATTTGAATTGGAGCGGGTGATGCCAGTATCTAGCGGACTAAAAACATGGTCTTCAAATAAAACAGTGCTACCTCTTGGTGGAGATAGCACCCCAGTTGTACATGCACAAGAACCAGCCCTACCACACATAACCCAAACTCTCACAGATTGTACCCCTACTGCGATGGACAGAGAACCAGCTTCACCCAATATAACCCCAACCCCAGCCGATAGTAACCCAGTTCCTATTGACACAGCACCATCTCCACCACATAGCTCCAAAACAAGAGCAGTTAGTAAGGCAGCTCCAGTGCCCAAAGGGCCAGTACTATCATGGTGAACCCCAACTCCACCAGTTAGTACGCCTATTCCTGTGGAGGAAGCACAACCAGCTAGTCGTAGTTTAGCATCTATCGCATTTGATGTTGTTAAATCGTATGTGCGTATCTTCCCATCTTGGAAATATTATACTGAAGATGAAGGAAAATGCCAGTTGCAGGTGTTTGTCCAGGAGTTATGTGTAAGTAATGTTATTCATGGCAATTACTTTGCTTCGTCCCATACATCCTACCTCCATGATGGTTATAATACATCAAATTTTCCCATTTTTCTCCATAGAGAAGGACCGATTAGGAAACTCAGGATGAGGTAACCTGTGCTAATACCTCTGCTATCTTCAAGAATGCTTGGTGGCAGTATTGAAATTACCTGAAGAAAACGTACTTCACCGGCAAAGAAACTCATCAAATTCCCTTACGTTCTCCTGAGACACATTTACTGGACGATGACTGGGAACGCCTTGTTCTGTACTGGTCCCGAACCAAGAATGTGGTAAGGTCTATGAGCTCATTTTCTATTTTTAAGTATTATATTCTTGCGTCTTACTATACTCTGTTCATGTAGAACAAGTGCCTAAACCTGAAGAACAACTGTTCTAATTTAAGATTCCATTGCTATCATAGTTCAAAAAAGCGCTAGGCATTAATTTTGCATTTTGCCACCGCCTTGCGCTTTACTAACCAAAGCGCATGCTTATGTGTTGTTATGCACAGATTAAGCGTAGTTATACGCAATGCGTTTTGCCAACGCCTAGAGCCTAGGCGCGCTTAAGCGCTCGCTTAGGCGCGCCTTTTTTAACTATGATTGCTTTGCTCTTGTATCACTGTATTTACTCATACAAAATTATATTTAAATTGAAGGATCCAGTCGAAACTCCAATGACATAGCGGGTATGTTCACGCATGTTTCTTTAATATGTTTTCTCTTATCAATATCTCTGTTGATTTCAATTTCAATTGTGTATACAGTTGACTTTCATATCATGCACATTACTAGCATCACAACAGAGCCAATAGTGCTGTTGTACATGTAGACCTGTGGTACCCATCTGAAATCTTGTTGTGCCGTGTAGTTTCCCACGCTTTGTATTCTTTCACTGCTGCTTTGTCTTGAACTGGTATGATTTGAACCGTGTCTCTATTTTGATTTGGCAAGACAATGCAGTGACCATAGGACATAGATATATGTTTGTTTGATGCTTTTATTATGTACTAGTACTTGGCAATAGAACACTTGGTAGTTTAATCATGTCCACCTTACTAATGAACTGGTTCACCGAAATGAGTTTCATATACTAGTACATGCTAAACTTGTTATGTGTCTGCTTGATTCTTCTTTTAGAATGCTGACAGAATATTGGGGAAGAGTGCCTTATTAAGCAATGGTAAAGGAAGTAATGCAGATAAGGTTTAGGATAGTGACACATCCTTCTTGGTCTCCAACAAAGCTGATAAAACATCTAAGGAAGACTATCTTTAAGACAGCGAGACAACCCCAAAGTCCTGTCTTGGTTTAGTGTTCGAGTTACTGGCCACTACCGCTTGCACAAGCTATTCAAACTCACTGTTTGAATCAGTTCGGTTTCTTGAGTCTCAACTACAAGCTGAAAGACATCGATCAGCTGTGCTGCGAGAAGAAGCGGAAGGACTGCGGAAGTCCCTGGAGCATTCAGATGCATACTTTCTGGTGCAACAGCAAGCGTTGGAGGATTTTAGCGCCAAACAAGACAAAGCTAATCATCTTGCTAAGCTTATTGCCAGCATGGTGGATACCCAGGATAACGTTTCTTGAGCTCTTCTGAAGTTGTTTCAGTTATGCTCTTGTTTTGCTGTCGCGTTTATTTGCACTGGTGGCCAATTTTGACGGCCAGTGTATGTAATGTGCTGCTTTGTTCCCTATGTTTGCACTGGTGGCGAACTTTGATGCCCAGTGGATGTAATATGTGTAATAGCGGTAATAGGCTAGCGTTAATTGCTTGCTTATTTATTTCCTTATTGTCTTGTTTAGTTGTTTGCTTGTAGTCACTGCAGTTCTTTTTCTGTGTTTTTCTAGTGGCCACAATAGCCTATTTTTGGTAACTAGGCCAAAATAATCATGGCAACACACGGACTGTTGTAACCATGGGCCTCCTGTAGGCCGTATGATCCATGGGCCTTCTTCCGGCCGTAGGATCCATTGGCCTTCTATACGGGCCGTAGGATCCATTGGCCTTCTATACGGGCCTTAGGGTCCATGGGCCTTCTACGGGTCGTAGGGTCCATGGGCCTTCTACGGGCCGTACAATCCATGGGCCTTCTACGGCCCGTACTATCCATGGGCCTCATATGGGCTGTAGGATCCATGGGCCTTCTATGGGGTGTATCATCATTTCGCCAATCATGGGTCGTACTATTCATGGACCATAACGGGCCGTTAATAGACCGTATTTGATAACTCTATGAAAATAGCCCAACGGGTTTTTTGACATGAAATCGGCCCAACGTATTAACGGTCCGCAAACGGGTCGACTATAACGACGGGCTGAATTTGGCCCACAAGCAGAAAATCACAGTAACGGGTCGTATGTAACTGAATGCTGCAAATGAGCCCAAGAATCAATGGGCCGTGAGAAGGCCGAAAGATAACTTGGGCTGGAAACGGCCCAATGGAATAATGGGCCGTTAATGGGTATAAAGTGATACACTGTTCATTACGGGCCAGTTTCACCACGGGCCGTTAATGGGCCAAGAGTTATAAAGGGCCTCATATGGGCCGAAAGAAGTCATGGGCCACACATTGGCCGGAAGTTAAAACGGGCTGGAATCATATTGGACAGCCCAGATGACGCTACTGGGCCTAATTCGGATAGGGCGTAACGGGCCCTGGGTTAGCGGGCTGTAAATGGGCTATATGCGAACAGGCCGTTAATAGGATTTCCGTGGGCCGGCCCGCCACCTATTGAACAAGCCAAACGGGCCGGCCTTTTCACAGGAATGGGCCTCTGTTGGGCCGTGCCACGTGTCGCCATATCATAGGCGCCTTCGGTCCAATGAGAGGATGACATCTGTCCCAACGGTGAGCCGACACGTGTTTCCTCCAGCCAATGATGATTTTACACGTGGAAAATCCCCATTGGTCGGGGCTGTTAATGGGTTATCGGATCCAAAACCCGACCCGATAGCTTAACAGCGTTCCGTTACGGTGGATGCCACGTGTCGGTCACCCTTGACGAAAGCACTTCTGTGACGCGTGATTTATCGTCATGGAAGTGGACACTTCCGTGATGATAATTTTGGTAATGTCATGGAACACTTCTACGACAGCACAGGTATCACTATCTTGATTCTGTCATAAATTCGTCATGGATGTACATGCATGACAAAAAACGCGACCTACTGTGACAAACACGTATCATCACGGAAGTGTATTTTTTTGTAGTGTAAGCTAGGCATGGATTTTATCACGGGATTGCCCAGGACTTGTTCAGGCTATGACTCAATATGGATTGTAGTCGATCGTTTGATGAAGGTAGCTCATTTCCTCCCAGTGAAGACCACTTACACTAGTGCTAAGTTGGCAAATATCTACATGACCAGGATCGTATGTCTGCATGGAGTTCCGAGGAGCATTGTATCAGATAGAGGAACCCAGTTTACCTCAAAGTTCTGGAATCAGTTGCACGAAACTTTGGGCACAAGGCTAGAGTTCAGTACAGCCTTTCATCCACAGACAGATGGACAGACCGAGAGAGTCAATCAGATTCTGGAGGACATGCTGAGAGCTTGTGCGCTAGATTATGAATCTAGTTGGGACGACAATTTGCCATATGCAGAGTTCACGTACAACAATAGTTATCAATCCAGTTTGAAGATGGCCCCTTTGAAGCTTTGTACGGAAGGAGGTGCAGGACACCGTTGTTGTGGATGAAGTTGGAGACCGTCAGTTGTTTGGACCAGATTTGATTAAGGTCTGAAAAGAAGGTGAAGTTGCTCGTGATAGGTTAAAGGTAGCCCAGTCCAGGCAGAAGAGCTATGCAGATTCTAGACGCAAGGAGACAGTTTACGAAGTCAGAGACCAAGTTTATCTTCGTGTATCTCCACTTCGAGGAGTTAAGCGTTTTGGAGTTAAGGGAAAGCTAGCGCCACATTTTGTAGGACCATACAAAGTTTTGGAGTGTATGGGAGAAGTTGCTTACAAGTTGGAATTGCCCGAAGGATTGTCGGGAGTTCACGATGTGTTCCACGTTTCCCAGTTGAAGCAGTGCCACGCAGAGATGGCTGATATACCACTAAGAGATACAGTGCCACTGGAAGCGATTCAGCTGGATAGTGATTTGACCTATGAGGAGAAACTAGTGAAGATTCTTGAGTTTGCCAGTTGAGTCACACGCAGCAGGGTTATCAAGTTTTGCAAAGTTCAATGGAGCCACCATACCGAAGATGAAGCCACCTGGGAGCGAGAGGAAGCTCCACTGAAGGACCACCCTCACCTATTTTCTAGCCAACCCAAATCTCGAGGGCGAGATTCATCTTAAGGGGGGTAGGTTTGTAACATCCCAAATTTCCAATTTGGAATGTTATACATTAGATCATAATTGCATATCATATTTTATTGCATTTTGGCTTGATCCTAGAAATTTTACGCAACTCAAGGACCCACGGAGAGAGTTGAGGATTTCGTTATTTTCATATTTGAGTTTTCTCAAATTTTGAAAATAGGATCATTTGATTTTTATTATTTTATCTTCAAATATTTCTATTATAAAAATAAGAGATAGGGAATAAAATTACTTTCCCAAAATAAATAAATATTGAGGATTTAATAAAAAAACAAATAAGATTTTATTTTGGAGTTTTATCGCTATTTTATTTGAATTAGGAAAATGCGCGTTTTTGAAAATTGCATTTAGGCTCCAAATAAATGTTCATCTTGTCCGGCTTATTTTTAGAGGACGGGGAAAATTTGTTTCGGGATTTTTGGAGTCCGTTTAGTATTTCTTTTATTTGTTTTTCTGCACGTCTGAATTATTTAAAAAAAACGCGAACCGACTCGGGCCGCCTTGGGCGACCCAGACACCTCTTCGCCCGGCCTTTAAAACCCGTCCGATTCGCCAGCCCAGCCCAGCCCACCTCGCCGCCAACCCTAACCCTAGCCGCTTCCTCGATTCGCCACCGCCGCCTCTGCCCGTTGCCGCCGCCCCTTGCTGCCGCCGCCGGTTTCTGCCGCCGCCGACGCCGCCGCCACCACCGCCGTCCGCCGCCGTCGCCGACCGCCGCCCCGCCGGACCCCGCCGCCCTCGCCAGAGGTAGCCACCCGCGCCGCTGTCGGTTTTCTTCAGAAAACCGCCCGGTTTTTTATATAAAACCGCAGTTTTTTTAATAGATCGGTTTTATTTTTTTCCGGTTTACTTTATTTAGCGGACGTTCGTCCGTACGTTCGTTTTAACGAACGATTTTTTTCGATTAGCCGCAGACAGCGAACTTTCGTTCGTTAGCCTGTTCGTCCATTTTTCTTTTTCTCGGATTTTCCGTGATTATTTCTGATCGCGATTTCTGATCTGATTTTCGTTCTAGTATAACTTTTCGCTCGTTTATCGGAATGAGGCGATTCAAGCGCCTAGAGTTTCATCTCGAAACCCTCTTTCCGTTTAACCAACTCAAACAAGTTTTTGTCACTGTAAAATTTGACTTAGGTCCAGATTAGTAAACGAAGCTTGTTTCTTTCGCCGTTTGACTTTCGTTGCTTCGTTTGATTTGATTCTTTTTGCCAATCGGAGTTCTTAAGTTGAACCTTATGGTTAGATCTCTTATTTTTGTTTTACCTGTGCATTAGATGAGTGCTTATTGTATGCTTGTTTGTTTGCGATAGAGTACCCGGAGTGCGCCGCTTGCTACTTCGAGTCTCTATGTTTCCCGGATCATCAGCAAGGCAAGTAACACTTTGATCATATCCCTTTCATAGCCAGTTTTTATGCATTAGTTTCATCCTCAAACAATTGCATGATTACGATCTGACTAATATGTGGGTATTGGGAAGTAGATGAGGTAGTGCCTATTACCTGTTTTATTTATCAAACCTTTGGGAGTTACTTCTACGTTTGCTTATATTGCTATGCTATGCCAGTAGACGTGGATTGGGTGAGTGTATCCATGACAGATGTGAGATTGTTAATTAATGGTTTACTTAAGGTGGCAACTTAAATTCACATCTGGGTGGATTGAGGCACCTGGGGAACCTAGTGTTGCCTGTATTTTTGGAAATCCCAGGGTACCGTGTGATTCTCCTATGGACCGCCACCCAGGCTCAAAGGATCATGAGATTATTCATGCTAGAAACTTCTGTGTGTAGCTGCAAGCTACTATGGGCTCTAGCATAGTTGAGTATGTTGTGTGACCTCTTTCAGTGGTAGACTAGCAGATGTAGGGGATGTAGGTTGGTACTGTCTACCTAGAGTAAAGAGTTAATGCTTTTGAAAGACTGTGTCTCGGTCATCCGTTTCTCAAACACCATGTAGTGCGAGAAATCCAACGGAGGAGATCGAGCCTTGCGGGGAAAAGTGCGCAAACCTCTGCAGAGTGTATAAACTAATCATGGTTAGCCGTGTCCCCGATTATGGACGTTTTGAGTATCTAGTATTTGGATTTTCATGTGAATCTCATCATGTTACTTAATTTAATTTTGTTGGGTTTAAAGATGATGCTTAATTGGGATTGAGTTGGGTGAACCTTCTCAATGTTTAAACCAGTGCGATAGTTAAATAAAATTTATTCCTTTGTTGTAGGGAAAAATTGGCTTTATGCAAAATTGTAACAATAGAGCTTTCCACCAGCCATATATGCATGTAGTGATAGCATTATTCTGTTCATTACTCTCTATGTGTTACATTGCCAGCATATTCCATGTGCTGACCCATTTTCAGGCTGCAACGTTCATGTTGCAGACTTTTCAGACGACGAGTAAGGTGCCTTAGGTCGTGGTCTTATACTCAATGATGTTTTTGGAGTTGATGGACTCGCTTATATTCCAAGCCTTCCACCGTTATCGTTATTAGATGGCCTTAAGCCATACTTATTGTAATAAGTTCTCTTTTGAGACATTCGATGTAATAAGTGTGTGATTGCTACTCTGTTATAAATCCTTCAAGTAATGTGTGTGTCAGCATTACCGATCGAGGGATGGCACTGATGCACAGAGATCAGACTGTTTGAGGTCTGTTCGCTACAGTTCAAATTTGGAAATTATTGGCTACAACATTCTGATTTTAAGCAGGTTGTTGCTGCCGCTTGGAATATCCCTGTGGGAAATCTTGATGTTGTCAAAACTTTAAATGCTAAGTTTAAGAATTTAAGAAGAGCTTTGAAGTTGTGGGCCAAATCCTTATCTTGTCTTAAAACTCAAATTACAAAGCTAAATGAGCTCATCTTTCTTTGGGACTTCTTTGAGGGATTTAGAGAGTTGGACATTCATGAATGGAATTGCAGGGATATTTTTAAAGAACATCTTCTTATTTTGTTGAGAAATCAAAAGATTTATTGGAAGCAAAGGGGGGATATCAAGGGGGTGAAGTTTGCAGATGAAAACACAAAAAAATTCCCACTAAAGCTTCAATCAATTACAGGCATAACCACATTGTTGTTCTCCAAAATGATGACCAAGTTGAAATATCTGATCATGCTGGGAAAGCTGCAATTCTTTTGGTAACTTATAAGAAAATAATGGGCACATCTCAAGAAACTTCTATGCACTTTGACTTGGATTCCTTGTTTGGACAGAGACAAGATTCAGCAATTTTTGATAACCTTGAATTACCTTCCACTGAACAAGAAATTGATGCTATGGTCAAAGAACTCCCACTAGACAAATCACCAGGCCCTGATGGTTTTAACAATCAATTTCTCAAGTCTTGCTGGGACATTATTAAGGGAGATGTGCTCAAATTCATATATGATTTTCATGCAGGGCAAATTTCACTTGAGAGCTTAAATACTTCATATATAACTCTTATTCCCAAAGGGAGTACTCCCTTGACAGCAAATGATTTTAGGACAATCTCATTACTGAACTGCCTGTCTGAAGCTTGTCACTAAACTGTTGGCAAACAGGTTACAAAAGGTGATTCTCAAGTTGGTTCACATCAATCAATATGGTTTTCTTAAAGAAAGATCCATACATGACTGTTTGGGTTGGGCATAAGAATATCTGCACCAATGTCATAAGTCCAAGGAAGAAATCATTGTACTTAAATTGGACTTTGAAAAGGCTTTTGACACCATTGAGCACCAGACAATGTTGGATATTTTAAAGGCCAAGGGTTTTGGGGACATATGGATTACATGGATCAAAATGCTGTTCACCTCTGCTTCATCTGCTATCTTGCTCAATGGTGTACCTGGCAAGAAGTTTTATGGCCTTAGAGGTGTCAGGTAGGGGGACTCTCTGTCCCCCTTCTTTTTGTGCTTGCTGCAGACCTACTACAGTCAATCTTAAATAAGGCCATGCACCTGGGTTTTCTTACTTCCCCCTTGAAGTGTAGTCATGTCCTGATTTTCCAATTGTTCAGTATGCTGATGACACCCTGGTTCTCCTTCAAGCAGA
This sequence comes from Triticum dicoccoides, assembly GCF_002162155.2. Taxonomy (NCBI): domain Eukaryota; kingdom Viridiplantae; phylum Streptophyta; class Magnoliopsida; order Poales; family Poaceae; genus Triticum; species Triticum dicoccoides. The sequence continues at coordinate 392,978,222 of NC_041385.1, read as the reverse complement.
TGCAAATCAGCTCCATTGTCTCAAAGCCCTACTCAATACTTTTGCAGATGCCACTGACCTTAAAGTGAACTATAATAAATCAAGTCTGGTTTTAATCAATGTGCCAGAAGAGAAGGTGGAGATTTTGATAAATACTTTTCACTGCAAAAAGGAAACTTTCCCCATTCAATACTTGGGAGCACCTTTAGGTCTTCATAAGCCTACTATTGAGCAATGCTTCCCTCTTGTCACAAGACTGCAGAAGAAATTTGTGGGTTTGTCTTCCCTCATGACAATGGTTGGGAGACTATTGCTGGTGAAATCTGTCCTAAACTCTCTGTTGATCTATCTCATGGGATGCCTTGATGTGCATGTCACTATTAAAACTCAAGCCATCAAGTATTTGAGACATTGCCTTTGGAGAGGCCCTGACCTGGAGGATCATAGGCCTGCCATGGTGGCCTGGAGCACTATTTGCAGACCAAAAAATCAGGGTGGTTTGGGGGTGATGGATATGTTTGTTTAAAATAAAGCTCTGATAGTTAAGAACCTGCACAAGTTTTATAACAGATACAATATTCCTTGGGTCAACTTGATTTGGGAATCATATTACAACAATGATTTACTGCCTAGTAGTAGCTGGATTGGATCTTTTTGGTGGAAGGCAAACCTTAAGCTTATTGATAACTATAAATCCTTAGCCAGATGCAACATAGGAGATGGCAAAAGTGCTTTATTTTGGACTGATCTATGGCACTCAGCTTGTTTGCAAGACATGTTCCCTCACTTATTCTCTTTTATGAAGAACAAGACTGCTATCGTTCACACTATTATCCAAACTGAATACTTGGAGGATCTATTCCATTTACCTCTGTCTGTGCAAGCTTTCCAGGAATTTGAAGCTATGGAAGACATTTGCGTTGCTTTAAGGGCCTCTGACACCCTGGATTGCACCGATACCTGGAGTTACATTTGGGGAAATGAGCAATTTTCAGTTGCTAAGGCATATAAAGTACTGATGGGTGTTAAAATAGTGCCACAACAATTCAACTGGATCTGGAACAGCTCCTGTCAGCCAAAGCACAAGGTGTTTTTTTGGAGACTACTTCATGACAGGCTCAATACTAGAAACCTTCTGAGAAGGAAAACTTTTCATCTGGACAACTATAACTGTGCTGTCAACAATTCCCCACAGGAGGAAACACTCCAACATCTCTTCTGGACCTGCCCTTTTGCATCTCAGCGTTGGAACCTGATATGTCCCTCAAGACAGGCAAATGTTTCAGTACTTGAAGCCTTTCTTGATCTCAGACAGAAACTTCATGTGCCATTTTTCATGGAAATCATCATCCTTGCTTCTTGGGCTATCTGGATCTCAAGGAACAACTTGATCTTCCAAGCAATTCATCCTAGCATTCAAAGATGGAAAGCTATCTTCTTCGAGGAGCTAAACTTACTCAAATTTAGAATTAAGAAGAGCTATGCTGGAGCCTATTGTTCATGGCTTAGCAAACTTGTGTTGTCATCCTAGTAACTAGTTTGTCTCTTGTTTCTTTCTTTTCTGTTTTCTTGGCTTATCTCAATCCTTTTGTACAGTGGAACCTTTTGTTTTTTGTTCTTTAATGTAATATAAAAATTGCAGTGGGGTTTTGCCCTACTATGTATAGTAAAAAAACATATTTTGTACTTCAGTAAGCATATATGTTCTAAGTGTTGCCATAACATCATTTAGTCATCTTTAGTCACAGAAGCACTCACATAGGCGGGGGTGCTTCACCTCCTGCAACCTCATCGTCAGGCATACTTGTTAGGCGATAAAGCCCTTAATAAAGATACAATGCTCTCATATCAACTGAAAGGATCAGTATCATCGACTAGAGGGGGGTGAATAGACGATTAACACTTTTATAATCTTTTCCAATTTTTAGGTATAGGCTGGATTGGTTCCAAAGTGGCATGCATCACCTCGGTTTTGACTTGTCTATGTAGATGGCCGGCCTCCATGGAAAAAAATCCGATGCCCTGGTTTTCGCGCGGCAATTTTTTGTGGTTTATTTCTTGCAATTTATTCTCTATTGAGATGTATAGACAGTATCCCCAAGGTGTGTACTGGCCTCAAATCTGGGATACACCTGAAGGGTAACATAAGGTAGTTGATCCCAGTAGCCCCCTAGACTCAAGTCGATTCGAAAAATCAGCCTGAGGATAAAATCCTTGCTTGGCAACATACTTTAGGAACAGAAATGCGGTGTGTAGTGGTCCCGGAGACTCAGGTCGGGTGTGGCGGACCGACCTATGGATCATAATCTCCATAGAAATTGTATTCCCCCTTAAAGCTCTACATTGGATCATCTTGGGTTGGGCAACATGGCTGGCCCAAGGGATCATATCTTCTTGGGAAGTGCCTTTTACTTTGAATTTTCTACATTGAATTATCAATGCAGTAGCCCCCGAGATTTGGGTTGTGCAAGAAGGCTGACCCTAGGAACCGAGGTGTATCTCTTCAAGGAAGATGTCGAACTACGGGTCCAAAAATATCTTTCCTCGGGAAAATTATGATCTGGTAGAAGCCGGTTCAAGGGGACCCGTCGGTCAACCTACGAGATAGGGTGTGGAAATAAATTAGTTGTCAGCGGCATGGGCTTTAACAGCCCCTAGGACCGCTTCACGGGACCCATCGGCCACCTTCCAGATGCCGACATGGAAACTTTTGCTTTACAAGCCCCCAGGCCAGCTCTACGAGACTCGTCGATCGACTCGCGAGAGGCCGGCGTGGAAATGTCTGGTCAAACAGACCCCAGGTCGGCTCTGTGGGACCTGTCGGTCGCTCGCGAGATGTCGACATGGATAGAGGTGTGGAAGGGAGCGGTCCCTTAGGAAGGTGCACACAAGGCTTGGGTTATGCAAGACTACCTCCTAAAGAAAACTTAGATTAAATCCAATAGCAGCGAACCATTGGCATGCTGAGAAGAAAAATGTAAAAATATTTAATGTTCGACAACTATTTTGTTTATATTATTTTTTACTCGGCAAATGAAAGTGTTTGTATTTTAAATATTTCATTAACTTGATCATGACATTAAGTGCTTAGTTAGCCTATGGTCGACTTCTACCTCTAAGATAATTTCTTAGAGTGTATTCGATGGTAAGCTCTTTAGCCGAGATGTTAGCACCATGAGGCGGCTTGCACCTGAAAATCAGGCAATCAGACTTGTAGGGCCAAAACATAAGCTATTAGAGAGCTTTGTCGGTTGAGGGTTTTATCCCCCAGGCAGGGATATTATGGTCTGAGGACCTCCCCTTTACCGGTCCTTGTTGGACGGTATGATTAAGTCGTTTTTCTATGGCGTCGGTCGCGTTGAGCACTTATCTCAAAGAAATCTTGATGACTTATTGAAAAGCCATTTCTCACATAGGCAACCTTTATGGTTTGGCTATGCTCTTGCTTCTTCCGACCTGACGATCAAGTTTGCACGTTTTGTGATAGTCACCTTTCGGCTTTTCCCACATGAGGTACTTTGCTGGTTTAAAGTAACAATCGTAGGGATGCTCCTGGTACAACCTTAGCCAAACATGCAGAAGCATAACAAGAAACATAAGAGCCAAGCAATCCAGCATTTGACCCAAGACACAAGTTGAAACTGATGCATATGCTGCATAGGGTTAATACAAGGAAGTGTTCATTTGCTCCTTGGACTGTCATGATGTTTGTAGTTCGGGCTGCTCTGTGGCCCCCAAGTGCCTTTTGTGGTGCCATTCATGACATCCAACGAGGTATATGATCCAAAGTAATAGGAGTTATCTACCATGACTGGGTTTGACATCCCATCTGAGCTTTTAGCGTTTTCGAAAGAACTGGCTACGCATAGCTTGGATGGTTCTTTGCCCAAAGTTGATGCTTGGGGTCCGTTGGCGTGATGCATGTTCCTCTGGCCACTTTCTAGGTATAATACTAAGGATGTGATCTGATGCCTCCTTTGGGGTTGTTGGTACCTTGAATGGGTTCCCGACCAAAGTTTCCCCATTCTCATGGGGGAGTGCATAGACCATGTTTTCCTATTTCATGATGCCGACTCACTAAGGTGGAGGCGTATAGTCATATTTTATTTACCTGCACACACAAACACTACTGCGGGATGCTGCTAATGCGACACTATGATGAGAGACCCTTTGATGAAACTGTGTGCGATGCAAACGGTGATGTAAAACCGTCAAAAAAGATGTAAACCATTTGCGATGAAGGATTCATCAAACACGGTTCAGATTTCAGTTGTGTGTGTGATGCCGGGCATACAGTTCAGTTCAATTAACTGTTTGCGATGAGGAAGAAGAACAGAAACGGGCAGCCAGATGAAGGCGTGTGTGATATACGGCATACTGTTTACTCAGATTAACAGTTTGTGATGAGGTGGAACAACAAAAGCGGGTAGCCAGATGAAGGTGTGTGTGATTGAGGGCATACGCTTTAGAAGGATTAACTGTTTGCGAGTAGGCAACACAACAGAAACGGTCAGCTAGATCAAAGTGTGTGTGCATGATTGATGGCATACACTTCACATGGATGACCTGTTTGCGATTGGCCACAACAAACATAAATAGTTAGACAGACCAACGTGTGTGCGCTAGACGAGCACACATTCTAATTAAAAGAAGCGCACGTGATGGTACTAACGAGCGTGCACAATTGTTGGAACTAGACGTGTGCTGACATTTCCAATTGCGATGCACCCTATGGTGCAAACGCCACGTACACGGTGGAAAAAGCGTGCCCACATTACGCCGTCTGGGAATAGTGCCACACATAGAAATTATAGAACCGTCAATAAATTTTGAGCATGCGCCCCGTCACATTCCAAATTACTACCACACTATATTTAATTGCAAACCTGTTCACACTGATCAAAACCTAAACGGTTTCCCACTTAGGAGCATATTAGTACTCGAATATAAATACTACTACTCCAAGATGACTGCACATTCTTCCTCAACTCCTCATCCACAAAAACAAAGAAGTCATTCATCATCGTTCCCTTGCATCGGCTATGGCCAGCGTGAGTCCTGGGTCGAGAGATTACCACCAGGGAGAGGCGAGCATGGAAGTGAAAGCACGAGAGATGTCCCGCCTCGCTGCGAAAGCAGCCGATATGTCCCGTCGTGCGGCTGTAGCAGCACAGAGGTCCCGCCGCGCTGCCGAAGCAGCACAGAGGTCCCGCCGCGCCGTCGATGCAGCAAAGATGTCCCGCCGCACCGCGAATGCAGTAGAGATGTCCTCCCGTGCCGTGGCTACCTGGGAAAATGTCTCGCGGGCAGGCGAGGACTCTTACAGGCGCATGAATGCGATCATCCATAGCCAGATGGATCAGATCTCTGGCTGGGCGAGGTTGTAGGATGACATGAAAGCCTCATTTGACCAGGCTACCGGCGTCATCCGGCAACTATGTGAGGGCACTGGGAAGCTCCGGGCCGAGCACGACCTGCTGAGGGCGAAGATCGTCGAAGGTGCGAAGCAGCAGGAGGAGACCACTACCTTGTTGAAGAGGACCGGCATCATCGTCAAGAAACTTATGGACGAGAATTACATCTTCCACATCAAGCGCCAAAGGCTAGTGGAGGAATCCGTGGATGCTCTCAAGCAGCGTCTTGAGGATACGAAAGAGCTCATCATCGCTCGCCGCGGAGACTAGTTCCCGCGGCCTGCAGCAACGCATCAAGAAAGTAGAGATCAGCGAGCCAGATCATTGTCTTCCTTCTTCTTTTTCCCGTGTGTATTTCGGGCTTGCCGCATGTGGATTTTTAATTTATCTTCCTAAAAATGTAAGACAATTATTATCCACTGTCATCGTCCTTATATTCATCAGTTTTGATATAAGCCACAATTGATGCTATATAGGTCTGTCGGATCTTACATCAAGATCCGTGCAAAACTTTCTTTTAAAATTTTCTTTTTTATCTCTTAAATCTCAGTCGAGTGAGACATAGCCACGCCATGAAACAGGGGCTCGGGCGCCATTAATGTAGATGTTGGGAGGGAGGTGGGTGGCGGATAGAGGTCAAAGGGCTCTCCTCCCAATGAGCACGCGTAGGGATCTGATCGCACGCCTCCCATACTCAAATAGCTACCCCACATGACACCTCCTAGCCAATAAAAAAGGGGGTGCATGGCGGCACCTAAATGGTAAGTAGACCACCCATGGTTCTAATAATACTTGTGTTTCCGATTTGTAACGTGACAACACTTGTTCCAAAATGACTTTGTTGATTGTTAATGTGTGCGCCTTCGCAAATCGGACAAAAAAATTACCACAGCATGTTGGTGCCATGTCATGACACCATGCCAAGTTTCATAATTTTCAGGCGAGTTTTGGATTTATGGGAATTTTAAAACCAAGTTTCTCGATGTTACCGACCGAGCCAAGGCGCCCAGATGCTTGAATTCCATTCCCACTTCGTCCATGGGACCTAGAAGTTCTCCCAAGTACACATAAATGATTTTCCAACTAACTTTTGCGCACTAGAGCATGCACTTGTACTTCAAATTTGAATTATGTGCTTTAAATGCCTGAAAAATCAATTAATGTATAAAAGTTCAAACGAACCCAGAATAATTCCAAAATTTAGCACGAAACTCCTATTTGGTCTATGCTGCCTGTGTAGAAAAATCAAGGCGGGAGAAGGCAGTGTATGTCGTTTCGCACACGGAGGTGAGACGTTCCCTCTCAGAACCACGAGCCTTCTTGAGAGAAGCTCCGGTTTGCAAGAAGCTTATACCAAAGCTTGTCCCAATTCGGCCAAAAGAATTACCACAACATGTTGGTGCCATGTCATGACACCATGCCAAGTTTCGTGATTTTCAGGCGTGTTTTCGATTTACAGGAACTAAAACACCAAGTTCCTCAATATTTCCGGCCGAGCCATGACGCCGAGATGTTTGAATTCCATTCCGATTTCTTGCATGTGACCTACAAATTCACCCAAGGACACACATGTGACTTTTTAACCAACTTTGGTGCACTGGAGCATGTGCTTGTAGTTCAAATTTGAATTATGCACATTAAATGCCCAGAAATTCAATTAATGTATAAAAAAGGCCAAACGAACCCGGAATAATTCCAAAATTTAGCACAAAACTCCTATTTGGTTTAAGCTACCCGTGTAAAAAAATTAAGGTGGGAGAAGGCACTGTATGTCATTTCGCACACGGAGGTGAGACGTTCCCTCTCGGAACCACGAGCCGTCTTGAGAGAACCTCTGGTTTGCAAGAAGCTTATACCAAAGCTTGTCCCAATTCGGCCAAAAATAATTACCACAACATGTTGGGTGCCATGTCATGGCACCATGCCAAGTTTCATGATTTTCAGGCGTGTTTTGGTTTACATGAATTAAAAAACCAAGTTTCTCAATATTTTAGGCCGAGCCACGACGCCCAGATGTTTGAATTTCATTCCCATTTCTTGCATGGGACCTAGAAATTCACCCAAGGACACACATGTGATTTTTCAACCAACTTTGGTGCACTGGAGCATGAGCTTGTAGTTCAAATTTGAATTATGCGCATTAAATGACTAGAAACTCAATTAATGTATAAAAAAGTCCAAACGAACCCGGAATAATTCCAAATTTTAACACAGCACTCATATTGTTCTATGTTGCCTCTGTAAAAAATCAAGGGGGGAAGGCAGCGTGTATCGTTTCGCACACAAAAGTGACACGCCCCCCTCGGGAACCGCGAGTCTTCTCGAGAGAAGCTCCGGTTTGCAAGAAGCTTATACCAAAACTTGTCCAAATGCGGCCTATTTTTTACCACAGCATGTTGGTGCCATGAAATGACACCATGCCAAGTTTCATGATTTTCAGGCGTGTTTTGAATTTACAAGAATTTAAAAACTAAGTTTCTCAATGTTCCCGGCCGAGCCACGACGCCCAGATGTTTGAATTTCATTCCCATTTCTTGCATGGGACCTATAAATTCATCCAAAGACACACATGTGATTTTTCAACAAACTTTGGTACGCTAGAGCATGTGCTTGTAATTAAAATTTGAATTATGCACATTAAATGCCTAGAAACTCAATTAATGCATAAAAATGCCAAACAAACCTGGAATAATGTGGTTGCATGTTCACCGTACATAAATGTTCTAGCAATTGAAACACCACATTTCCCTCTGTAACACCATTTTGTCTTTCAAAACATAATGAAAAAATCAGGTATACCACAAACAGTTTACTAGCAAGAATCATGTGGGATGCGATATAAAATATATTGGCGCACCGTCTTGTCTAGCTTACGCAGGATGCTTCGTCGTCTATGGTCCATCGCCCGCGCTTGAACCACACTTGCGCGCTCGTTTCTCACAGCACCGAGCAAAAAAATTCTGCCACCGTGGAAATATATATCTCCCCCTCCCTCCCACCAGAAGCCACATTTCCACTGTTCCTCCTTGCTTTCCAAGTTCAAACCTTCACTGTTGCTTACTAGCAGCTCAGCCTCCTCGTCGGCGACCCTTCTTCTTGCAGCGCCGCCTCCTCGCCGGCGACCCTTCTTCTTGCAGCGCCGCCTCCTCGCAGGCGACCTTGATACGTCTCCAACGTATCTATAATTTTTTTATTGTTCCATGCTATTATATTACCCCTTTTGGATGTTTATGGGCTTTATTTTACACATTTATATCATTTTTCGGACTAACCTACTAACCGGCGGCCCAGCCCATATTGCTGTTTTATTGCTTGTTTCGGTATTTCAAAGAAAAGGAATATCAAACGGAGTCCAAACGGAATGAAACCTTCGGCAGCGTGATTTTTTGGAAGAATATGATCCTGGAGACTTGGAGTCCACGTCAGAAGATCCTCGAGGAGGCCACGAGATAGGAGGCCGCGCCCCCCTTACAGGGTGGTGGCCCCCTGTCTCGTGGGCCCCTCGAGCACCTCCCGATCGACTTCTTTCGCCTATATAACCCTACATACCCTAAAACCATCGAATATCAGGATAGATAGGGAGTTCCGCCGTCGCAAGCCTCTGTAGCCACCAAAAACATCTCGGGAGCCCGTTCCGGCACCCTGCCGGAGGGGGAATCCATCACCGGTGGCCATCTTCATCATCCCGGCGCTCTCCATGACAAGCAGGGAGTAGTTCACCCTCGGGCTGAGGGTATGTACCAGTAGCTATGTGTTTGATCTCTCTCTCTCTCGTGTTCTTGACTTCACACGATCTTGATGTATCACGAGCTTTGCTATTATAGTTGGATCTTATGATGTTTATACCCCATGTACTCTCTTGTGATGAATTGAGTTTCCCTCTTGAAGTTATCTTTTTGTATTGAGTCTTTATTTGAGAACACTTGATGTATGTCTTGCCGTGTTTATTTGTGGTGACAATGGGATATCACGTGCCTCTTGATGTATGTTTTGGTAACCAACTTGCGGGTTCCGCCCATGAACCTATGCATAGGGGTTGGCACAGGTTCTTGACTCTCCGGTAGAAACTTTGGGGCACTCTTTGAAGTACTTTGTGTTGGTTGGATGAATTTGAGATTGTGTGATGCATATCGCATAATCATGCCCACGGATACTTGAGGTGACAATGGAGTATCTAGGTGACATTAGGGTTTTGGTTGATTTGTGTCTTAAGGTGTTATTCTAGTATGGACTCTTTTATAGATTGATCCGAAAGAATAACTTTGAGGTGGTTTCGTACCCTACCATAATCTCTACGTTTGTTCTCCGCTATTAGTGGCTTTGGAGTGACTCTTTGTTGCATGTTGACGGCTTGTTATATGATCTATCTATGTTATTATTGTTGAGAGAACTTGCCCTGGTGAAAGTATGAACCCTAGGCCTTGTTTCCTATCATTGCAATACCGTTTACTCTCACCTTTATCATTAGTTACCTTGCTGTTTTTATATTTTCAGATTACAAAAACCTATTTCTACTATCTATTTTGCACTTGTATCACCATCTCTTCGCCGAACTAGTGCACCTATACAATTTTCCATTGTATTGGGTGTGTTGGGCACACAAGAGACTCTTTGTTATTTGGTTGTAGGGTTGCTTGAGAGAGACCATCTTCATCCTACGCCTCCCACGGATTGATAAACCTTAGGTCATCCACTTGAGGGAAATTTGCTACTGTCCTACAAACCTGTGCACTTGCAGGCCCAACAACGTCTACAAGAAGAAGGTTGTGTAGTAGACATCAAGATCTTTTCTGGCGCCGTTTCCGGGGAGGTGAGTGCTTGAAGGTATATCTTTAGATCTTGCAATTGAATCTTTTTGTTTCTTGTTTTATCACTAGTTTAGTTTATAAAAGAAAACTACAAAACAATGGAATTGAGTTTGTCTCATAGGCTTCATCTTTTTAATATCTTTCGCGAGTTTGATGGAAAGGAAAATTGTGCTCAAGTTCTAGAAGAAGAATGCATTAAAATGCTTGGTACTGAATCTTTGAATTATGAGCATGATTGCAATGTTGTTAGTATGAACTCATTGAATATCCTTAGTACTAATGCCATCATCATGCCTAGCTAGAAAGGCATTAAAGAAAAGCGCTTGTTGGGAGATAACCCGATATTTATCCTTACTGTTTTTGTGTGTTCACATGATTATGCTACTGTATTAACCATGTTTTATAGCTTTTGTTTCAATAAAGTGCCAAGTAAGACCTTTTAGGATAGCTTACGGTGATAGTTGTGTTGATCCCGCTGAAAGTCAGAAACTTTTGCACCCAGTAAATTAGTTTTGTTAAGTCACAGAAACGTGCTTCTGATCTAATTATTTTTGCTCTGGATTGGTACACGAATTTCTTAGGACTTCCTAATTTTGTAGGATTGATGGAGTTCCAGAAGTATACGTTTGATACAGATTACTACAAACTGTTCTGTTTTTGACAGATTCTGTTTTCTATGTGTTGTTTGCTTATTTTGATAAATCTATGAGTAGAATCGGAGTGTATGAACCATAGATAAGTTGAAGTACAGTAGATATTACACCCATATGAATTTAGAATGAGTTCATTACATTACCTAAGTGGTGGTTTTATTTTATTATACTAACGGAGCTTACGAGTTTTCTGTTGAGTTTTGTGTTGTGGAGCTTTCATGTTTTGGGTAAAGATTCGATGGGCTATGGAATAAGGAGTGGTAAGAGCCTAAGCTTGGGGATGCCCAAAGCACCCCAAGGTAATATTCAAGGACAACCAAGAGCCTAAGCTTGGGGATGCCTTCCGGGCATCCCCTCTTTCATCTTCATTCATCGGTAACTTTACTTGGAGCTATATTTTTATTCACCACATGATATGTGTTTTGCTTGGAGCATCATTTTCTATTGTTAGTGTTTGTTTGCTGTTATTTAGAATAATGTTTTGCATCTTTAGTTTCAATAAAAATGTCAAGGATAGCCTTTGCCATGCTTATTTTGCTACTATACATGTTGCTGTTTGAAAACAGAAAGATTACCGCTGTTGCAAAAATTCCCTAGAAAAGTCAGAGCATGATATAATGTTGAAACTTTTTGAATATTGACCTCTGATAAATTTACTAAAGTGGGAATTTTATTTCATAATTTTTGGAGTTAGGGAAGTATGATGAATCTTGCATTCTTTACAGACTGTACTGTTTTGGCAGATTGCTGTTATGTTTGCATTGTTTGCATATGTTTGCGTGTTTAATGATTATATTCGAGGATAGGAGTATTAAATATGGATAGGCATTTAGTATTCAATGTTGAATAATAATGTTAGTGATTTGTCACAGTAGAAAATGATAAGGTTTTGCATTAGTTTATACTAACCTATCTCACGAGTTCTTGTTGAGTTTGTTGTGAATGAAGCTTTTGATAAAAAGAAGAGAAACCATGATATGAGAGGAATTAAGGAGACATAAAAGTTCAAGCTTGGGGATGACCAAGGCACCCCAAGATAATATTTCAAGAAGTCTCAAGCATCTAAGCTTGGGGATGCCCCGGTAGGCATCCCACCTTTCTTCTTCAACAACTATCGGTTAGTATCGGTTGAGCCTAAGTTTTTGCTTCTTCACATGAGTTGTGCTATCCTTGCAATGTAATTTTATTTTGTTTTGCTTGCTGTTTGATTAGAGTACCAAGATCTGAAATTCTTTAATGAGAGAGAGTCTTCACATAGTTACATAATTATCTAGCTACTCGTTGATCTTCACTTATATCTTTTCGGAGTAGTTTGTCATTTGCTCTAGTGCATCACTTATATCTTTTAGAGCACGGCGGTGGTTATATTTTGAAGAAATTGCTAGTCTCTCATGCTTCACTTATATTATTTTGAGAGTCTTTTAGAACAGCATGGTATTTTCTATGATCTTAAAAGTTGGTCCTAGAATGATGAGCATCCAAGTTGGGTATAATAAAAACTATCATAGAAAGTGAATTGGATGCTATGATCAACTTGATGCTTGATAATTGTTTTGAGATATGGAGGCAGTGATATTAAAGTCATGATAGTTGGGTGATTATGAATTTAAAGAATGCTTCTGTTGAAGTTTGTGATTCCCGTAACATGCACGTATGGTGAACCGCTTTGTGATGAAGTTGGAGCACAATTTTATTTATTGATTGTCTTCCTTATGAGTGGCGGTCGGGGACGAGCGATGGTCTTTTCCTACCAATCTATACCCCTAGGAGCATGCGCGTAGTGCTTTGATTTTTGATGACTTCTAAATTTTTGCAACAAGTATATGAGTTCTTTTGATTAATGTTGAGTCCATGGATTATACGCACTCCTTCACACTTCCACCATTGCTAGCCTCTCTTGTACCGTGCAAATTTTGCCGGTACCAAATACCCACCATTTACCTTCCTCAAAACAACCACCATACCTACCTATTATGGCATTTCCATAGCCATTCCGAGATATATTGCCATGCAACTTTCCACCGTTCCGTTCATATGACACGCATTACTTTTGTCATATTGCTCTTTGCATGATCATGTAGTTGACATTGTATTTGTGGCAAGGCCACCTTCATAATTTTCATACATGTCACTCTTCATTCATTGCATATCCCGGTACACCGCCGGAGGCATTCATATAAAGTCATATCTTGTTCTAGCTTTGAGTTGTAAATCCATAAAAGTGTGATGATCTTCATTATTAGAGCATTGTCCTAGTGAGGAAAGGATGATGAAGACTATGATTCCCCCACAAGTCGGGATGAGACTTCAGACTTTACAAAAAAAAGAAAAAAAAGAGAAAGGCCAAAAAGAAAAAGAAAAAAAGAGAAGGCCAAAGAAAAGAAAAAAAGAAAAAAAAGGAAGAAAACAAAAAAAATGAGAGAAAAAGAGAGAAAGGACAATGCTATTATCTCTTTTTCCACACTTGTGCTTCAAAATAGCACCATGATCTTCATGTTAGAGAGTCTCATATGTTGTCACTTTCTTATACTAGTGGGAATTTTTCATTATAGAACTTGGCTTGTATATTCCAATGATGGGCTTCCTCAAAAGTGCCCTAGGTCTTCGTGAGCAAGCAAGTTGGATGCACCGAACTTAGTTTTTTTGTTGAGCTTTCATATATTTATAGCTCTAGTGCATCCGTTGCATGGAAATCCCTACTCACTCACATTGATATCTATTAATGGGCATCTCCATAGCCCGTTGATACGTCTAGTTGACGTGAGACTATCTTCTCCTTTTTGTCTTCTCCAAAACCACCATTCTATTCCACATATAGTGCTATGTCCATGGCTCACGCTCATGTATTGCGTGAAAGTTGAAATTTTTTGAGATTATTAAAGTATGAAACAATTGCTTGGCTTGTCATCGGGGTTGTCCATGATTAAATACTTTGTGTGATGAAGATAGAGCATAGCCAGACTATATGATTTTGTAGGGATAACTTTCTTTAGCCATGTTATTTTGAGAAGACATGATTACTTTGATTAGTATGCTTGAAGTATTACTATTTCTTATGTCAATATGAACTTTTATTTTGTATTCATTTGGATCTGAACATTCATGCCACAATAAATAAAATTACATTATGAATTATGCTAGGTAGCATTCCACATCAAAAAATTCTTTTTTATCATTTACCTACTCGAGGACGAGTAGGAATTAAGCTTGGGGATGCTTGATACGTCTCCAACGCATCTATTATTTTTGATTGTTTCATGCTATTATATTACCCCTTTTGGATGTTTATGGGCTTTATTTTACACATTTATATCATTTTTCGGACGAACCTACTAACCGGAGGCCCAACCCATATTGTTGTTTTATTGCCTGTTTCAATATTTTGAAGAAAAGGAATATCAAATGGAGTCCAAACGGAATGAAACCTTCGGCAGTGTGATTTTTTGGAAGAATATGATCCTGGAGACTTGGAGTACACGTCAGAAGATCCTCGAGGAGGCCACGAGATAGGAGGCCGCACCCCCCTTACAGGGTGGTGGCCCCCTGTCTCGTGGGCCCCTCGAGCACCTCCCGACCGACTTCTTTCGCCTATATAACCCTACGTACCTGAAAGCACAAGTGCTCCCTAGGTGGTTTTGGTAATTAATGTCAACATATCTCTTGTTGGACTAACACTTTTATCTAACATGTTTCAGATAAGTTCAACAATGGAGTGGCATGGACTAAAGGATGTGGGAACTCCTTCTATATGCTAAGGACAAAGGATTGGCTCAAGCTTCAAGTTCAAGACTCTTTATTTTACATTTTAGTGATCCAAGATCACATTGAGTCTATAGGAAAAGCCAATACTATTAAGGAGTGAGGTGTTCCTTAATGAGCCTCTTGCTTCAAAGTGCTTAGTGATATGCTCCAAAAATCCTCAACTACGTTCTCACATCCACATATGACCTAAACCTAAAGTCAAACTCGGCCACACCGATTCTTTCTATCCGGTGCCACCAAGTTCAGATGTCATAGCCACTGCCACAAACCCTAGGCAAATTGGTCTCACCGATAGGGATCTCGGTCTCACCGAGATGGGATTGTAATCTCTCTGTGTATGTCCATTACCAAAATCCGTCTCACCGAGTTTGAGCAATCGGTACTACTGATATTACAATGCAAACTCTCTGGATAACTTATTACCAAAATCGGTCCCACCGAGTTTGAGTAATCGGTTCCACCGAGTTTGCCTGACCAACTCTCTGGTTAGCTAATTACCAAAATCGGTCTCACAGATTTTGCGTAATCGGTCTCACCGAGATTACGTTATGCCCTAACCCTAACCACATCGGTCCTACCGAGTTGCATGTCGGTCCCACCGAAAATCCTAATGGTCACTAGGTTTACTAAATCGGTCCGACCGAGTTTGTTGATTCGGTCCCACCGAGTTTGGTAGATTGTGTGTAACGGTTAGATTTTGTGTGGAGGCTATATATACCCCTCCACCTCCTCTTCATTCATGGAGAGAGCCATCAGACTGAACCTACACTTCCAGCATACATTTTCTGAGAGAGAACTACCTACTCATGTGTTGAGGCCAAGATATTCCATTCCTACCATATGAATCTTGATCTCTAGCCTTCCCCAAGTTGCTTTCCACTCAAATCTTCTTTCCACCAGATCCAAATCCCATGAGAGAGAGAGTTGAGTGTTGGGGAGACTATCATTTGAAGCACAAGAGCAAGGAGTTCATCATCAACGCACCATTTGTTACTTCTTGGAGAGTGGTGTCTCCTAGATTGGCTAGGTGTCACTTGGGAGCCTCCGACAAGATTTTGGAGTTGAACCAAGGAGTTTGTAAGGGCAAGGAGATCACCTACTTCGTGAAGATCTACCGCCAGTGAGGCAAGTCCTTCGTGGGCGACGGCTATGGTGGGACAGACAAGGTTGCTTCTTCATGGACCCTTTGTGGGTGGAGCCCTCCGTGGACTCACGCAACCATTACCCTTCGTGGGTTGAAGTCTCCATCAACGTGGATGTACGATAGCACCACCTATCAGAACCACGCCAAAAACATCCGTGTCTCCAATTGCATTTGAATCCTCCAAAACCCTTCCCTTTACATTCTTGCAAGTTGCATGCTTTACTTTTCGTTGCTCATATACTCCTTGCATGCTTGCTTGTTATGTATTGTGATTGTTAAACTTGTGCCTAAACTCCACTTAAACTTAAAGAATCTTAAAAAGTGCAACTTTGGTACTTAGTGTCTAATCACCCCCTCTAGACACCTCTTCTCAAGGTCCTACAAGTGGTATCAGAGCATTGGTCTCCATTGCCTTGGTTTAATCACCATTGGAGGAAGATGTATGAGTCTACTTTGGGGAGTCTTAGCATAGAGTGCCTATTCTTGATGGAGAGTATTTTCATGAGTGGAAAAATGAGATGCTTGTAATCTTCAATCAATATCATTTGAACAAGTACATTGCCAGCCCTTGTGCACCTCATGTTGATCCTATGCATCCTACTCTTAATGAGTCAATTGATATGATTAGGAATCTTAGAACTGCCAAACTTATCATTAGAGGATTGCCTAGAAACTTGATTGGATGTTTGCCTAGTCTTAAGTGTGCCTACACTATATGGAAATTTCTTGAGGAACACTTTCCAAATTATTCCTTGAAAAATCTTGATGAAATTCTCCATAAGTCTATTGCTTTGAGTAAGATGAATTCTAGTGATCCTATGTTTGGTTATTGTTTGTTTGGGCTTACAAACCTTATGCGTGCCAAAGGAGATGTTGGAATTATTAGTGATATTATTTCCGAAGCTATAAAAATTCATAAGCAAGATCATTGTCAAACTCACCCTAACGAATCACCCTCTCTAGGATTTGATCCACCACATGACGATGTTGAACATGGATACTATGATGAGGATGATGATAGTGACTTCAATCTTGATGATGCAATGAGACACTTTGGTCTTATGGCAAATCTTCGGGGATATATGTCAGGAGGAAAGGAATGGGTTCTAGATAGTGGTTGTACCGATCACATGACCGGAGATAAAGACATGTTTCATGAGCTTGCTGAAAATGATAGTCCTCGAAAGTATGTCACTTTCGGTGACAACTCAAAGGGTAAGGTGGCCATATCACATGATAGCTCCATACAAAATGTCATGCTCGTTGAATCTCTTGGATACAACTTACTTTCAGTATCTAGACTTGCTGATTTCGGTTTCAATGTCCTATTTACTGAAGTAGATTGCCAAGTGTTTCATCGAGATAATCATAAAATGGTATTTACCAGTGTGCGTAGAGGTGATCTATACATTGTTGATTTCACTAAAAAGGCTCAACCTAAAACTTGCTTCATTGCTAAATCCTCAAAAGGTTGGTTATGGCATAGACGACTAGGTCATGTTGGTATGCGAAACCTTGACAAGCTTATTAAAGGTAATCATATCCTTGGTATTAATGATGTCATATTTGATAAGGATAGACTTTGCAGCGCTTGTCAAGCAAGTAAGCAGGTTGGAGGGAGGCATCCCGTGAAGAACATGATGACCACAAGGAGGCCACTCGAGCTACTTCACATGGATCTTTTTGGTCCCAACTCTTACAAGAGTCTCAGTGGAAATTCTTTTGGTCTAGTTATAGTTGATGATTTTTCAAGATTTACGTGGGTGTTTTTTCTCGATGATAAATCGCAGGTCCAAAAGATCTTCAAAAACTTTGCTAGGAAGGCCCAAAATCAATTTGAAGTGAAGATCAAGAAGGTTCGCAGCGACAACGGAACGGAGTTCAAGAACGCAAATGTGGACACCTTTCTTGACGAAGAAGGGATTTCACATGAGTTCTCGGCTACGTATACACCTCAACAAAATGGAGTTGTTGAGAGGAAGAACCGGACGCTCATCGAAATGGCGAGAACGATGCTTGATGAGTACAAGACACCGAAGCACTTTTGGGCAGAAGCGGTTGAGACAGCTTGTCATGCAACAAATAGCTTGTATCTTCACAAGCTACTTGGCAAGACGGAATACGAGCTCCTCACCGGCAACAAACCCCAAGTTGGATACTTTCGAGTATTCGGCTCAAAGTGCTACATTCTTGATAAGCATCATCGTTCTAAATTTGCTCCTAAGTCTCATGAAGGTTTCCTACTAGGTTATGGCTCAAACTCTCACACTTACCGTGTCTACAACAATTTCACCCGAAAGGTTGAAGAGACGGTAGATGTGAAGTTTGATGAACCTAACGGCTCGCAAGTAGAGCAATTGCCAATTGATGTAGGAGACAAAGATCCTTAGGAAGCAATCCAATACTTGTCTAATTGCAAGGGTCATCCAACGGAGGTGAAGGAGAGTACCTCGTCCGTCCAAGTGGAAGCTTCTACTTCACGACAAGGTGAACCAAGAGTTGATACGGAAGCATCCACAAGTGGGACACACCAAGATGAAGAAAACGAGGAAGTGCATCAAGATGAACGTCAACAACCTCCTTCTCCACCACGACAAGAGAACGCCAACGCCA
This sequence comes from Triticum dicoccoides, assembly GCF_002162155.2. Lineage (NCBI taxonomy): Eukaryota > Viridiplantae > Streptophyta > Magnoliopsida > Poales > Poaceae > Triticum > Triticum dicoccoides. Next base: position 392,959,849 of record NC_041385.1, on the reverse strand, counting down.
ACAATGAAGAAGGGCAAGAAGAAGAACAAGATGAAGAAGAAGTTCAACCAAGAAACAAGCAAAAGCTTTCACGAGTTCGAGCTAGAATTTCTAAAGACCATCCCGTCGAGCAAATCTACAATGATATTCAAACCGGGAGAATCACTCACTCTAAAACTCGTTTAGCTAACTTTTGTGAAAAATATTCTTTCATCTATAGCATTGAACCTATGAAGGTCGAAGAAGCATTGGAAGATCCAGATTGGATAAATGCTATGCATGAAGAGCTACACAACTTTGAGAGGAACCAACTTTGGACATTGGTTGAGAAGGCCGACAACAACCACAACATCATCGGTACCAAATGGGTGTTTCGCAACAAGCAAGATGAAGATGGACAAGTAGTTCGCAACAAAGCACGTCTCGTCGCCCAAGGCTACACACAAGTCGAAGGTATGGACTATGGTGAGACTTATGCTCTCGTTGCTATACTTGAGTCCATTCGCATCTTACTTGCCTATGCTAATCACCATGATATCACCTTGTACCAAATGGACATTAAAAGTGCTTTTCTAAATGGTGAAATAGAGGAGGAAGTTTATGTTAAGCAACCTCCCGGCTTTGTCAATCCTAAGAAACCCAATCATGTTTACAAACTTCACAAAGCTCTTTATGGTCTTAAACAAGCTCCAAGAGCATGGTATAAATGCTTGACCAAGTTCCTCATTGAAAAAGGCTTTGAAATTGGGAAAATTGATTCTACTCTTTTTACTAAAAGGGTTAATGGAGAACTATTTGTGTGCCAAATCTATGTTGATGATATTATATTTGTTTCAACTAACCCTCATTTTAGTGAAAAGTTTGGGAAGCTAATGTCGGAGAAGTTTGAGATGTCTATGATGAGTGAACTCAAATTCTTTCTTGGATTGCAAATCAAGCAAACTAAGGAAGGAACTTTTGTTTCTCAAACAAAGTACACCAAGGATTTATTCAAGAAGTTCAATATGCAAGAATGCAACGGTATGACTACACCCATGCCTACTAGTGGACATCTTGACTTGACCAAAGATGGTGAACCGCTTGATCAAAAGGTTTATCGCTCTATGATTGGTTCATTGTTATATCTATGTTCTTCACGTCCCGATATCATGCTAAGTGTGTGCATGTGTGCACGATATCAAGCTGCTCCTAAAGAATGTCATCTTAAGGCCGTGAAAAGGATAGTGAGATACTTAATCCATACACCAAATTTTGGCATTTGGTATCCTAAGAGGGCCTCTTTTGATCTTGTTGGCTACTCCGACTCGGACTGTGCCGGATACAAGGTTGATAGAAAGTCCACTTCGGGTAGATGTCAATTTCTTGGTAGATCTCTTGTGTCTTGGTCCTCCAAGAAACAAAACTCGGTATCCTTATCCATCGCCGAAGCGGAATACATTGCCGCTGGTTCATGTTGTGCTCAATTACTTTGGATGACTCAAACTCTTAAAGATTATGGGATATATGTGAAACATGTTCCATTGCTTTGTGACTATGAAAGTGCTATCAAAATTGGTCATAATCCTGTACAACATTCTCGAACTAAGCATACTGAAGTTCGTCATCATTTCATTCGAGATCATGTTGCTAAGGGTGACATTGATCTTAAGCATGTTCGCACTGAAAAGCAATTAGCGGATATAATCACTAAACCTCTTGATGAGAAAGTGTTTTGCAGGTTAAGAGGATAATTGAACATCATTGATGCTTCAAACTTGGAGTAGAAACTCCATTGGATACATGCAAGACATGAGCTTATGACTAATCCTTGTTATTTCTCTTATGATGAAAATCTTATGTCTTGGATATATTTGCAACTTGCATGTTATCTAACCCATGTAGGTACGTGGTGGAATCAAATTCCATGAGATTGTAATCTACTCACATCTTGAGCAATCTCTACATCACCAAGTTTCTACACTATGGTGGTTGAAGACAAGGAAGTACGGAACCACTCAAACATATCCTTTGACAAATTCTATGTTGAGCTTCATGATTGTCATCTTTGGATACACAAGTGCTCTTCCTTGCAAGAACTAACCCATGTAGGTAGATGGAATCAAATTCCAAGTGGTGCTCCCAACTCTTGACGAGCTACATCAACCTTGAGCAACCCACACAAGTTCAACTACATGGACAACACCACCAACCAAGGTATGTTATTCCATCTTAGAGAAGCTTTACTCCAAGTCATGAGCTAAAGCAACTCGACAAGATGTGAATACATCATGCTTAAACGAAAAATGGCAACCCCATTTTGAGCTTAAACGATGAGTATGACCTATGATCAAGTGACCTCACTTGACTCCTAAGTCAATATACTCTAACATAGGTGACTTTGTCGCCGACCATCTCTAGATGAAGTTCTCTTGTGTTCTTTTTTGTGTTTTTGCATTTGTCTCATGCATATTTGTTTCCCTTTTCAAAAAAAAACTTCATCTAGATTTCTTTCTGTTTGCTCTGCATTTTCTGCATCCAATTCATTGCATATCTTTCAGTAAAATTCCTTGCAAATCTTTGTGAGATCTTACTAGTCTAGTGAGCTGAGGTGACAAGTATTTTCTCTGTGATGAACTCGGTTTCACTGATTTATTGGCTTCGGTCTAACCGAAGCATACCACTCGGTGCCACCGATTTCACAAAACAATTTGCCACTTATTATGTGTTTCTTCTGATCCAGCTCCACTCAATGAATCTTGTCCTCTACAAGCATCACATTTTTAATCATTGTTTTGTACTATGTCTCAAGGATAAAACCCTTCTTGGAAATTGATGTCAAAGGGGGAGAGAGATATCATATCAAAGCTTATCACTTAGAGACATCACATCAGAGAGAGAGAGAGAGTATCACCTCCTCAGGGGGAGAAAGAGATCTCCAGGGGGAGAGAATACTCAAGTAGAAAGTATTTCTCAAGGATCCCAGATGCTTGGTGTTCAAGAGGAGAGATGCCACATGTCTTCTTGAGGGGAAAGACATGATCATATGTGCTTATTTGCATTAGCTTGCATTAGCTCTGTTCATTTATATCTTTCAGCTCTAATTTTCTGTTCCCTATCTTCTCCCAGTATCCCATGCTAGATTCAGGGGGAGCAAGACATCTAAGGGAAAGAAATCATTTAAATTCATTGCATATCTTTACTCTTGGGGACATGTCTAATCCAATGTGGTACTTAGTACTCACTCTCTACATGTCATCCCAGTCTTGGTATTCTTGTGGTTTCTTCTGTTTTCTCTGGCTAGTAGATGTACCTGTGTTATCTAACCTTGTTTACGCGGGTTCATTCCATCCCAAGCCAACTCAAGACTACAAGGTAAGTATATGCATCACAATCATGTGTATGAGGAATTCTTGCTGATGTACATACTGTTTGCAAAAAGGACTCATGAGCATGAAGGTATTTCCTTTAATATTCTTTGCTCTGATGCATATGGCCAAGATACATGTAACACATTGCCTACTCTATCATGGTTGTGTTCTCACATGCTTCTATATTCCATATTCACATGATTGCATACATGTAGGGGGAGCCTATGCATGTTACATGTCTTTTCAAAGCTTTACTTGCTATTCTCTACATCTTTATCTAAAAGCTTTGATGTATGTTGTCATCAATTACCAAAAAGGGGGATATTGAAAGCACAAGTGCTCCCTAGGTGGTTTTGGTAATTAATGTCAACATATCTCTTGTTGGACTAACACTTTTATCTAGCATGTTTCAGATAAGTTCAACAATGGAGTGGCATGGACTAAAGGATGTGGGAACTCCTTCTAGATGCTAAGGACAAAGGATTGGCTCAAGCTTCAAGCTCAAGACTCTTTATTTTAAATTTTAGTGATCCAAGATCACACTGAGTCTATAGGAAAAGCCAATACTATCAAGGAGGGATGAGGTGTTGCTTAATGAGCCTCTTGCTTCAAAGTGCTTAGTGATATGCTCCAAAAACCCTCAAATACTTTCTCACATCCACATATGACCTAAACCTAAAGTCAAACTCAGCCACACCGATTCTTTCTATCCGGCGCCACCGAGTTCAGATGTCATAGCCACTGCCACAAACCCTAGGCAAATCGGTCTCACCGATAGGGATCTCGGTCTCACCGAGATGGGATTGTAATCTCTCTGTGTATGTCCATTACCAAAATCGGTCTCACCGAGTTTGAGCAATCGGTACTACCGAGATTACAATGCAAACTCTCTGGATAACTTATTAACAAAATCGGTCCTGCCGAGTTTGAGTAGTCGGTTCCATCGAGTTTGCCTGACCAACTCTCTAGTTAGCTAATTACCAAAATTGGTCTCACCGAGTTTGTGTAATCGGTCTCACCGAGATTACGTTATGCCCTAACCCTAACCACATCGGTCCTACCGAGTTGCATGTCAGTCCCACCGAAAATCCTAACGGTCACTAGGTTTAGTAAATCGGTCCAACCGAGTTTGTTGATTCGGTCCCACCGAGTTTGGTAGATTGTGTGTAACGGTTAGATTTTGTGTGGAGGCTATATATACCCCTCCACCTCCTCTTCATTCATGGAGAGAGCCAACAGACTGAACCTACACTTCCAGCATAAATTTTCTGAGAGGGAACTACCTACTCATGTGTTGAGGCCAAGATATTCCATTCCTACCATATGAATCTTGATCTCTAGCCTTCCCCAAGTTGCTTTCCACTCAAATCTTCTTTCCACCAGATCCAAATCCCATGAGAGAGAGTTGAGTGTTGGGGAGACTATCATTTGAAGCACAAGAGCAAGGAGTTCATCATCAACGCACCATTTGTTACTTCTTGGAGAGTGGTGTCTCCTAGATTGGCTAGGTGTCACTTGGGAGCCTCCGACAAGATTGTGGAGTTGAACCAAGGAGTTTGTAAGGGCAAGGAGATCGCCTACTTCGTGAAGATCTACCGCTAGTGAGGCAAGTCCTTCGTGGGCGACGGCCATGGTGGGATAGACAAGGTTGCTTCTTCATGGACCCTTCATGGGTGGAGCCCTCCGTGGACTCGTGCAACCGTTACCCCTCGTGGGTTGAAGTCTCCATCAACGTGGATGTACGATAGCACCACCTATCGGAACCACGCCAAAAACATACGTGTCTCCAATTGCGTTTGAATCCTCCAAAACCCTTCCCTTTACATTCTTGCAGGTTGCATGCTTTACTTTCCGCTGCTCATATACTCCTTGCATGCTTGCTTGTTATGTATTCTGATTGTTAAACTTGTGCCTAAACTCCACTTAAACTTAAAGAATCTTAAAAACTGCAACTTTGGTACTTAGTGTCTAATCACCCCCTCCCCTCTAGACACCTCTTCTCAAGGTCTTACAGTACCCTAAAACCATCGAATATCAAGATAGATCGGGAGTTCTGCCGCCGCAAGCCTCTGTAGCCACCAAAAACCTCTCGGGAGCCAGTTCCGGCACCCTGCTGGAGGGGGAATCCATCACCGATGGCCATCTTCATCATCCCGGCGCTCTCCATGACAAGGAGGGAGTAGTTCACCCTCGGGCTGAGGGTATGTACCAGTAGCTATGTGTTTGATCTCTCTCTCTCTTGTGTTCTCGACTTCACACGATCTTGATGTATCGCGAGCTTTGCTATTATAGTTGGATCTTATGATGTTTCTCCCCCCCCCCTACTCTCCTGTGATGAATTGAGTTTCCCTCTTGAAGTTATCTTTTTGGATTGAGTCTTTATTTGAGAACACTTGATGTATGTCTTGCCGTGTTTATCTGTGGTGACAATGGGATATCACGTGCCTCTTGATGTATGTTTTGGTAACCAACTTGCGAGTTCCACCCATGAACCTATGCATAGGGGTTGGCACATGTTCTTGAGTCTCCGGTAGAAACTTTGGGGCACTCTTTGAAATACTTTGTGTTGGTTGGATGAATTTGAGATTGTGTGATGCATATCGTATAATCATGCCCACGGATACTTGAGGTGACAATGGAGTATCTAGGTGACATTAGGGTTTTGGTTGATTTGTGTCTTAAGGTGTTATTTTAGTACGAACTCTTTTATAGATTGATCCGAAAGAATAACTTTGAGGTGGTTTCGTATCCTACCATAATCTCTACGTTTGTTCTCCGCTATTAGTGGCTTTGGAGTGACTCTTTGTTGCATGTTGAGGGCTTGTTATATGATCTATCTATGTTATTATTGTTGAGAGAACTTGCACTAGTGAAAGTATGAACCCTAGGCCTTGTTTCCTATCATTGCAATACCGTTTACTCTCACTTTTATCATTAGTTACCTTGCTGTTTTTATATTTTCAGATTACAAAAACCTATTTCTACTATCTATTTTGCACTTGTATCACCATCTCTTCGCCAAACTAGTGCACCTATACAATTTACCATTGTATTGGGTGTGTTGGGGACACAAGAGACTCTTTGTTATTTGGTTGCAGGGTTGCTTGAGAGAGACCATCTTCATCCTACGCCTCCCACGGATTGATAAACCTTAGGTCATCCACTTGAGAGAAATTTGCTACTGTTGAGGCCCAACAACGGTTGAAGATGGCTGTGCACTTGCAGGCCCAACAACGTCTACAAGAAGAAGGTTGTGTAGTAGACATCATACCCTTCTTCTTGCTGTGCGGCCTCCTCACCGCTGACCCTTCTTCTTGCTGCGCGGCCTCGTCGATATGGTCAGGTAATCCACACCCCGCTCACACCATCCTCCTCCTACCCCGTCCCACATGTCCCAACCGATGGCGCAACACCTTCCGCCGAAATCATTGGCCCCGTCTTCCAATTAAGCTCCGCCCACAGCCATTTTGCACGTAGTATAACATGGAGCTCAGTAGCATCTGGCAGCAGAGAAACAAATCACGGCTGCAAGCACGCACAAGGTCGCTATGGCTGCCATGCGTGCCGACCGCTAAATCTTGGAGGAGCACCTCGTCTTCGAGGCCACCGTCGACACCGCCACACTATTGTCTACTTTGTAATACAGTTGTGATGTTTTCTCGAGGCTACCGCCAGCGCCTTTTAGTGATTTGTCCTCTGTAATGTTAATATGAAATCTGCTGTTCATTTAACCATTTGGTCCTCTAAAATGTAATGTTCGGTTAACAGTTTGTCCAACAATTGCTACATTCCATTGTACTATTCTCAAGCATTCTTTGTTTCGTTAATTGTCTTATCTTCTAGTTCATGTTTCTATTCTGCAATGTCGTGCTTAGTTAACTGTTTTGGTTCATTTGGTTTGTTATCCATTTAACTGTTTGGTTCAATTCTGCAATTTGATTTTCATTTGCTATGGGTACAATTTTGTATTGTTATGCATGTGAGAAACAAATTGAATTTGGTTGTACTCAATACGTATTCTACTGTTAGTATGGCAACTCTCAGTTAACCTGATCAAGATCTTCCTTATGTGTGTTGCAGGGAAAGAACAGGAGACACTGCGGTTTACCATCGAGGTTTGCTCATGCATGGTCCTTTCGCTAATAGCACATTTTTGACTATAAATAGTAGGGTAAACACCCCACTGCAATTTTTATAAATAGCAAGAGCAAAGATGTCCAAAGTAGCAGAGAACAAAGAGCAGCAAGGGATTGAAGGAAGCCCTCTAAAAAATAAAAAATAAAAATAAGAAAAAAGACTAAGGAGCTACAACAGAAGAAAAAACTACATAAGCACTAAGACTAAAAAGAAGAACTAGATAAAAGAACCTAGGCAGATAATCTGAGCTGCCAAAGAAAAAGGAAAAAAGCTAATAGCACATTATTGTGCAGTTGCAGGAATCATTCTAATATTTAGGATTCATACAATTTGGTCTTGCACATGTAGGTCCTGCTGTCAGAAGCTTAGACCCATTGTTCAACCCATTTTGCATATGGGGAAATGAGATGTCCATGAATATCAGTCAAGTCAAAAAACTCAGAAAGATTGTTAGGATGAAGAAACTTGCGACGAATAATAGCAAGATCTTTGTTTGGACAATGAAGAAGACATCAGTCAACTATAGGATGGTACTAACTCTTTTACCTTGTTTTACCCCTTGCGCCATTTCAAAATTTATAACAGCAATTTATGCATATCTTTGATTTCAGTACTTTTCAAAGCAGTTCACCGATGATTACCTCCCAAACCACCTGCATGGTCAAGAGGCGAGGAAGGTATTCATTAAACACCCACAGTACAATATTGAAGTCTTCCTGAAGAGGACGAAGGTTGGGCGGGCAATTATACATAGCCATTGGCCTAAAGTTGCAAGGACATTCAACATCACTGAAGGCTCAATATTTGCCTTCCGCTTCTGCAGTTTCCCAGATGAGATTCATCTGTCTATTTACCGTGCATGATGCTACTTTCCAAAGGTTTTCGATGTTGCAAGTGAAACTTGGTGCTGTTGTGTAATGGCGTAACTGAGTGCTGATCGCTCTCTGACTATAGCGCTAGAAAAGCTCCTGTCTGCTAGGACTACGTCGGTATTTCCGCAAAGAGGAAGGGATGATGCAACACAGCGATGGTATGTATTTCCCTCAGTGAAGAAACCAATGTTATTGAACTAGTAGGAGAACCAAGCAACACAATGTAAATGACACCTTCACACAAATAACAACACCTCACAACCCGACGTGTTAAAGGGGTTGTCAATCCCTTTCGGGTAACGATGTCAGAAATTTGTAGTAGATTGAAATAATAGATCTCAAATAAAATAAAGTACAACAAAGTATTTTTGTATTTTTGCTTTAATAGATCTGAATAAAAATGCAAAGCAAAAGTAGATCACAAGCAAATATATGAGAAAGAAGACCCGGGGGCCGTAGGTTTGACTAGTGGCTTCTCTCGAGAAAGATAGCAAACGGTGGGTAAACAAATTACTGTTGGGCAATTGATAGAACCTCAAATAATTATGACGATATCCAAGCAATGATCATTACATAGGCATCACGTCCAAGATTAGTAGACCGACTCCTGCCTGCATCTACTACTATTACTCCACACATCGACCGCTATCCAGCATGCATCTAGTGTATTAAGTTCATGAAAAAATGGAGTAATGCAATAAGAACGATGACATGATGTAGACAAGATTCGTTTATCTATTGCATAGATATAGATCCCATCTTTTTATCCTTAGTAGCAATGATACATATGTGTTGTTTCCCTTTCTGTCACTGGGATCAAGCACCGTAAGATCGAACCCACTACCGGGCACCTCTTCCCATTGCAAGATAAATAAATCAAGTTGGCCAAACAAAACCCAAATATCGGAGAAGAAATATGAGGCTATAAGAGATCATTCATATAAGAGATCAAAGAAACTCAAATAAGTTTCATGGATATAAAAAGATATAACTGATCATAAACTCAAAGTTCATTAGATCCCAACAAACACACCGCAAAAAGAGTTACATCATATGGATCTCCAAGAGACCATTGTATTGATATTTTAGCAAGAGAGAGAAAGCCATCTAGCTACTAACTACGGACCCGAAGGTCTACAAAGAAATACGCACGCATCATCGGAGCGACACCAATGGAGGTGGTGAACCCCATCCGAGATGGTGTCTAGATTGGATCTGGTGGTTCTGGACTCTGCGGCGGCTGGATGAATATTTCGTCGACTCCCCTAGGGTTTCTGGATTTTTGGGGTATTTATAGAGCAAAGAGGCGGTCCAGGGGGCACCCGAGGTGGGCACAACCCACCAGGGCGTGCCTGGGTCTCCTGGCGCGCCTTGGTGGGTTTTCCCCTCCCCGGGACTCCCCCCAGGTGCAACAGGGCCCAATACCTTCCTTCTAGTCCATAAAAAATCTCCGTGAAGTTTCATGGCATTTGGACTCCATCTGATATTGATTTTCTGCGATGTAAAAAACATGGAAGAACAGCAACTGGCAGTTGGCACTATGTCAATAGGTTAGTACCAAAAAATGATATAAAATGACTATAAAATGATTATGAAACATCCAAGATTGATAATAAAACAACATGGAACAATAAAAAATTATAGATACGGTATCAGCATCGCCAAGCTTAACTCCTGCTCGTCCACGAGTAGGTAAGTGATAAAAATAGAATTTTTGATGTGGAGTGTTGTTTATCATGTCATATCATATTCTTTTCTTTATAGCATGGAAATTTGGACTTTTATGTGATTCAAAACAATAGTATAGTTTTGACATAATAATTTAGATACTCAAGTATATCGACAAGCAACCATGTCTTTCAAAATATCAACGCTAAAACAACTTATCCCTAGCCCATCATGCTGAAACATTGATCCATTCATGAAACATACTCGAATATTAGCTACACCCAATACTTAAGTGCAATCATATTGCTTCCTAGTTGGTGCTTTTATAAGAGAATATGGAGACTCAATTTCGAAATAAAAATTGCATAAAGTAAAAGAAAGGCCCTTCGCAGAGGAAAGTAGGGATTTGTAGAGGTGCCAGAGCTCAAAGCGAAAAAATAGAGATAAAAACATTTTGAGAGGTGTATCCATCCCACCAACGAAAATGACTTAGAGTTCCGAACACTTTCCATGCTAGATATGCCATAGGCGGTTCCCAAACAGAAAATAAAGTTTATTCCTTTTTCCACCATACTTTCACTTTCCATGGCTAGCCGTATCCACGGTTGCCCTCCATACCAACACTTTCTAAGGAATTTATTATTTTACAACATAAAGTAAATTCACTTTTGCATTTCGGGAGTGGGAATCCCTAAGACCTTTTCCTTACTCTCATGCAATGACAAGTGAATAAACACTCATCATGAGAATAACACATCCAGCATGGAAAATATTAGCCACCCGTCATCGCTCCACGAGCGAAACAAACACACAAAAGAGAAGTTTATTTTGAAAATTAGAGATGGCACATGCAAATTTGCTTAGAACGGCAAAAGAATACCACATATAGGTAGATATAGTGGACTGATATGGCAAAACTGGTTTAAGGATTTAGGATACACAAGTAGAGATCATACTTAGTGCAAAATGAAGGCTAGCAAAAGATTGAGAAGCGACCAACCAAGAAACGGATAATCTCATAAGCAAGCATTAAGCATAATTAACACCGAATAATGCACCATAAGTAGGATATAATTTTCATTGCATGATTATTGACTTTCGTGCATGTATAGGGAATCACAAACCTTAACACCAATATTCTTACTAAAGCACAATTACTCATCAACATAACTCACATATCACATCATCATATCTCAAAACTATTACTATGAATCAAGTTTATTTGTCCAATGATCTTCATGACATTTTTTTCTTTTCCTTTATCCTTCTTGGATATCTATCACCTTGGGACTAATTTTCATGTGTTGCTTTTCATAAGCTCAATCAAATATAAGTGAAGATCATGAGCATAATAAATTTTCTTTCTCTGAAAATAATTTAAGTGAAGCAAGAGAGAATTTCTTCAAAATTTACTAACTCTCAAATAAATCTAAGTGAAGCAAGAGAGCATTTCTTCAAAAATACTAAGCACACTGTGCTCAAAAAGATATAAGTGAAGCACTAGAGCAAGTCCATTGCTCATAAAAATTTAAGTGAAGCATAGAGAGCAATTCTAACAAGTTATGACATAATTTTGGCTCTCTCAAATAGGTGTGTCCACCTAGGATTGATGACATAAAACACAAAATAAAACAAGAAAAGACACATATCATACAAGACACTCCAAGCAAAACACATATCATGTGACGAATAAAAATATAGCCTCGAGTAAAATACCGATGGTCGTTAGAAGAAAGAGGGGATGCCACTCGGGGGCATACCCAAGCTTAGTTGGTTGCTCATTCTTGTATAATAGCTTGGGATGCTGGGGCATCCCCAAGCTTAGGCTCTTCTATCCTTCTTTTATCCATCGTAAGATAACCCAAAACTTGAAAACGTCAATCACACAAAACTCAACAAAACCTTTGTGAGATCCGTTAGTGTAAGAAAAATAAATCACTACTATAAGTGTTGTATCAAACTAATTCTTATTTTGTTTCTGTATTATATCTATTATATTCCAACTTTTCTATGGAAAAAACTCATCAAAGAAAACCATAGAGCCAACAAAATAAGCACACAACACAAAGAAAATAGAATCTGTCAAAACAGAACAGTGTGTAGCAATCTGACTTTTGCGAATACTTCTGGAACTCCAAACATTCTACAAAATTAGAAAGACCAGGGTAATTTGTATATTAATCTTATTCAAAAAGAATCAGGGCAAAAGATCTTTTCTGTGATTTATGAAAATTATTTTCGTGAGCGCAAAGTTTCTGTCTTTTTCAGCAAGATCGAACAACAATCACACAAGAAGATCCTAAAGGCTTTACTTGGCACAAACACTAATTAAAACACAAAAAAACACAATAATAACAGTAGAATAATTGTGTTAACACTCAATAATAGAAAGCAAAAGGCAAAAATAAAATTTATTCATTGAGTTGACTCCCAACAAGCGCTATAGTTTTACGCCCTTAGCTAGGCATAAAGCAAGGATCTAAGTTTTGTCATCTTTGTCGAACTCTTCAATCAAACACTTAGAATCCTTCAAAGATTTAGCATAAAGACCTTCCATAGCAGTACTCCTCGGAGTAAATTTTAATATTTCATTCTTACAAAAAGGATCTCTTATCACTTCATCAAAATCCAGATGGATGCTAATCATCTTAAGGTCTCCCTTATCGTTATTACTAGAACATGCACTCTTGTTCCTAGATCTCCTACTCTTTATGGGAGTGTCCTCAATAATTTTAGTGGTAGTAAAAGCCGGTCTTAGATTACTTGAGATTTCTTCCAATTTATCGGTCCGAGACGGACTTTCTTCTATTCTTTCATGGATTAAGGTACCCCTCTCTTTTAACAACTTAAAAATATTGCTCGCTTTTGACCAAAGATTAGTAGAAAAACTATGCATCTTTTTATGTATAGTTTCCATATGATCTTCCGTGAGCATTTTCTTTTCGATAGCATCTAGTCTTTCCATAACATGCTCAAGAGTCAGAATCGTTTCATTAACCATAAGAGGTGGTGAGCCCACTAAATTTCCCATAGCATTAAGAGCATCGAAAGGAGGACTCATTAAGAAATTTCCACCGGTAATCATATCAAGGATGAATCTATACCAAGTGCTGATGCCAACATAAAAACAACACAGAAGCACAACGGTAGATTGCTTACACATAGATCTATTATGAGCATTGCAAATTCTATACCAAGCATATTTTAATTTTTCTCCTCCCCTTTGTTTAAAGTTGAGGACCTCGTCCTCAGGAGTGCAAACAATAGAGGAAGAACTATCCATAACAGCAAACAAGAATGCACACAAAAACAGATCTCGCAAGAAAACACCGAACAGAAAAAATAGAGGCGAATAAAATGGCAAATTTTTTGTGAAGTGGGGGAGAGGAAAATGAGAGGCAAATGGCAAATAATGTAAATTCTGAGGAGATGACATTTGTGATTAGGAACCTGGTTATGTTGAAGATCCTCCCCGGCAACGACGACAGAAATTTCTTTTGATCGCTCTCTGACTATAGCGCCAGAAAAGCTCCTATCTGCTAGTACTACGTCGCTATTTCCCCAAAGAGGAAGGGATGATGCATCATAGCGATGGTAGGTATTTCCCTCAGTGAAGAAACCAAGGTTATCGAACCAGTAGGAGAACCAAGCAACACAACGTAAACAACACCTGCACACAAATAACAACACCTCGCAACCAGACGTGTCAAAGGGGTTGTCAATCCCTTTCGGGTAACGATGCCAGAAATTTGTAGTACATTGAAATAATAGGTCGCAAATAAAATAAAGTGCAGCAAAGTATTTTTGTATTTTTGGTTTAATAGATCTGAATAAAAATGCAAAGGAAAAGTAGATCGCAAGCAAATATGAGAAAGAAGACCCGGGGGTCGTAGGTTTGACTAGTGGCTTCTCTCAAGAAAGATATCAAATGGTGGGTAAACAAATAACTGTTGGGCAATTGATAGAACCTCAAATAATTATGATGATATCCAGGCAATGATCATTACATAGGCATCACGTCCAAGATTAGTAGACGGACTCCTGCCTGCATCTACTACTATTACTCCACACATCGACCGCTATCCAGCATGCATCTAGTGTATTAAGTTCATGGAAAAACAGAGTAATGCAATAAGAATGATGACATGATGTAGACAAGATCCGTCTATCTATTGCATAGATATAGATCCCATCTTTTTATCCTTAGTAGCAACGATACATACGTGTTGTTTCCCTTTCGGTCACTGGGATCAAGCACCGTAAGATCATACCCACTACCATGCACCTCTTTCCATTGCAAGATAAATAGATCAAGTTGGCCAAACAAAACCCAAATATCGGAGAAGAAATACGAGGCTATAAGAGATCATGCATACAAGAGATGAAAGAAACTCAAATAACTTTCATGGATATAAAGAGATATAATTGATCATAAACTCAAAGTTCATCAGATCCCAACAAACACACCGCAAAAAGAGTTACATCATATGGATCTCCAAGAGACCATTGTATTGAGAATTCAGCGAGAGAGAGAAAGCCATCTAGCTACTAACTACGGACCTGAAGGTCTACAAAGAACTACTCAAGCATCATCGGAGAGGCACCAATGGATGTGGTGAACCCCATCCGAGATGGTTTCTAGATTGGATCTGGTGGTTCTAGACTCTCCAGCGGCTGAATGAATATTTTGTCGACTCCCCTAGGGTTTTTGGATTTTTGGGGTATTTATAGAGCAAAGATGTGGTCCGGGGGCACCCAAGGTGGGCACAACCCATCAGGGCACGCCTGGGCCTCCTGGCTCTCCCTGATGGGTGGTCCCCTCCTCAGGACTGCCCCCAGGTGCAACCAGGGCCCAACATCTTCCTTCTGGTCCATAAAAAATCTCCGTGAAGTTTCGTGGCATTTGGACTCCAATATCATAAAATCAATATCGGACGGTGTCCAAATGCCACGAAACTTCATGGAGATTTTTTATGGACCAGAAGGAAGATATTGGGCCCTGGTTGCACCTGGGGGGACTCCCGAGGAGGGGACAACCCACCAGGGCGCGCCAGGACGCCCAGGCGCGCCTTGGTGGGTTGTGCCCACCTCGGGTGCCCCCTGGACCGCCTCTTTGCTCTACACATACCCCAAAAATCCAGAAACCCTAGGGGAGTTGACGAAATATTCATCCAGCAGCGGCAGAGTCCAGAACCACCAGATCCAATCTAGACACCATCTCGGATGGGGTTCACCACCTCCATTGGTGCCTCTCCGATGATGCGTGATTAGTTCTTTGTAGACCTTTGGGTCCATAGTTAGTAGCTAAATGGCTTTCTCTCTCTCGCTGAATTCTCAATACAATGGTCTCTTGGATATCCATATGAAGTAACTCTTTTTGCGATGTGTTTGTTGGGATCGGATGAACTTTGAGTTTATGATTAGTTATATCTTTTTACATCCATGAAAGTTATTTGAGTTTCTTTGATCTCTTATAGCCTCATATTTCTTCTCCAATATTTGGGTTTTGTTTGGCCAACTTGATCTATTTATGTTGCAATGGGAAGAGGTGCCCGGTAGTGGGTTCGATCTTCCGGTGCTTGATCCCAGGGATAGAAAGGAAAACAACACGTATGTATCATTTCTACTAAGGATAAAAAGATGGGATCTATATCTACGCAATAGATAAACGGATCTTGCCTACATCATGTCATTGTTCTTACTGCATTACTCCGTTTTTCCATGAACTTAATACACTAGATGCATGCTGGATAGCAGTCGATGTGTGGTGTAATTGTAGTAGATGCATGCAGGAGTCGGTCTACTAATCTTGGACGTGATGCCTATGTAATGATCATTGCTTGGATATCGTCAAAATTATTTGAAGTTCTATCAATTGCCCAACAGTAATTTTTTTACCCACCGTTTGCTATCTTTCTCGAGAGAAGCCACTAGTGAAACCTACAGCCTCCGTGTCTTCTTCCTCATATATTTGCTTGCGATCTACTTTTACTTTGCATTTTTATTCAGATCTATTAAACCAAAAATACATAAATAATTTTTTGCACTTTATTTTATTCGCAATCTATTATTTCAATCTACTACAAATTTCTGGCATCGTTACCCGAAAGGGATTGACAACCCCTTTAACACTCGGGTTGCGAGGTGTTGTTATTTGTGTGCAGGTGTTGTTTACGTTGTGCTGCTTGGTTCTCCTACTGGTTCGATAACCTTTGTTTCTTCATTGAGGGAAATACCTACCATTGATGTGCGGCATCATCCCTTCCTCCTTGGGGAAATACCGACGTAGTCTAGCGGACATGAGCTTTTCTGGCGCTATAGTCATAGAGCGATGAAAAGTACAAAGATGTACAACACAAAATCATAGCAGTACAGAGACGTACTTCCTTCGTTCCGAAATAGATGACTCAACTTTGAAACGGAGGGAGTACATATCCTAGGCGGGCTAGTTTGGCCTAGTGGGTTTCAGTGATATGACGTGGTACAGTGCCGTCTAGTCTTTGCGTGTGGTAGCAGTATTGCGGGTACAGTAAGTTTTTTTCAAGAAGCAGAATTCAACGAAGTCATGATGGTTCCTTCGTCTGACCAACTTACAATGGGAAAGGTTGGGCCTGCTCTACGATCAGGGTGGACCAGGATAATTTTGTGCATGGCAGGCGGACTAGGATGGTCGACATCCCACATGTCGGTGAATGAAAGTATTCTTTCCAATATAGAGGACAAGCAACAAGTATTCATTGTTTATTTTTGATTAAAGCTATTGTCTCCACTGTTATGACGGAGGAGTGTGAAACACAGCAGCCCTGTGAACTTGGCATGTGCAGCACTCCCTCCTTCCTCATGTAATACTACCATAGTGTTGACTATATGGTTGCAACTTTTTCTCACTTTCTGTCCATCTATTTCCTCTCAAATATTCTTTACCTTTCTTTTTTAGACACAATTGTTTTTTATGCCTCTTTTTTTAGAATTAGTTTTTTTATACCTAGGAGCACGTGTAGAGACGGGCTCTTGCAGAGCTCACTCCTTGACTTTGTCAATGCCTCTCTCTCCTCCACATAAGCGGGCTTATAGCCAAGTATTTTACTGGTGCTACTTTCTATGAATGCGGGCAGCTGGCGTCTGAGGGGGAAGCACGCACGGGGAGGGGGGTTCTGGTGGGCCAGGGTGGTCAAAAGCGGGCTTAGAAGCGGTCCGGACTCCCGCATGCCCACGTCACATTATCACCATATATTTCTTGGAGTCCATGCGCGGCGGGTGGGCGATCTCTTCTCCCTCCCCCGCCTCTCTCTTCTCAGTCGACGCCCGCCAAGCGATTAGATTTCGGCTATCGACAGTTTATTCGATTGCAGTCCCACATGTTAGTGAAAATGCAAGACAACATGTGTCCCCTTTGGTGAGCGGCGTGCGAGCCGGCCTGTCAGGGGTGCGACGCGAACGTGATGCGTATGAGTCGTAAGTGTGCCTCCTTTTCCTTTTGAACTTGCAAAGCGTAACATTTTCGTGCGATCGATCGATAGAAATCTAGAACAAAATGATGAGGGCGGTGCTTTCTCGCGCGTTAGGCGAGCTAGTTTGAGTGATATGATGTGCTACAGTGCCGGCCACTTGCTCCATTTTTATGTAAGCAAGAGTCTACACTCTTAAATGGGAGGAGTGTGAAACACGTCGGATCTGATTTTGATCGAGGGATAACTGTTCCCTGCGAAATAATGGAGCGCTGATAGCGATTATAGCATGATAGTTAGGGCATTTCCAGTGATGGCCCACAAATTTACACCGGCATCTGTCCGAGGACACTGATGGATGCCATCCAATGCTGCCGGCATACCTTTTGACAACTATATGAACTAACCAGATGAAATTCCTGCAAATAAAGCAAATTTCAAATTAATCGGATGAAATTCATTACATTTCGAAAACTTTTCCTATAAACTGGACAAAATTCATTACATGTTTTGCACAAACCATACTAAAACCTACTGTAAACCTAATCTAAACGATCACCGGCGCCCGACCACCATGTCCGACCATGAACCCGAGAAAGTCGGCCATTGCCTTCGCCTCCTCCTCACCCGCCTCGATAACCTCCTCCTCCGGAGCACAAGGTTCTGAATATTTCCGCCTCCATGTCGCCGTCAAGCGGCTAATCGGTCGCCGATGTTTATCCCACCAAGCTTGGCATTGACTGAGTGGAGGAGCGGTGGCCTTCCTGGGAACAGAGTGGCGGCGACCTACCATGTACTACTCTTCCTCGCTGCCGGCTGCGCCCGC
>NC_041385.1:392933580-392941173 GCF_002162155.2 Triticum dicoccoides | reverse complement strand
CGATCTCCTTCATCTGCTCCTGCGACAGTATGTACAAGAGAGCTTTGGAGCGCGCCCGGAGCGGAGCCGCTGATGTCCTTCGTCTGCTCCTGTGACAGTACGTCCAAGAGAGCTTTGGAGCTCCATGAGGCCATGGTTAGAGTGGTGCCAACAGAAGGAAGGGACCGGAGGAGAATGAGTGTGGGTCTTTGGCTATGGCTGGGAGCTGGGGCTCAAGTTAATATAGCAGGCGAATGGCAATGAGCCACGGCAGACGTATGGAAGGCTGGCGCCGGAGTAGGTTCGTCAGCAGCCGCGTGTCATTAATGTGGGCGGCGGACGGAAGGATGGCCGTGGTGCTGTTAACGCGGAGCAGTCGCTTGCATCGGGATGCCGCGCGAGTGGCACTCTCTTGGCCGTCGTGCTGCTGCAATGTTGGCGCTAGTGAGAGGTCGCGTTGGGCATGAATGCAGACGCTGCTTCAGTGACTTAACTGCAGGTGCGTTGGGTCACTGACATGTGGGCCCAACGAGCATCTGTCCCGCATGTCAATGACAGACCAACTGCACCTGCAGTTAAGTCCAACGAATGCGATATTGATGTTCTGAAGAGACGGTGACCGTTTCAGGCGGGAAGGGCGCGCTAGCGATGGATGGGGTTTCGGTAGGCCAGGGCGGTCAGACACTGGCATGGTGGTAAAATGTGAACTCATGGATGACGAGCCTTTGAAACGTATGCGTCACGTATTGACAACCAGGCGTCCATGCAACCACTCTTGTCGCCAGATAGCCTTCGACGACCACCATTAGACACCACACAACCATGCATAACTTACGAATAATGGACGAATCGATCAGACACACACACTTGTGAGTGGCACTATGATCGGTCGCTCACGATAGTACATACTCCGTACCATAGTACCCTCTATAGCTAGGCTGTTTTATAGATTGTCATTGTGATGGACGATATACATGAGCAAGGCACCGAGTCACGAGTATGACCATTGGTGTTGAGCCAGATGAATACATGCTCGGTGTCCGTGGAGGCCTCCAGCAAATGTCTAAACAGTAATGTCAGGCACCGCCGGGGCGCGCAGGTAACGGGCTCGCCGTTTGCATTGCGCCATGAGCAGGACTTCGATTGAGAGGGCGAGGTGCATGCATTAGCATGGTTTGACAGGATGAGCGTGAGTGTCTGCACGCGTACATGCTACTTGCCTCTATGGACGGTGTGCGCTAATGTGTGCATCACGTATAATATAAAAAATATGTTTGTGCATTTAACGCAAAGTATTTCATTTTCATTTGGCTGACGAGTGTGCATTGCAGCGATGAGTCCGTGGTTTGATTCCTCACATACACATAATTTTGGTTTTTATTTATTTCTCCACTGACAGGTAGGCCCGCATAGATAGATAGATAGATAAAGAACACGAGTTGATGAGGCGCATGCGGGCTGTTTGACTGGTCAACCAGACAAATACAGAGCAATACGCCGAGCCAGTGACCGTATAATCTCCATATCTCGCATACAATGATCAAAGTGTGCTATCAAGACAAGTTTGATGACCGCCAATGCATTTTACTCGGTAATAAATGACCAGGATTGAAGGGGAATCCAAATTTCCTTCGTCTTTTGTCCTTGAGCTCTTGACAAACCAATGCACTATACGGTTGTCCGGCCACTCCACCCCAGAGCTTTCGCCAAGCATCGTTCATGCCACCATGCCGTACACTAACCGGTAAGGGAGCGATGGCATCCTGCCGCGCCGAGTTCCTCGCCGCCCACGACCGCACACAAAATGGTAGGGAAGCGATGGTATCCCGCCGTGCCGAGTTCATCGCCGCTCGCAACCTCACACCTACGTGGGCGGAATTTGAAGCTGCCAAGGACGAATGGGCGGTAGAGCAAGAGGCGGCCAAAGCCGCATAGAGGGAGCGGAAAAATCAGAAAGAACTCAAGAAAAGAAAGGCCCACCACCGCAAGAAAGAAAAGGATGCAGGCGTTGCTGCGGAGAGGTTGGCGGAGATCCAAGCACGGTGGGGTGTCGCCGACAAAGCCGGGAAGGAGAACGACAGGTCTGGCCAGCATGTGAGAAGTAGTAGTACTAGTAGTTAGTGTATGTGTCTGTGTCGCCCATACGTTTGTTTAATTAATTATGAGCATGTACCAGTACTAGTTACTACTGTAGTTTTTAGAGCAAACCACCAGTACATTAGCCTAGACTCAATGGAAAAATTCCTATCCTATGCATCAAATGGCATCTCTTTCTCTATAGGAATTGAGATGCATGTCATCTCACTTCCTATGATTTTCATATTTCTATAAAATTCCTATCCTATGAACCAAAGGAGGCCTCTACTGGAGTAACTACTGTAGCTAGCAGTACTGCTGGTACAATGGTTTTCTTCAAGAAGCGGAATTCAATGAAGTCATGATGGTTCCTTCATCCGAGCAACTTCAAAGTGGGAAAGGTTGGGCCTGTGATTTGATGGCTTGTTAGTCATTATTACTGCGGCGCGACGACCGGGTGACTCTCCCTTGGAGTTCTGCGTGCATGGCAACTGGACTAGGATGGTCGATGTCCCACATGTCGGCAAACAGAAGTATTCTTTCCGATATCGAGGAGCAAGGAAGCGTGTGCCGGCAAGGGAGGGGGGTTGGGTCGGCCAGGGCGGTCAGACGGGGCGTGGTGGTGGTATTGGTTTTGAACCATTTCAGGTGTAGTACTGGTAGTTTGCAAAACTACTCAATTATTGCACTCAGTTTCCTAAGAAATTGTGGTAAAAAAAGTTACTCCACAGCCCGCTTCCCTTCTCCTTCCTCTTCTAGTGCCCACGCACGTCCGCGGGAAGCGACCGGTCAACCCTTATATAGGAGTGCTAGCACAAAAAGATGCATGCATGACCACTAAAATTTCCAGATTAAAGCGTCGCTCCGGCGGGAGTATGGCCTGTGTCGATACCTTCGGCCGGGCCATGGCTACTAGGCAACAGTGACCAGAGAAGAGGCGGCGGAAGGGGAATGAATGCAGCTCCTGTTTGGGTTCGCCGTCTGGCTTAAATAAATGCGCACCATCACGTGTACCCGCGGGTGCACACATTGTAACATACGTGTCTCCTTAAGTGGGTGTCCCATAACTGGTGTGTGTGAGAGATTCTGAGAGACAGAGTGCATGTGTGCGACTCTACTCTTCGGACATGTACTCAACCTTTTGCATCGGGATATAAGTATAATGGTATTACACTTTAGCTAGTGATTTACGTGGCCATGTTAACGTGTTTGTGTAAAGAAATGTCAATTCCTGCTCGTGATTTGCGTTATATAATTACTAGCAAGATGCCCTGCATTGCACGGAACATCAATATGCATTTTTTTTAAAACACCTATTGTGGTTGACCCATGCAGGAGTAATCCCATGTGTCAAAACTAATGATATCTCGAGAATTTTATCGAAAACTGGTATCTCGAGAATTTCATCGAAAAAATGAAAGATGGGAGATAAGGTGAGGAGGAGTGGAGCGTGGTGGTGACTGGTGGTCGGACTGGGTGGAGGCATGGGGATGGATGGCACCGGCAGGCGGTAGCGGCCACCATGCTAGATTGTTCCAGAGACTTCCTTTTTTAATTGCTCGGCGATGACTTTATGGGAGATAAGGATGAACGAGCCAAGGCCTTGTCTGTAAGAGCATAATTGGTTTGGTGCCAAAAATAGGCATGCTAATGTTTGGCATTGTGCCAAATATTCGCTACTACTTGGTTTGTTACCGAGTTTTCTTGCCTATCTCACATAAAGTTGCCAGTATTTGGCAAGTCTTGGTATTGCCAATATTTGGCAATTACAACATTTGGCTAGACAAATATTGGCATCAAACCAATCATGCTCTAAATGTGGAGAGAGGTGCGGGTATCTTTTGTAAAACTGTCATAGTTTGCTTTCTATCCGTCAGATATAGATCGGACGGTCTATATTACAAAATGGCAGGCACACCATCATCACCAACTCAGTTTTTTTATAAGAGTAGAGATGATAAGTTTGCTAACTACTAAAGTAAAGTGGAGTTTGTCCATGTTATACAAGTATTTGTCCATGTTATACAAGTAAATTAAGGTGATTGTTTATCATACGGGTAAGGTTGGACGAAGGATGGTAGGAACAAATGCTCCGCCGAGAGCATGTGTGTGAGAGGTGGAGTCTTAGTGTGTGTATGGGGGGGGGGTCGCGTGTGTGTGTGTGTGTGACGCGGGGTCCTCGGTGGCGGATGTAATTTAAGTGTGCGTGACTTCATCACAGAGAGGTGATGTGTATGGCAGAGGCCACCAACGAGGGGGTGCGAGAGAGAAAAGGCCCGTAAAGAGGGAAGAGAAGGCGTGTGCGCGTGAGAGGAGTCGACATTGAGAGAACGTGTTTGTTCGAGAGACACCAAGGAAGACTACTATATATCGATGGTGCATGTAGGTGGGAATTAAATGGAGGGATGGTCTTATTGGTTTCAGAGATATAGGGGAAGAGTGAGAGAGGCGGGGGGCGGGTAGCTACAAGGAGATTGTTAAGTGTGAGTGTGTGTTTTACCCATCCAGGCGGAAGTTATGTGCACACAAGAAGAGAACGATTCGGTGTGGCTTTAGGGCCGAGGGTAATTAACTACGTATGGAGACATAGGAGACCTTGAATGTCCATGTGCGAGAGGTATACATGTATACATGGGATGTGTGTGTGTGCGCGCGCGCATGATTGAGATAAAAGAAAGAAAACATAATTCATAAGATCAACGACATGGGAGAGATTGATCGGTATGACAATATGCATGCATGTGAGAGTGCAGGGAAGAAGGCCCGATAATTGAGCATGTGTTTTTGTATTTAAGAGATAGTGGCGTGGGCTGGAGCATGCATCTATGGCGAGCAGAGGGAGCGAGACACAATGATTGTGCACAAGATATCAACCTATAAATGCATGTATGGAGAGACATATATAGTGTGGGTGATAGGAAGCAAGAGTGCGTGTGAGAAAGAAATGTTGACGGACAAACTACAAATAAATACAGAGATAGAGATGCTAGCTAGAGGGACATCGGCTAGTTTGAGTGTTGGAGATGACCGCCGGGTGGTCCAGATGGTGAAGTTATGTGTGTGTGAGAGAAAGATAAAAAGAGGGCACATGACTGCATGTAGAGAGAAACATATATAGTGTGCGTGATAGGAAGCAAGAGTGAGGGAGAGAAAGAAGGTTGATGGAGAAATAGATAAATAGAAAGATAAAGATGCTAGCTAGTGTGCGTTAGAGATAGGAGTCGAGTGGATCAGAAGGCGGAGTTATGTGTGTGGGTGTGAGTGAGATAGAGAGAGGGTGCGTGTGAGTCACACACAAACAAATATCAAAGAGAAATGAGATCCCGAGAGACGGAGTTTTGTGTCTGCAAGAGAGAAAGATATTTCACAACGAGAGTGATAGCTAGAGAGACATATGAGGGAACGCAAGATATCTCTAGGGAGAGAGAGTGTGTGTGAGCGACATACAAGAGAATGGTGGAGAGATATGAGATCCTGGGAGACAGAGTTTGTGTTTGTGTGTGAGAAAGAGATATTTAAGAGGAAGAGTCATAGCTTCTCATACCTAAGGAGCGAAAGACATCTCTATATGAGATGGGGTGTGCGAGTGGCACACAGGGGAATAGTAGAGAGAAATGAGACCCCGGGAGACGAAGTTTCTATTTGTGTGAGAGAAAGAGATTTCACATGGAGAATCATAGTTAGAGACACATAGCAGGGAGCGGGATATACTTAGAGAGAGATAGAGTGATGAAGGTCGAGGGAGAGAGTATCGTCAGTGTGTTACGAAGATAAAAGATCATTGTCGACATACAGGTAGCATGAGAGATACCCGAGAGACGATGAACGCGTATAGGTCTAGAGAGATACTCCTATATAAGCATGAGTGATATCTATCTAAGACGAATATTATATAAGCATGAGTGATATCTATATAAGCATGAGTGATATCGTCAGTGTGTATCAAACATGCATATTCATTTGAATTTGGAGACACGTGTAATGTTATATAGTTTATCAATATTAGTGATCCATAGATTCTTTAATTAGAGACAATGCATGGCTTATATGCAATTAATGTCTAAACAGGATTACACTATATGTTGCGTGTGTGAAACACATTATACATGTTTGAGAAGTAAAAAAAACCCGCATCAAACACATATTAATTGGAGACAGTTAGCAAGGAATGCATACATTGGATTTCAACATAAAGTGGTTTCAAATATTTGAAAATCCAAATTAAGATGGATACAACCTTATGAATCTGAGATCATGCCATTTGTAAACCATATTTATGTATAAAGGGTGTTGTGCTTTTGAAAGTATATATAAAAAATAATGTATATAGAATTTTATTCCAATCGAAAATGGATCCTGCCCGAACAAAAATAGAATACAAACTGGATTCGAATTGAGTTGGCACGGTAAACGTGCACTCTTGCTCTACAAAAATATGAATGAAGCGGGGAAAGTCGCAGTAACCGCCCGAAACCAAAATCTGCGAGATGGAAATTACTGCCTATCCCTGATACGCAAAGCCTATCGGCTCGATTTATATAGGTTTCGATAGGGGTAGGTTTGTAATTTCACTCAAACATGACATAACCGCCTCTCACCTGGATTCATACACAGTGGGCGCCAAAACACAGTGTCTCCTCGGCCGAAAATGACTCCCTCCCTGATTCATACACGGCGGGCGCCAAGACGAACTCTCGTTGGCAAATATTAGGTGTATGCGAGATTACCGTCCTATCCCCAATCGACTAATATTGCTGTGATGTAGGAAATTTTAAATGGGGGCTAAGTTTGTAAATTTCCTCGCATTTGAGACAAGAGCACCCTGAAGACATATGGTTCCCCCCTTCCTCTCTCCCTCCATTTCCCCATTCATACTCCGTGGGTGGCAAAACACCCTCTCCACCCCAGCCTCCTCTGTCCGCCACCCGATCCACCGCCGTCCTCCTCCACCATGCCGGAGCTGATACCCCGACGCCGTTGTCCATTACAAGAGATCGAACTCTCTCATTCACAGCTTCGGACTGGGATCCTTGCATCCCGTCCTCTCGCTTCATCCCCGCCTTCATCCACCTTGCCGGCGCCGCTCCTATGACCGTCTCATCCACCGCGCCCCGCCGCCACCGTCTACCCTCCTAGATCTTCTTCCACGCTGCCGACAGCCATCGCTACCGCAGCACCGTCAAATTCTTAGCAGATGCATACACGGTGCCGCACCAGAGGCGGTACTCTTTCGTATCTGCTCAACTTATTTATCGCAGCAAGAAAATAGATCGCCACTGCTTTACTCTGATTTCTTGTCCATCACTTACTTGTTAGTTGAAAGCAAACATTGGTTGCGAAGTTGCCTTTGTCTGGTTTGCACCTTCAGATCCGCCATGGCACGCTCAACACTATACCCGCAATGCTTATGGTTTTCCCCTTCTATATTCCACACTAGTTAAATGACAGTAGCCTAAATTTCAAAATTAGGTCAGTCTTTTTTGAGAGCTCGCCGGAGTTTGCCGGTGCGAAGGAAGG
This sequence comes from Triticum dicoccoides, assembly GCF_002162155.2. Classification (NCBI taxonomy): domain Eukaryota; kingdom Viridiplantae; phylum Streptophyta; class Magnoliopsida; order Poales; family Poaceae; genus Triticum; species Triticum dicoccoides. The sequence continues at coordinate 392,933,601 of NC_041385.1, read as the reverse complement.
GGCTCGGGTGGGGACGGTGGT
>NC_041385.1:392854461-392933322 GCF_002162155.2 Triticum dicoccoides | reverse complement strand
GCGGTGTTCTATATGGGAAGAATCAGAGACGAGGAAGAAGAAGGATTAGGAGACGTGGGATCTTCATCCAACCGCCTGAAATGGTCGACTGACCCAAATGACAAAAGTCACGCGACTTGCATGTAGACATGCCTTTATATTCACTATTTTTTGGGTAGTTCTGCCAGATTATATTAATCTACTCACCATATTACGGCACACATGGGCTCTCTCATCAGAATCCAGTGATAGCACACAAGGGTTTACAGGGAATCTCTATTATATTACAGTATCCTCTGCATTACAAAGATAATCCCACTACTATTTGTGTTTTCATGCTTTATAGATATTGTACGTAATCACATTGAATATAAGAATGCACACATCAGAAGAATATTGCAGAACAATTCAATGGGTAACAAACTTGGCATTAAGGGATTGAGGTCCATTGTGGATGCAATGAAACCCACATGCTCCGGACCTATAGATTCGTATTCAGAATATGATCCTAATGACTATTCTGAGCTCAAGGAGTCAAAGGCAGATGGCCTATCCTGTTCACCCAATAAGGTGCCTGTTCTAATTTGGCAAGGTTTTATTGGTTCCACATATCTTGCATAAGGTGTCTTGCATTTATTTTGCTTCGTTGCACCGCCATCTACTTAGTTTACTCATGATATATGTGAAGATGCCATGCCCATCCATTATCAACACCTATTCCATTTGTCGTCATACCATCTTTTTCCATTCAAATGTTGTTCTAGTGTTTCAGACATCCAAAAGGAAGAGGGTGATTGCAGAACCTGAAGGAGTACAAGCAAAGTCCTTGAAAAAGGTGGTGCTACCAGAGAAATCACATAGCACCCGACGTATATTGCCATAGAACCAACACCGCAAAACCTAGGATATCGCAACTATGCTGGTCGCTGCTTTGCTCTTGTGAGTACCTGTTGTCCTATCGCTGTCCTTACATTCATACCTGGTGGATTATGTGACATCATTGTGCATTATAGCTTGCTTATCCATTGTTTGCTCCAAATTATCAGATCTATATTAATGCTTAAATTAATGTAGAATAAACCCAATGCCTATGAAGAAATTTAGTTCTGCATTGTTCTTGTAAGTATTTGTTGTCCTTCATCAATGTACTTATATTTGTCAGCTAGTTCTTCATGTACACTTTGCAGCTTATTTTCCATTGTCCTCCATTTTTCTACACATCAGATCTACATTTACTCTTGCCAAAATATTGAATAAAGCCAGTATTACTGAAGAAGTTTAGCTCTGCATTGCTCTTGTATGTGCATTCTGCATGTATGCTATATTTACATTTGTACTCTGCATCTTATGTTAAATAATCGCCATTTGTTCCTATATTTTCACATCTATATTTACTCTCAACAAAATGTAGAATAAAGGCAATACTCTTGAAGAAGAGTGTGCAGTAAACTTCTTGAATTGCCCCCCCATCAATATGGACAAGGCCTTTATAGAGCATGTCTTCACTACTAATGTAAGTTTGTCCTCCTCGAGCCTTCAAACTTTGTCGTGTATATTTGGCTAGCTATGAGTGCAAATGCTGTTAATTTTTGTCGTTTGCATCAAATTGCTTGTTCAAAGTTTATAAAGTAGAAGTACATAAACATAAGTTTGTCCTTCTCGATTTCAGTCTTTAGTTGTACAATCTAGTTCCTTATTCATACCATGTAAATTAAACTAAACATAGCAAGTTATCTTATTTAGCACTATGTGTATGCTTGTGTTCTTGATCTGTAATCCAATGGTGTGGTGAGACTACCAACAACAACACAATTTCATATCCTGCTGTGTCTCGAATGTGAAAAATGCCTAATGTTATTTAAATCACGTCTCTTTATTTACCAATCTGAAATGGTATAAATTTACAGTACACTCACCATTCATGCTTATACGTTGTTTACAACTACATCTATGCTTGTGTTCTTGATCTGTAATCCAGTGGTCTGGTGAAGCTGGCCGCTCCTGCACAATGCCATTTCCTGCCATCTTAACTATGAACAATGCCTATTATGTTAATGCTATTTTAAATCGTGTCTCTTTAATTCTGACAAAGAAATGAGATGAATTGACAGCGCTGATGCTTATACGTGCAAAACATGTTATCTACCTACTTGTTTCTCTTTCAGGATGACAACACTGTTGCTAGGAAGAACTGCCACAATGATAGTGAGACGAACCCATTGTTTGTCCCTCTAATACATATTCCAGAGGAGAAGGCAACACATATTGAGGGTAGGGATACAACCACGAAGTCACAACTTGATGTAGTGTCAAACTTACTCAATGACACAAGCTCGATGAAGTCGCCGCCTGAATCTGTTCGACTTCTTCAGTCTAAAATTCAAGCAGAAATACATGCTTCCTCTCAAATACGGCTAGAACTCCAATCACTATGCAAGATTAGCCATAAGTACATGACGTTTATTGATGCTATGCAGCTTATGTTGGTGGATATGAGCGCCAAAGAAGCGCAGTCTCATCAGGTTGCTAAGTTGCTTGCGCTGCAATTCCTGGGCCGGGCTAACCTTTCTTGAACTGTGTTGAAGTGATGTCGGTTATGTCTATTATTTTGTCCACCTGTTAACTTCCACTAGTGGCAACCTGCCCGGTTTATGACATCTGCTGTTTGGTTGCCCTTTATTATCACTAGCGGTGAACTTCAATGCCGAGGGGATGTCATATGCTGTAATTTCTTTGTTGTATAGTCTAGGTTTATTCTTGGTCGGTATGCTATAATTTAGGCCGGAAGGTTTAGTGGATCTCAGTGTTGTCGGTCTTCAGGCCGACCCGTTACTCATATGGGCCAAAATGTGGGCCTATAATCATCTAGGGCCATTAGCAGGTCTAAACCTATAGTTGTTTCCCGCCTTTAACAGGCCGAGTAAATTTCTGGCCATCTGGGCCAGAGAATACCATGGGTTTTTAATAGGCTAAAACCTAGATTGGGCTAGCGTTGAGCCGAAAAATTCACGGGCCAATGCAGGCCCAAACTGCCTAAGGCCCATGTTTGGCCCAAATAGGATGAGCAGTTAACATGCCAAAATATATCTCGGGCTTGTTTGGCCCAATAAAATTATGGGCTTTAAGAAGGCCGGTATCTACATGGGCCATAGGCCAAACAGTGTCATGGGCCATTATCAGATGGGCTGTAAGCAGGCCAGATTCAACACGGGCTGTAATTGGGCCCAACTGTTACACGGGCCATTAACAGGCCGATAGGCCAGTTGGGCTGAAATTTATCCATGAAGACTATGGGCCGTTAAGAGGCCTAAAGTTACTTCGGACAAGAAATAGCCCAGTTTCTGCATGTGTCGTTAAATGGCCTAAAGTTAAACCGGGCCGACAACATCCCAGATACACCACGGGCTGCTAACAGGCCGAAACTATTATCGGGCCGAACTGGTAAACGAGCATTTAATAGGATGAAATACAAACATGTCTTAGAATGGGCCCAAAACAATAGTGGCATGTTAACAGGCCTAATCCGATATAGGCCGTAATTTTGCCCAAAACGCGGTAGGCTGTGAACGGGCCTGATCTAGTATGGGCCTCAATTTGACCCAAAACATGGCAGGCTGTTAACGGCCCAGCCCACTAGTGTCTGAAAAAACATGGTCGCCTTTAGCTGGGCCGGCCTTTTCACCGGAATGGGCCTTTGTTGGGCCATGCCACGCGTTGACGTATCATAGGCGCCTCCTGTCCAATGAGTGGATGACGTATGTCCCAATGGTGAGCCAACACGTGTTTCCTTCGGCCAATGAGAATTTTACACGTGGAAAACCCCCATTGGTCCGGGCTGTTAACGGGTTATCGGATCCAAAACTGGACACGATAGCTTAATGGCGACCCGTTACGGTCGATGCCATGTGTCGGTCACCCTTCACTAAAGCACTTCTATGACGCATGATTTATCGACATGGAAGTGGACACTTCCGTGATGATAATTTTGGTAATATCATGGAACACTTCTACGACAGCACATGTATGACTATCTCGATTCTGTCATAAAATCATCATGGATGTACATGCATGACAGAAAACATGACCTACTGTGACAAACATGTATCATCACGGAAGTGTATTTTTTTTGTAGTGTTAATACCATAGATGCTGGCGAGAGTCGGTCGAGTGGTGGAGTAATAGTAGTAGATGCGGCAGGAGTCGGTCTAATTGTCACGGACGTAATGCCTACATATGTGATCATTGCCATGAATAACATCACAACTATGCACTTTTCTAGTAATTGCCCAATAGTAATTTGTCTACCCACCGTATGCTATTTTTATGAGAGAGAAGTCTCTAGTGAAAACTATGCCCCCAGGTCTATTTTAATCATCTTACAAAAACCAAAAATACATTGCTGCAATTTCCTTTCATTTACTTTACTTCGCAATTTATCTATCTACCATTACCATCCTTGCAAGTAACAAGTTCAAGGGGATTGACAACCCTCTTGCCGCGTTGGGTGCAAGTATTTGCTCTTGTGTGTGCAGGTATTGTTTACTAGTCATTTGCATGGTTCTCCAATTGGTTTGATAACCTTGATTCTCACTGAGGGAAACACTATCCGCTACTATATTTCTTCACCCTTCCTCTTCAGGGAAAATACCAATGCAACTCATAAGTAGCAGGATGGAGTACAAATTATAGGTTGTGTGTGCAGGTATTGTTTACTAGTCATTTGTGTGGTTCTCCAATTGGTTCGATAACCTTGATTCTCACTGAGGTAAATACTATCCGCTACTATATTGCTTCACCCTTCCTCTTCAGGGAAAATCCCAATGCAACTCATAAGTAGCAGGATGGAGTACAAATTATAGGTGATCTGCCATGAGATTGTTGTGTCTCATCTCTAGATTATGTTGAGATTATCTTATCAACTAACCTAGCCTCTATTTATATTAGATATCGAAGGCCTAGGATAATAGGAGTCCTAGTCTCCTACATTGGTGGAGAGGAGTCCTCCATGGATAAGGAGTCCATGTCTTGAATGGCAAGGCTTTTGGAATCTTCCTTGTATGCGGCATGGGCCTTCATGACGTGGCCCCTTGACGAACCACCATGTGGGTCCTTGGCCCACCCCACCTGGCAAGGATACGACATGGTGAATGACCCCTAGTCTAGGACACCATCATCTATTTCCACAACTCAATTGGACACTCCTAATAAGACTACGAAGATTTACACCACGATGATTGAGCATCGAAGTAACCTCTTCCATCTAGGGTGCCCAAACACCCAAGAGTGACAAGATCCACTAGAAAAAACAAGAGGGGATAAAATATACTTTAGTGGAGTGGTAAATCTAGGTCTTAACTCCCAATCCTAGGAGATCAAGGAGTTTGTTTGGCTAGGGAAAGAGATCTAGGGGAAATGAGCTTGGGGAAAGAATGGAGGAGAGATAAGCAAGAGGTGGGTCAAATGGGGGAGAAGACCCCCTATTAAACGGACCCACCACATTTCACCATTACCTTTGAAAATTCTAGAGTAGTACTACCACTGTAAGGAGCGGTACTACCGCAGTCCCATACGGTTGTACTGCAAATGTCCAACATAGTGCTGCCATGATAGGAACCAGTAGTACCGATTAAATAGAATAACTGGTACTTTTTGTGGCATTACCGCAATAGTACCATGCGAAAGTAAAAGATTGGGAGACCCCCTGCCGTAGTGGGCCAACACTTCGTCCAATAGTTCAACTCCAAAGGAGGAGGAGTACTACCGATCAATTGGCCAGTACTACCGTTCCTGGAGGTAGTCTCCAAAGGAGCGGTACTACCGATGACTACTCTGATACTACAAGGTAGGATGTTTCAGAAATTCCAAAAGGAGATGATTAACTCTGACGGAACTAGGATGGCGATGTGGTGCAATATGATGTGTGTACATGAATGATTCCATGAGTACCTTCTAAAAGGTACCCTCTCTTAATCATTCAGTTTTCCTAAGACTCAAGAAAATGAAAATGTTGGAACACTCACTTTGCACTTTTCCTTTCAGAGGGGATACTAACCGTTTTGTGCCACTTTCGAATACACCTATATTGCTCAAGCATAGGATTAGAACACAAACTGAATTTTCATCTACACCAAAATCACTTAGGGTGGGGAATGCCCTTTCAATCTCCCCATTTTGGTGTTTGGTGACAACATAAAGATCTACAAACTATTATGATGAATCACAAAAATGATCTATAAAATATACATGGGCGACCCCCAGAGGTGTGAACTAAATTTAGTATGTTTTTGGAATGCAAAGTGCACGTACTAGGATCAACACTCCCCCAAGATTCTATAGACCAACACTTACTGTAAAAGATCAATGATTAAACTAAAGCATTCTTTTGCAAGAGTAATTTGGTGGAGCAAGAGTAAAAGAGCATGTTAAAAATAGGCTCCACCACCAAGATGAGTAAGACATGGTACAAATACATAGATAATCACAAGATATGATTGCAAGTCTTACCACACGCATGATATATTCTCCAAACCAAGTTTAGCAACCATTAAGTACTCTAACATGAAAAATCAAAGAAAAAGCAAGCTTGTGAATTAAGCGCATGCAAATCCTAATAGAACTCTCTCCCCCTTTGAGATCAAGATGCCAAAAAGGGAAAAGAGTGATGCTAATGTACAACGGGATTATTCCTTTGCATCAACGCTGGTGTCGTCCTTGAACTTAGCTACCTCGCTTGAGCTCTCACTAGCTTCTTGATAGTTAGGTGATTTGTGACAACGGCTAGTGGAGGCTTCAGCTTCATCTTTATCGTCATCAATCCACTTGTTGGGCCTAGACATCCACTCTACCTCTAGAGTTACCTCCTTCTCAGAACCACTCAAGACTGTGAGCTTCAAGGCCCACATAATCGCCTTTTGACAATGAGTCTGTGCTTGAGTCATCTCGACATCTTGATCTGCCCAACCCTTTATTTCCTTCTTACTCTTATAAGTGCACAAGTCCCCAGAATCCATGAGATAGAAATAGCAATGCAAAAATCTGATAGAGGATTGCTACTTGTGAGCTGCGTTGGATTTTCCCTGAAGAGGAAGGGTGAAGCAATATAATAGCAGATAGTATTTCCCTCAGTATAGAACCAAGGTTATCGAACCAATAGGAGAACCACACAAACACCCGTCAATAGTACCTAAACACACAAGAGCAAATACTTTCACCCAACGCGGGCAAGGGGGTTGTCAATCCCCTTGTACTCGTTAATTGCAAGGATCAAATATGGTAATAGGTGATAGATAAATTCCAAAAGAAAATAAAAGAAATAAAATTGTAGTAAGGTAATTTTGGTTTTTGTAATATGATTATAATAGACCCGGGGGCATAGTTTTCACTAGAGGCGTCTCTCACATAAAAATGGCATACATTGGGTAACAAATTAATGTTGGGCAATTGATAGAAAAGCGCATAGTTATGACGATATTCATGACATTATCATGTACATAGGCATTACGTCCGTGACAAGTAAACCGACTCATCCCTGCATCTACTACTATTAATGCACCAAACAGCTGCTATCCAGCATGCACCTATGGTATTAAGTTCATGACAAATAGAGTAATGCTTTAAGCAAGATGACATAATGTAGACAGAATAAAATGAAGCAATATGATTAAACCTCGTCGTTTTCTCCTTAGTAGCAACAATACAAATACGTTCCTCGCTACCCCTGTTATCACTGGGTGAGGACACCGCAAGATCGAACCTACTACTATGGACCACTTCCACTGATGATCAACGAGTCAACATGGCCAAAGAAAACCCATAGATCATGAAACATTACATAGCTATAACAATCACACACACTACAAAAAAAGACACATCCGTGACATTTTGGGCCGAACATTTTTTTTTCTGTCATGCTTTTGACAGTTCTATGACAATAATTGTGAGAAAACCTTGTATCATCATATATGTGGTGGGCTCCTACTTCTATGACGAAAAATCATGACAGAAAATGGGCTTTTCGTCCTGGGCGAGCCGGAGACGCAGCTGCATGACACTCTTTGGGCCGTCCATGATGGAAAAATCGTGGTAGAAGCGAGGGCGAGAAAAATATCAGGGAGTTCCTGGTTACGGTGGGTGGTCGGGAGCCGAGCGATGCACGTTTCTCTCGTACACGTACGCGTGTGGGTGCGACGCATTGGGCTCTAACTGAACCCGAGCGAGGCGTTCGCCTACTGAACCTGAGTGATTGCACTATAGGCTACGCGTTACTAAACCGAAGCGATCGATCAATGGCTGTTAACTGAACCCGATCGAGTGATTCCTTCGCTACTGCTGTTAACTGAAGCCGATTGATGCTGCCTCTGGATGAATAATGAGCGTTGTTGGGAGGGTGGGGTTGGATGAACAGTTCCTGGTGGAGGGTTGGATGAACAGGACCCCGTGGTAGTAGAGGCCGTTGCCGCTAGATGAACAGGACCGCGATCGATCGAGCCTGCTGGGGGTGGATAAACAGGACCCCGTGGAGGGCTGGATGAACAGGACCCCATGGAGGGCTGGTTGAACAATAGTCGGTGGAGGGCTGGATGAACAGTAGCCCGTGGAGTGGTGGTTGAACAGGACCTCGTGGAAAGGGCTGGTTGAACAGTAGCCAGTGGAGGAGCAGTGGAGGCTGGATGAACAGGAGCCCGTAGATGAACAGTCACAGGTGGAGGCTGGAGGAGGTCGACGGTGGATGAATAGTAGCCCATGGAGGTTAGAGGAGGTTGACGGTGGAGATGAATAGTATCCCATGGAGTCCTGTTTTGCGGTACGCCACACCCCTCCCGATCAACAGGACCCTGTTTCGACCGTAGGAGGTCCAAGAGAAGTCCATTTCCTCCATTTTGCGATACGCCAGACCCCTCCGGGTGAACAAGATCCCGTTTGGACCGTGGTCGGTCGAACATAAGGCTGTTTCCTCCGTTCAACGGTACGTTAGGCCTCGTTTCGATCGGTTGTTCCGTCCAAGCCAGTTGGCTCCCGATGAACACGACAATGATGCAGTTTCTCCGTTCCGACCTAGCCATGTACACGAGCCCTAGCCGTACGTATGCACGAGTAGGCGTTTGAGACCCCGCCCGTATGTACGTACGTGGTCGTATTTACTTTCTTGCTCCCTGGCCAATGTACGTATGTGTACACGATATTAACGGGACTACGTGACATGCTACGTCCGCGCCTCTACTATGACACGTGTGCGCCTCTACTACGACAATGCCCTTCCTTACACGGCCACGGATCATCGCTGCATCCTGCAGATAGACCGATCGACCAGTATGTACATACACGTTCACGACCAGACTGACAACGCTGCGTACGCTTCGACCAGGTGGGTCCCGACTGTCAGGCACTTCCTTGCGTGCGAATATGTAGCTGGTGGGTCCTAGTAGTCAAGGGGGGATCATTTTTTTGGCCCGTAATATGGACGCACTTCCATGCGTGGGAAGATGTAGCTGGTCGGTCCCAGCAGTTAGGGGGAAACATTTTTTTCACAAAATACGGTGGCCTGTCCGGTGGGTCCCTGCTCTCAGGTGGAGGAATCATTATTTTCCGTGTAATAAGGAGGCACTTCCTTGTTGCGGCCGTGGACCCAGCTGTCAGCCTCTCCAAGTATATTAGTCTTCCGATGGAAGTCGTTTGTTGACCACATTGACCACGCAGCGTCGAGAGCACCAAGGCGATGGACGATGGCAAGACCTAGGAAGGGGATGACGCAGAGCCGAGGAAGACGCGGTAGTGGATGCCCACGCGGAGAGGAGTACGAGGGTTTACTGGTTCGGCTGCGATGTGAGGCTGCTAACACCACAGGGCCTGGCCAACGGTGGGAGTAGTAGGGGGCAGTGTGGCCTCCGCGGCAGCACAACCGGCCATGGGAGGCAGGAGCAGGCGGCACGACTGGTGCTGCTTTGGGCGGCTGGAGCAAGAAGACCAGAGGTTGAAGAAGCACTACGCCATTGGATGGACATCGTACGACACTCTAGCTAGAATCGTTCATATTGACTAAGTTGACAAAGCCCTCCGTCCCCGTCAACTTAGTCGGCCCAGAAGTCAGCCTCCCACTATGGTGGGTCCCAGCTAGCAGGGGGTGTATTCATTTTTTTATGCGTAATAAGGAGGCACTTCCTTGCGTGCGAAGATATAGCTGGTGGGTCCGACCTGTCAGTGAGGGGAACGGTTTTTCACGAAATATAGAGGCCCTTCCAGTGCATCCCAGCTGTTAGGGGGAGGAATCATTATTTTGCGCGTAATAAGTGTTGGAAATATGCCCTAGAGGCAATAATAAATTGATTATTATTATATTTCCTTGTTCATGATAATCGTTTATTATCCATGCTAGAATTGTATTGATAGGAAACTCAGATACATGTGTGGATACATAGACAACACCATGTCCCTAGTAAGCCTTTAGTTGACTAGCTCGTTAATCAATAGATGGTTACGGTTTCCTGACCATGGACATTGGATGTCGTTGATAACGGGATCACATCATTAGGAGAATGATGTGATCGACAAGACCCAATCCTAAGCCTAGCACAAGATCATGTAGTTCGTATGCTAAAGCTTTTCTAATGTCAAGTATCATTTCCTTAAACCATGAGATTGTGCAACTCCCGGATACCGTAGGAGTGCTTTGGGTGTGCCAAACGTCACAACGTAACTGGGTGGCTATAAAGGTACACTACGGGTATCTCTGAAAGTGTCTGTTGGGTTGGCACGAATCGAGATTGGGATTTTGTCACTCCGTGTAAACGGAGAGGTATCTCTGGGCCCACTCGGTAGGACATCATCATAATGTGCACAATGTGACCAAGGGGTTGATCATGGGATGATGTGTTACGGAACGAGTAAAGAGACTTGCCGGTAACGAGATTGAACAAGGTATCGGTATACCGACGATCGAATCTCGGGCAAGTACCATACCGCTAGACAAAGGGAATTGTATACGGGATTGATTGAGTCCTTGACATCGTGGTTCATCCGATGAGATCATCGTGGAACATGTGGGAGCCAACATGGGTATCCAGATCCCGCTGTTGGTTATTGACCGGAGAACATCTCGGTCATGACTACATGTCTCCCGAACCCGTAGGGTCTACACACTTGAGGTTCGATGACGCTAGGGTTATAAAGGAAGTTTGTATGTGGTTACCGAATGTTGTTCGGAGTCCCGGATGAGATCCCGGACGTCACGAGGAGTTCCGGAATGGTCCGGAGGTAAAGATTTATATATAGGAAGTCCTGTTTCGGCCATCGGGACAAGTTTCGGGGTCATCGGTGTTGTACCGGGACCACCGGAAGGGTCCCGGGGGCCCACCGGGTGGGGCCACCTGCCCCGGGGGGCCACATGGGCTGTAGGGGGTGCGCCTTGGCCTACATGGGCCAAGGGAACCAGCCCCAAGAGGCCCATGCGCCTAGGGAACCCTAGAGGGAAGAGTCCTCAAGGGGTAAGGCACCTCCGAGGTGCCTTGGGGAGGATGGACTCCTCCCCCCCCCTCTTGGCCGCACCCCTTTCTTGGAGTAAGGGGCAAGGCTGCGCCTCCCCCCTCTCCCTTGCCCCTATATATAGTGGAGGGGAGGGAGGGCATCCATACCTGAGCCCTTGGCGCCTCCCTCCCTCCCGTGACACCTCCTCCTCTCCCGTAGGTGCTTGGCGAAGCCCTGCAGGATTGCCACGCTCCTCCATCACCACCACGCCATTGTGCTGCTGCTGGATGGAGTCTTCCTCAACCTCTCCCTCTCTCCTTGCTGGATCAAGGTGTGGGAGACATCGTCGAGCTGTACGTGTGTTGAACGCGGAGTTGCCGTCCGTTCGGCACTAGGATCATCGGTGATCTGAATCACGACGAGTACGACTCCATCAACCCCGTTCACTTGAACGCTTCCGCTTAGCGATCTACAAGGGTATGTAGATACACTCTCCTTCTACTCGTAGCTGGTTTCTCCATAGATAGATCTTGGTGACACGTAGGAAAATTTTGAATTTCTGCTACGTTCCCCAACAGTGGCATCATGAGCTAGGTCTATTGTGTAGATTCTTTGCACGAGTAGAACACAAAGTAGTTGTGGGCATTGATGTTGTTCAATATGCTTACCGTTACTAGTCCAATCTTGTTTCGACGGTATTGTGGGATGAAGCGGCCCGGACCGACCTTACACGTACTCTTACGTGAGACAGGTTCCACCGATTGACATGCACTTGGTGCATAAGGTGGCTAGCGGGTGCCAGTCTCTCCCACTTTAGTCGGAACGGATTCGATGAAAAGGGTCCTTATGAAGGGTAAATAGCAATTGGCATATCACGTTGTGGTCTTGCGTAGGTAAGAAACGTTCTTGCTAGAAACCCATAGCAGCCACGTAAAACATGCAAACAACAATTAGAGGACGTCTAACTTGTTTTTGCAGGGTATGCTATGTGATGTGATATGGCCAAAAGGATGTGATGAATGATATATGTGATGTATGAGATTGATCATGTTCTTGTAATAGGATTCACGACTTGCATGTCGATGAGTATGACAACCGGCAGGAGCCATAGGAGTTGTCTTTATTTTTTGTATGACCTGCGTGTCATTAAAGAACGCTATGTAAACTACTTTACTTTATTGCTAAACGCGTTAGCCATAGAAGTAGAAGTAGTCGTTGGCGTGACAACTTCATGAAGACACGATGATGGAGATCATGATGATGGAGATCATGGTGTGATGCCGGTGCCGATGATGATCATGGAGCCCCGAAGATGAAGATCAAAAGGAGCAAAATGATATTGGCCATATCATGTCACTATTTGATTGCATGTGATGTTTATCATGTTTATGCATCTTGTTTACTTAGGACGACGGTAGTAAATAAGATGATCCCTTACAAAATTTCAAGAAGTGTTCTCCCCTAATTGTGCACCGTTGCTACAGTTCATCGCTTCTAAGCACCACGTGATGATCGGGTGTGATGGATTCTTACGTTCACATACAACGGGTGTAAGACAGTTTTACACAGCGAAAACACTTAGGGTTAACTTGACGAGCCTAGCATGTGCAGACATGGCCTCGGAACACGGAGACCGAAAGGTCGAGCATGAGTCGTATAGTAGATACGATCAACATGAAGATGTTCACCAATGATGACTAGTCCATCTCACGTGATGATCGGACACGGCCTAGTTGACTCGGATCATGTAATCACTTAGATGACCAGAGGGATGTCTATCTGAGTGGGAGTTCATAAGATGAACTTAATTATCCTGAACATAGTCAAAAGACCTTTTGCAAATTATGTCGTAGCTCGCGCTTTAGTTCTACTGTTTTAGATATGTTCCTAGAGAAAATATAGTTGAAAGTTGATAGTAGCGATTATGCGAACAGTAGAAAGCTTATGTCCTTAATGCACTGCTCAGTGTGCTGAACCCCAAACGTCGTTTGTGGATGTTTCGAACGTCGAACATACACGTTTTGATAACTACATGATAGTTCAGTTAAATGGTTTAAGTAGAGGCACCAAAGACGTTTTCGAAACATCGCGGAACATATGAGATGTTTCGAGGGCTGAAATTGGGATTTCAGGCTCGTGCTCACGTCAAGAGGTATAAGACCTCCGACGATTCTCTTAGCCTGCAAACTAAGGGAGAAAATCTCAATCGTTGAGCTTGTGCTCAGATTGTCTGAGTGCAACAATCACTTGAATTGAGTGGGAGTTGATCTTCCAAATGAGATAGTGATGTTTCTCCAAAGTCATTGCCACCGAGCTGCTAGAGCTTCGTGATGAACTATAACATATCAGGGATAAATAAGATGATCCTTGAGGTATTCACGATGTTTGACACCGCGAAAGTAGAAATCAAGAAGGAGCATCAATTGTTGATGGTTGGTGAAACCACTAGTTTCAAGAAGGGCAAGGGCAAGAAGGGATACTTCATGAAATGGCAAATCAGCTGCTGCTCCAGTGAAGAAACCCAAGGTTGAACCCAAACCCGAGACTAAGTGCTTCTGTAATAAGGGGAACAGTCACTAGAGCAGAATTACCCTAGATACTTGGTAGATGAGAAGGCTGGCAAGGTCGATAGAAGTATATTGGATATACATTATGTTAATGTGTACTTTACTAGTACTCCTAGTAGCACCAGGGTATAAGATACCGGTTCGGTTGCTAAGTGTTAGTAACTCGAAATAAAAGCTACGGCATAAATGGAGACTAGCTAAAGGTGAGCTGACGATATGTGTTGGAAGTGTTTCCAATGTTGATATGATCAAGCATCGCACGCTCCCTCTACCATCGAGATTTGGTGTTTGCATTGAGCATAGACATGATTGGATTATGTCTATCACAATACGGTTATTCATTTAAAGAGAATAATGGTTACTCTATTTATTTGAATAATACCTTCAATGGTCTTGCACCTAAAATGAATGGTTTATTGAATCTCGGTCGTAGTGATACACATTTTCATGCCAAAAGATATAAGATAGTAATGATAGTACCACTTACTTGTGGCACTGCCATGTAAGTCATAATGGTATAAAACGCATGAAGAAGCTCCATGTTGATGGATCTTTGGACTCACTCGTTTTTGAAAAGTTTGAGACATGCGAACCATGTCTATTGGTGTATATGCATGAAGAAACTCCATGCAAATGGACCGTTTGGACTCACTTGATTTTGAATCACTTGAGATATGTAAATCATACCACATGGGCAAGATGACTGAAAAGCCTCGTTTTCAGTAAGATGGAACAAGATAGCAACTTGTTGGAAGTAACACATTTTGATGTGTCCAATCCAATGAGTGCTGAGGCATGCAGTGAATATCGTTATGATCTTACTTCACAGATGATTCGAGTAGATGTTGAGAATATTTACTTGATGAAACACAACTCTGAATTATTGAATGGTTCAAGTAATTTCAGAGTGAAGTAGAAGATCATTGTGACAAGAGGATAAAATGTCTATGATACGATCATAGAGATGAATATCTGAGTTACGAGTTTTGGCACACAATTAAGACATTGTGGAAATTGTTTCATAATTAATACCGCCTGGAACACCATAGTGTGATGGTGTGTCCGAACATCATAGTTTCACCCTATTGGATATGGTGCGTACCATGATGTCTCTTATCGAATTACCACTATCGTTCATGGGTTAGGCATTAGAGACAACCACATTCACTTTAAATAGGGCACCACATAATTCCGTTGAGATGACACCGTATGAATTATGGTTTAGAGAAACCTAAGCTGTCATTTCTTAGAAGTTTGGGGCTGCGATGCTTATGTGGAAAGGTTTCAGGCTGATAAGCTCGAACCCAAAGCGGATAAATGCATCTTCATAGGACACCCAAAACAGTTGGGTATACCTCCTGTCTCAGATTCGAAAGCAATAAGGGATTGTTTCTAGAATCGGGTCCTTTCTCGAGGAAAAGTTTCTCTCGAAAAGTTGAGTGGGAGGATGGTGGAGACTTGATGAGGTTATTGAACCGTCACTTCAACAAGTGTGTAGCAGGGCACAGGAAGTTGTTCCTGTGGCACGTACACCAACTGAAGTGGAAGCTTATGATAGTGATCATGAAACTTCGGATCGAGTCACTACCGAACCTCGTAGGGTGACAAGGATACGTACTACTTCAGAGTAGTATAGTAATCCTGTCTTGGAAGTCATGTTGCTAGACAACAATGAACCTACGAGCTATGGAGAAGCGATGGTGGGCCCGGATTCCGATAAATGGCTCAAGGCCATAAAACCCGAGAGAGGATCCATGTATGAAAACAAAGTGTAGACTTTGGCAGAACAACTCGATGGTCGTAAGGCTGTTGAGTGCAGATGGATTTTGAAAGGAAGACAGACAATGATGGTAAGTGTCACCATTGAGAAAGCTCGACTAGTCGTTAAGATGTTTTTCGACAAGTTCAAGGAGTTGACTACGATGAGACTTTCTCACTCGTAGCGATGCTAAGAGTCTGTTGGAATTATATTAGCAATTACTGCATTATTTATGAAATCTTGCAGATAGGATGTCAAAACATTGTTTCCTCGACGATTCTTGAGGAAAGGTTGTATGTGATACAACCGGAAGGTTTTGTCTATCCTGAAATATGCTAATAAGTATGCAAAGCTCCAGCAATCCTTCTGAGGACTGGAGTGAGCATCTCGGAGTTGAAATGTATGCTTTGATGATGATCAAAGATTTTGGGTGTATACAAAGTTTATGAGAAACTTGTATTTCCAAAGAAGTGAGTGGGAGCACTATAGAATTTCTGATGAGTATATGTTGTTGACATATTAATGATCAGAAATGACATAGAATTTCTGGAAAGCATATAGGGTTATTTGGAAAGTGTTTTCAATGGAAAACCTGGATTAAGCTACTTGAACATTGAGCATCAAGATCTATAAGGATAGATCAAAACGCTTAATAGTACTTTCAAATGAGCACATGCCTTGACGTGATCTTGAAGGTGTTCAAGATGGATCAGTCAAAGAAGGAGTTCTTGCTTGAGTTGTAAGGTATGGAGTTAAGACTTAAAGCTCGACCATGGCAGAATAGAGAGAAAGGAACGAAGGTCGTCCCCTATGCTTAAGACATAGGCTCTACAGTATGCTATGCTGTGTACCGCACCTGAAGTGTGCTTTACCATGAGTCAGTCAAGGGGTACAAGAGTGATCCAAGAATGGATCACAGGACAGCGGTCAAAGTTATCCTTAGTAACTAGTGGACTAAGGAATTTTCTCAATTATGGAGGTGGTAAAAGAGTTCGTCGTAAAGGGTTACGTCGATGCAAGCTTAACACCTATCCGGATAGCTCTGAGTAGAGATACCGGATACGTATAATGGAGCAACAATTTAGAATAGCTCCAAGTAGAACAGTTATTTGGAATAGCTCCAAATAGAACGTGGTAGCTGCATCTAGGAGATGACATAGAGATTTGTAAAGCACACACGGATCTGAAAGGTTCAGACCCGTTGACTATAACCTCTCTCACAAGCATAACATGATCAAACCCAGAACTCATTGAGTGTTAATCACATGGTAAATGTGAACTAGATTATTGACTCTAGTAAACTCTTTGGGTGTTAGTCACATGGGGATGTGACCTTGAGTGTTAATCACATATCGATGTGAACTAGATTATTGACTCTAGTGCAAGTGGGAGACTGTTGGAAATATGCCCTAGAGGCAATAACAAATTGATTATTATTATATTTCCTTGTTCATGATAATCGTTTATTATCCATGCTAGAATTGTATTGATAGGAAACTCAGATACATGTGTGGATACATAGACAACACCATGTCCCTAGTAAGCCTCTAGTTGACTAGCTCGTTAATCAATAGATGGTTACGGTTTCCTGACCATGGACATTGGATGTCGTTGATAACGGGATCACATCATTAGGAGAATGATGTGATGGACAAGACCCAATCCTAAGCCTAGCACAAGATCATGTAGTTCGTATGCTAAAGCTTTTCTAATGTCAAGTATCATTTCCTTAGACCATGAGATTGTGCAACTCCCGGATACCGTAGGAGTGCTTTGGGTGTGCCAAACGTCACAACGTAACTGGGTGGCTATAAAGGTACACTACGGGTATCTCTGAAAGTGTCTGTTGGGTTGGCACGAATCGAGATTGGGATTTTGTCACTCCGTGTAAACGGAGAGGTATCTCTGGGCCCACTCGGTAGGACATCATCATAATGTGCACAATGTGACCAAGGGGTTGATCACAGGATGATGTGTTATGGAACGAGTAAAGAGACTTGCCGGTAACGAGATTGAACAAGGTATCGGTATACCGACGATCGAATCTCGGGCAAGTACCATACCCCTAGACAAAGGGAATTGTATACGGGATTGATTGAGTCCTTGACATCGTGGTTCATCCGATGAGATCATCGTGGAACATGTGGGAGCCAACATGGGTATCCAGATCCCGCTGTTGGTTATTGACCGGAGAACATCTCGGTCATGACTACATGTCTCCCGAACCCGTAGGGTCTACACACTTAAGGTTCGATGACGCTAGGGTTATAAAGGAAGTTTGTATGTGGTTACTGAATGTTGTTCGGAGTCCCGGATGAGATCCCGGACGTCACGAGGAGTTCTGGAATGGTCCGGAGGTAAAGATTTATATATAGGAAGTCCTGTTTCGGCCATCGGGACAAGTTTCGGGGTCATCGGTGTTGTACCGGGACCACCGGAAGGGTCCCGGGGGCCCACCGGGTGGGGCCACCTGCCCCGGGGGGCCACATGGGCTGTAGGGGGTGCGCCTTGGCCTACATGGGCCAAGGGCACCAGCCCCAAGAGGCCCATGCGCCTAGGGAACCCTAGAGGGAAGAGTCCTCAAGGGGTAAGGCACCTCCGAGGTGCCTTGGGGAGGATGGACTCCTCCCCCCCCCTCTTGGCCGCACCCCTTTCTTGGAGTAAGGGGCAAGGCTGCGCCTCCCCCCTCTCCCTTGCCCCTATATATAGTGGAGGGGAGGGAGGGCATCCATACCTGAGCCCTTGGCACCTCCCTCCCTCCGGTGACACCTGCTCCTCTCCCGTAGGTGCTTGGCGAAGCCCTGCAGGATTTCCACGCTCCTCCATCACCACCACGCCGTTGTGCTGCTGCTGGATGGAGTCTTCCTCAACCTCTCCCTCTCTCCTTGCTGGATCAAGGTGTGGGAGACATCGTCGAGCTGTACGTGTGTTGAACGCGGAGGTGCCGTCCGTTCGGCACTAGGATCATCGGTGATCTGAATCACGACGAGTACGACTCCATCAACCCTGTTCACTTGAACGCTTCCGCTTAGCGATCTACAAGGGTATGTAGATACACTCTCCTTCTACTCGTAGCTGGTTTCTCCATAGATAGATCTTGGTGACACGTAGGAAAATTTTGAATTTCTGCTACGTTCCCCAACAATAAGGAGGCATTTCGTTGCGTGCGGCCGTGGACCCAGCTGTCATCCTCTCCACGTACAATCCACTTCAGATGGATGTCGTTCATTGACCACGTTGACCATGCCGCGCCGAGAGCACCAGGGCGGTGGACGATGGCGAGGCCTAGGAAGGGAACGATACGGAGCCAGGGAAGACTAGGCAGTTGTTTCCCATGTGGAGGGGAGTACGAGGGTTTACTGGTACGTGTGCCGTCGTCGGAGAATAACAGCAGGTGTGGGTGAGTAGAGGGATGGCTAGGCCAGCGATGGGAGTACGGTGTGGCGGTGAGGTCTGCGCGGCAGCACAGCCGGCTGCGGGAGGAGGGAGCAGGCAGTCCCGCCGACGCTTGTTTGAGCGGCTGGAGCAGGAAGAGCGGAGGTTGAAGAAGCACGACGGCGGTTGGATTGACATCCAATAGTCACTGCTTGTGCGTCAACCTTTTTTTTCGGAAAGCCTCAAATCTATGGAAAACAGCATACAACCCATCTACCATTATTTTGAATAATTTAGAGCCCATTTGCTAATTATTAAGGTTTTTTTGGATCCCATATTCTTTTTCTTAGCATTACAGCCCATATTGTGGCCACGGTTAAAAATTATACAAAATTTTGCATATTTCGGTGCGGTCCGAACTGTTTTTAATCCCAAAATTTCAAGTCATATCCAAATTGACGTTAAAAATAAATGTATATCAATACAAAATCCAACAAATTGTCCACGCATAAAAATCAATGGAATTTAAAATCTCGAAATGAAAAAAAATTGAAACTAATTGTCGGTTTGATGTGTTCTAAAAATGTACAGCCCATTTCTCACTACTGATAGGCCATTTTCTGGGCCGCCCCAATGAAGCTCTCCTCGTCTTGAAAGATTTGTAGCCCAACAGGCCTGACAAAGTGATGAGTACATGACTACCTTGGATACAACCAAAAATATTGCATACATGCATATTTGTCAGGTGATTTCTAGTGCAAACTATTCAATAATCTATTTATGTTATCCAGAACAAAAATACTTCACACACTTTTGTGTTTTGTCTAATTGCAGGTGTATGGGACATTTGTACAATTCACATATGAAGATAAGGGAGAAAGAGATGTTTACTTGCTGTTCAAAAAGTTCTCTCACGTCACTTTTGGGCCAAGAGAAGATAGAGTCCAAGTCTCTCATGTTCTGGATTCAGATTCGGACTGCACAGACATACCTGACTCAAAACACCAACAACTTTTTCATACGGACTCCAAATTGGGTGATTCTTTTTTTTGTTGGAATCTAGATTTTGTGCTCTTTCCAGCCCAATTGGATTCATCTCCAAATTCGTCTGGAGATATCGATGAAACAATCAGACATTGTAGCAGAATCCGAGTCAAACAACAAGTCCAAGGGTGTTGCATCACCTCCACTTGGGCCCATGAGCCTTGTACGACCTAGGGTTGGTTTTAGGATGCATTGGGACGTTCTCCCACCTCCTTGGCCGCCACCCCTTCCTCCTATATAAGTAGATCCATCTAGTAGCTTTTTCCTTGGGATTTGTTTAGTTAAAAGTTAGCCAACGCAACTTCATGTACTTCATTTGTGTCCAACGACCAGACCAAGACCGCTTTCGGATCCCCACCTTTATCAATACTTCATATATATTCGCAATATTCAGATTGCTTTTATCATATTTTTGCTCGTTCTTCGATTGCTTGCAGGAATAGACCTTCGTGGTCAGGTTGATCGTGCATCGACGTGGTCAATAACCTCAGGAGATTGGTTTAGCGATTGCTAAGGCGCAACGTCATGCACGTTTGTAGTCGGATCGTTAAAGTCGTCTCCACCAAATCGATAGTTATCATCTCATCAAAAGATCGGGACACCCCGCCTCTATCAAGTGGTATCAGTTTTCAGGTTGCTCAGTGAGAATTTCCAATTTTCCCTAGATTAGATTTATTTTCTTACCTATTGTCCAAGAAAAAGCCACAAAGAAAAGTTAGATCTATTCATTCTTTGTCCAAGCCAGTCTGAGCCTTTGCAATTTTCTTTTCATTGTTTGCATTATTGAATTATCGGTTGCATCGCCGTGTCGAGTTGCTGGTCTTAGTGTCTAGTTCGTTTAGAGTTTCGAGTTCTGCTCACATTAGTCACGCCGCCGCTGCATCGTTATCCCTTCCGCTGTCCACCACCCATCCATCAATTTCCACTGCGTGCTACCCATCGTTCGTTGTCATAATCATAGTTGAGATCGTCACATCTTCACTTGATCTAATCTGCATCTTATCTAGTTTGTTTTGGAAAGAGTGAGAGAAAAAAAGACGGAGAAAAAAAAAGAGAAAAAAAAGGAAAGAAAAAAAAGAAAGAAAGAAAAAGAAAAAAAAGTGTGGAAAAAAAGGAAGAGAAAAAAAACAAAATTCGGATCTATCTAGACTCAATCTCGTAGTTGAATTCGGATTGGAATCTGTTTTGTGCACGTTTCAGTAAAACAGGCATAACTTCCTCATACGAAGTCCGTTTTGGCTCCACAAGTACTCAAATTAAAGCTAGCGACTAGACGCATCTAAACAGTTGCAAAAGCAAGTTCAATATTTAGCGTCCCAAAATCATCTTCTAAATAGGTCTTTTTGCCCTCTAAAGTTCGCGCATACAGTTTGTTCCAGTTTTTCAGGCCAGTTTTAGAATTCTTTGACTCCTCATATCAATTCGGAATTGAGTGATTCTTTTTGCATTGGAATGCTTGAGTTAGTAGCAAACTTTTCAAGGGGAAAGTTGGAGAGAGAGTTGTTATATAGCCTGCTTGGCAGTTGTTATTCATCATTATCTTTACTGCCGTTGTAATCTTCACTTATATCTTGCTGTCCAGAGCTACTTATCCTTCATTGATGCTAGTTGTGCTATGCCGTGACCTCATTAGTGTTCTAGGCTCGCGTCTCTAGTACGGTCTAGCCTAGGACCAGCATAGTATCATCGTTGAGCGTTTATTCAACATTGCATCTTTAAATTGATTATTGCTAATCTTTTGCTACCATATATAGCCAACCCAGCTCCACATATTTCTACACCGTGTATACGTACGTTTCCCTGACAATCGCTTTACACAATCTTCAGAGTTACTTGACACTGCTGGTTGCCTGTCACCACCTGCCGCATGGTAAGAACTTGTAAGATATTGATATTTTCTTACTGTGAGCACGTTACAACCACATCCTAGTAGTTATAGGAACATTATTCTCGAATTTTGTTTCTTGTTTCTACTAATCATGACAGGTACCGGAGATAGAAGTTTTTGGACAACGAACACATCTTCACCATCACGAGAGTTGGGACAACACACACAAGCACATGGCCAGGTTAGCTTTTTACCATCATTTGAGGGTAGATTTAATCCTGCTATTTATCTAGCTTGGGAGCTTGAAGTAGAACAAGTTTTTAGTCACCATGACTTTTCTGAACTTGAGCGAGTACGAGCTGCCACTAGAGAATTTACTGGTTTTGCTTCTGTTTGGTGGAGTGTGCACTGTAAGAAAAACATTGATAACCAACCCACAACTTGGAAAGATTTGAAACATGTAATGAGACAACAATTTTCCCCTCCTTACTACCGTCGTGAATTTCTTCGTAAATTTGAATAATTTAAACAAGGCAACAACACTGTTCATGCTTACTACCAAGAGTTCAAATCTTATATGCATCATTGTGACATAGAAGAATCTGAGGATGATACAATGAATAGATTTTTTGGTGGTTTGAACCATGATATTCAGGAAAAAATTTAGTATATTCCTCGTTGCATTACTGGTATGTATGTTCGTGCTTGTACCTTTGAGAGATAGTTACAGGAGGATGCATTGGATGACTACAACAACTACTATTCCAATTCATGCTCACTACCATCGGTTGATTCCTCCACCGTTGCACCTACTAGAGCAGCCACACCTCAGATTGCGAGTGCGACATCATCTCAAGTGTATGGTACTTTCTCATTGTCCATACCTACATTAGCTACCTCTTTGTGACAAGGTAACAATAAAGGTATTGATGATATAACTTCACATGAGAATGATGCATGCCTAATTAACTTAAATACATCATGTGTTGAGTTACCTGTTGAATTGAGCATGCCACCTATTTTAGAGAATTATGTTACTGTCATGAATGCATCATGTGATCAAACAACTGAAATACCAACAATTTTGAGTGCGCCCATTGAATTAACTGTTGAGGTCAAAGAACCATGTGAATCAGAAAATAAATCAGATTTGGATCAAATACATTTTAAAATAATTCTGCCAATGTTTAATCATTTTGATATGACCTCTAACCTTGGTGATCATTCTGTGTCAAATGACTTATTGCATGTTTTCTTATTTAAGCATGTTGTAGCATGTAAATTTGATGCACGTAAGGTTTATTCACCAATTTTGGGATGGTTTATGATGAATATTGTCAATCTTTTGATAGGAATAAGAGCTTCACTTATATGTGCAAACTGAGTTGCAATATTTTCATGCCTTCTACTTATGATAATATTTTGGCTTTATATTTTATGATCTATAAAAGTTACTCATGTATACATGTGTCATATGTGCAAAAATCAAGGGAAGTAAAAATGGATGACATATACATATACAACATGTATACCTTGTCTCTTTTGTTAGCCACATTTCAGATTAAGCAACGCCGAGGACGGCTTTGTTTTCAAAAAGCAGAGGATGATGAGGACATGACTACCTTGGATACAACCAAAAATATTGCATACATGCATATTTGTCAGGTGATTTCTAGTGCAAACTATTCAATAATCTATTTATTTTATCCAGAACAAAAATACTTCACACACTTTTGTGTTTTGTCTAATTGCAGGTGTATGGGACATTTGTACAATTCACATATGAAGATAAGGGAGAAAGAGATGTTTACTTGCTGTTCAAAAAGTTCTCTCACGTCACTTTTGGGCCAAGAGAAGATAGAGTCCAAGTCTCTCACGTTCTGGATTCAGATTCGGACTGCACAGACATACCTGACTCAAAACACCAACAACTTTTTCATACGGACTCTGAATTGGGTGATTCTTTTTTTGTTGGAATCTAGATTTTGTGCTCTTTCCATCCCAATTAGATTCATCTTCAAATTCATCTGGAGATATTGATGAAACAATCAGACACTGTAGCAGAATCTGAGTCAAACAACAAGTCCAAGGGTGTTACATCACCTCCACTTGGGCCCATGAGCCTTGTACGACCTAGGGTTGGTTTTACGATGCCTTGGGACGTTCTCCCACCTCCTTGGCCGCCACCCCTTCCTCCTATATAAGTAGATCCATCTAGTAGCTTTTTCCTTGGGATTTGTTTAGTTAAAAGTTAGCCAACGCAACTTCGTGTACTTCGTTTGTGTCCAACGACCAGACCAAGAACGCTTTCGGATCCCCACCTTTATCAATACTTCATATATATTCTCAATATTCAGAATGCTTTTATCATATTCTTGCTCATTCTTTGATTGCTTGCAGGAATAACCTTCGTGGTCAGGTTGATCATGCACCGACATGGTCAATAACCTCAGGAGATTGGTTTAGCGATTGCTAAGGCGCAACGTTGTGCACGTTTGTAGTCGGATCGTCAAAGTCATCTCCACCAAATCGATAGTTATCATCTCATCGAAAGATCGGGACACCCCGCCTCTATCACAAAGCGACTTACTTGACAAAGCACAAAAAAACTGTGTTAGCCAGTTTCAGAAAGAAAAAAAACTATTGGGCTGGTCTGTGGTAAACATAAAATAAAACGTTGTCTAGACAGGCCAGAGTGCCCTGCACAGCCCAGTTAACACCCTGCTTCCATCTCAAAAACAAATTAGATAAATGCCACTTCAATTATGACGATTCATAAAAATGCCACTGCAATTTCCAAACATTGAAAAATGCCACTGCAATTTTTGCAAACTTTGAAAAACACCACTGCAATTTTTGCAAACTTTGAAAAACGCCACTCCAGACTTTGAAAAATGCCACGGGAAATGGCATGAAATGGCATTTTTAAAAATCTGGAAATTGTAGTGGCATTTCTCGGAATCACCAGATTTGGAGTGGCATTTATCAAATTAACCCAAAACAAAAATAACTAGGTGCACTGCTGGGTCCCTGGTGTCAGCCGCTCGTTGTGCAATTCTCTCGTTTATTGATTACGTTGACAATGGCATGGGACCCAGATGTCAGAAATCCATTAGGAGGAGCCATTTTTTTGATTGGCTTGAAATAAGGAGGCGCTTGCTTGCATACTGCCACGACCTTGGTGGGTCCCTGCTGTCATCCTCTCCACGTACAATCATCTCTTGATTGTGTATGCGTTAACCTGTTAGGCCCACAAGTCAGCCTCTAAACCTGTGGCAGACAAATACAACCCATTTAAAAAAATAACAGCCCATTCCATACGTTCAAATGGAAAGTTCAACATTCAGAGCAAAGTAACAGGTCTGATCCAGATATAGAGTACTGAACTTCCACGTTGACAACCATCATAGCCAAGTTAACTATCTACTCCCACTAATACTCTAGTAGTGTACAAGTACTAACTTACTCTTAGCTAACTAGACAATGCCGGCCACCATCTACGGTACACGCTAAACGCCGGCACCGGCGTCCTCCGCCTCGCCTCGGACTTGCCAGAGGTGCGATAGGGCGCGTTGCTCGCGCGCGTTGTCCCTTTCTGTGCTGGCATGGTCCACCGAAGCTTCGGCTTCTAAGCGGGAAACCCACTTGACGAGATGGTAGTAAAATTCGGCGTCGCAAACGCGTGCATGCCCGACGGCCTCCAGGGCTATTTGTCGGGCGCCGGCCTCCATGTAGTCGGCCCAGTGGCGGGCGCTCTGCTCGTGACTTAGAGCAACGGTGCGCTGCTGCTCCATGTCCCGCTGGCGGCGCAAATCGGTGATGTGCTGCTCCTTCGCCAGGCGGTCGCACTCCAACAACTCCTCATACTCCGCTTTGCCATCTAAAGACCGATAGAATGCCTCCTCCCTCCGTCTGCCTTTCGGTGAAAAACTGAACACTAGTTCCGGCGGTGACCGCCTCCGGCGTCGCCTATCATGGACGGACGGGGGCATGGCAGACGTGGTGAGAGCGACGATAAGTGGCGATCGACATTGGGCCGGTGGGGGCTTATGAGGATAGGGCGAGTTGGGTGATGGTGCCACCAGAGAAGGCCAGGAAATAGTAATTATAGGTGGAAGATATGCGAACCAGTGTGTCGCAGGAAATGCGACAGTCATCGCGGTCATCGGAATCAATGCATAAGTAGGCATGGCTTAGGTTGGTCGTAATGGTAGTATCATATCAAGTATCATGCATGCCAGCTTGCGGTGGAAAACTAGAAAAACTGAAATTATGACTGTGTCGTCCCGTCCCATCAGTGGTGTGTCCCGTCCGTGCTGGGTCGCACGTCGGCATGACGGTCAAACGGGTGCACTCGAATCATCCAGATGAGGTACTCCCTCCTTGTCAATAATGATTCCTCGTCATCTACCTTGGTTGGTGAGATTTTTGATTAAGCCCTACAAACCGGAAAGGAGGTAGTATGTTTGTGATCCGCTATTTATTCGTGTAGGATCGAGTAGGTCGGATAGTGTACATGTAGGATCGAGTAGGTCGGATGGTGTACGTGTAGGATCGCATTAGCTGATGAGCGTTCGCTGGGACATAGGGCATTTGCGAACGTTTTTGCTGGCAGTTTCTTCAGATTTGCATGACATTTTCTTCAGATCAGCTTGTCAGTTTCTTCAGAGGTAGGCACTTTTACTTAAAAAACTGCCACTTCAGATCTTGCGTCGCAACTAAAACTGTCAGGAGTGCATTAGTAGGCAAGCTAGTGATCGATCAGTAACTTGTAAACACTAAGCGAACAGAAATAAGGAACTGTTAGTCACTTGTAAACAGTGAGAACACAGAAATAAGGATCATGATGTGCACAGCAGTAAGAGCCGATCCGTTCGAAATGTTCACACGAGACTCACAGGCCTGGCATTGTAATATGTTCACATTAGAAGCCCAAATTCGAACCAACTAGTATAATTCCCATACATAAGATCAACATGTTAATGCATCTCAATGATTCACAGATCATATACAAATATGTAGCTCCAAAAGCAAAGATCTAGAAAAAATATCTGTTCTTCCTACTAACATGGATGCTTCTCTTGGCCAACATTCGGTACAGAGTGAAAGAAAAATTTGTTTGTGAAGTCTACAATTCCTCTTGCTAACGTAAGTGGTTTCACCAACAGCTGGAACCATGAGAATGAACCACACATGATGGAGGAACATCCACTTCAATATGATTTGGTCTTCTCTCGATCACACGACTAGACTATTTTCAGAATACAAGCTTTAACTCAAGAAAATCATGCCCATTGTATAATCAGACCAAAGCAATGAAGCACCTAGTGTTGGCCAATAAATAGTACAATACTACTTTTCTGCAGTCCATGAAGTGACTATCCAATCTTTCTATGTCTATTGTCAAATGGCACTGCATGCAGTGACTATACTATTCTCTTGTGCAGTTCAACCAAAATTGTGGTCACTTTGTTTGTTTGCCAAATAGCAACGGGCAGACATCTCTGTCTGCACAAATATCAAGCAGCTAGTAAACATATACCCCACCTTGTATTTTCGGTTTAAACATGTCTCTTCCGCTTAGCATATGTTGTGTTTTGCACTAAACAATTTGATGCAATCATGTTTTGCCCTGGACAATTTCATATTGAATTGATTTGCTGGTTCAGAGTAGAAATATAGCGCCTATTCTTCATCAGACCAAGGATATCCATGTTCGTAGTGATGGAAAAGGTGAAATCGATACAACCGAAATTGAGCATCCAATCATTAAATCATGTCCTGCACCTCCAATGTAGGTCCACCCTGCCAATAAACACATGGAAACCACTAGTATTACTATCTAAAGACAGTACAAAAAGAGTAGGAAGATAGTAGAAAACCATGTACCTTCGCAATGAACAGCTCATAGTGCCACCAATTGGATATAAAGGTTTGGAAGAAAACATGCTCCTAATGTTGAACCATTTGGACTTTTTGTGCAGTTCCACTAAAATCGAGCATCCCTATTTGCATAGATATTGAAAGTGTGATTACTATAAAAGTGGCACTAGTTGAAGCATAGACTCACAAATATAAGCATTCCAATTTCTTAATGGGAAAAGGTAGCAAGACTGTTTCTAACCACCTGTTTGAAGGAATAAATAAGGCAACAACGGATGGTGTCAGGAAGGCATACATAGTTTATTCTGAAAAATTGAGCCATTCCTGACCTTTCCTCTTCTTTTAAGCATATTTTGTGTAGTTCAACTAAAATAAAATGCCATCACCGCCTTAACAATTCAGTGACACTGTACAAAAGGAAATGACTTAACATTACATCATGATGTCAGGTATGTAGTCGACAGACATTAGAGACAAACATACAGTCCTCCTCCGATAACATAATGAACATTAATTTTAACAAAGGTGTGACTAGCTTTACCGAGATAATTTGAGTGAACTCTACACCCTCTGTTCCTTAATATAAGACATTTTTGCAGTTCAAAGTACCCAAACATCCAGTATTTAGAAAAGCAGGTAGTAGTTTTCTTGAGCATGTATCCGGGAAAGCTTTCCACACTTTATATATGTCCATACGCTAATGCAACACCATTAGAATAGTACAAATATACACTAATCCAGTGGCTAGTGCAATGGTAGAGTAGTTATTTTATTATAGGGTACAGTACAATGGTTTTACTGAACAGATTTCCATAAGCTCTAGCACCGGAAGATTTCTATAAGAATTAACAATACAAAATGTAAATGTAACAAGTTTCAGCATTGTATACTAGCTGTGCAAGAGCATTAAACCAAATACAAAAGTCTGAAGGTAACTAGCATTATTATTTAATGACAATATAAAAAATTGCAAACCATGTACCTTCAAGGTAAATATCATTTTGAACTCGAGGGGACCTAAAAATTGCTATCCCAATCTTGATAATTGATCAAACATAGAAACTTGATCGAATGAATCAAGAGAACAGCCGGAGGAGGAGGTGGCCACTCTTGACATTTCCTCTTGACACTGTACAAAAAAAATTGACTTATCTCATGAAAGTGAGGTATGTAATCTATAAGCATTAACAGTGCAAAAATCTGAAGGTAGTAACAAGATTCATCGTTGCTATACTAGCTATGCAACAACACTAGAATGCCTTAGCTAAAAAATCTTTAATACATACACAATCAACACCTAACCCTGAAATAATCCAGTGACATTAAATGGCATTGCTTAAATTTATCGGTGGTATTAGACTGAGTGCGGCATTAGTTAAATCTGGCATCACTTAGCAGTAGCATTGCTTGACTTAACCGCTGGAGTTATACTAACAGCAAAAAAGTGGCAATAAGAGCATGGGAGGCCCATTCGGACAGTGGGCGCACCAGTATGATGTACCTCCACGGACGCATAGAGTGGTGAGGGAGGTATGGTTGCCCAGAGAACCAAATATCCAGGCAGCATATGTGGATTACGTCCCATTTTTGTTCACTTTAGCCACCTTTTTCCTATGTGAGGACAACAAACTGATCGACCTGGTCATTCTCTATTGCGTTGTCATGCCTTTCTACCCTTCTTCAACCAAGAGACAAGAGACTCATTCCTTAGCTACTGTTTTCCCCCTTTTCAACCTAGATGCAGGTTTGATGCCTAGTCTCATGGATAGTACAGTCTCCCTTCCTTTCCTTATTCAACCCAGACATGGATTAGTCTGCATGAAGTAGGGTTTCCTTTAATAGTGCAAATTAAGGTTTTCGTCTGCGTGACCAGCAAAGCAGAGGATAGCAAATTGGGAAAATGGTGGAGTGGAAAAAGATCCACATGCAGCGACGTGGAAGGTGGGGCCATAGAACAAGGGAATGGTTCGAAAAGAGGTAGCATACCTGAGGGTCGGCGGGAAGTGGAATCACTTGTGGTCGTTGTCCTCCGCACACACTACGGCATCAATCTTGGGGACAGAGGCCATCCCGCGCGGGCGCTAGGTCTGAGAGGACGGCCTTGTCGTCAGTGCATGACCTCGCTCGCCGATGATGAGTGAGTCAACGCTGCACGTCCTATTCTTCCCCGGCGGATCAGTGACCACCGGTGAGGAGGGAGAGAGAGGTCGTCTTTTTTAGATCTGGAGACAGGGTGATAGTGTGAGAAGCAAGTGGGTAGCCCTTAGCAAGAAAGCACTGAAGCTCTAGCCTATATATCTTTTTATACTACTAGTACAAGAGGTGGAGTAGTGGTAGAGTAGTTTATATTTTCTCTGCATACAGTACCAATTAGCCGTGCTTCAAAACTCAATGGCATGCCATTAAAAAAATAAAGGTCGATAACTAATGCGGTACCTCGGGCCAACGCGGCCAGATCGCATTTTGCATGAGAAATTACACACCATGTTTCGTTGACATGTGGTCCTATTCCAACATGTCAGTTAGACGACGGCGAGTCCTTTTGTACAATTTCCGAACAGACGTCTATGTAGGCCGGGGAGCCTCTTCGTGTACCGTGGCAACCGTCCACCAACTCTTCACCTTTCCCTCTCGATTTGGAACTGTTGTCGCATGCTATTCCTCCCTCCTCCACTTGCCTTCACCCTTCCTTATGCCATTGTTCGATCGTCTTCTCCATGGAGGGAACAGGCCGGAAACCACCCCGTTATTCTTGTCCCAATCTGAATGATGATGTGGTGGAGGAACTCGTTGATCGGTGCGACGTCATCACCTCGACAAGCATGGCAGGTTCATTCAAGACCATTCTCGACTCAACTAATAACATCATTACAAGGAACCCAAGGGTCCAGGAGCGGTTTGATCTCCCTCATCTTCTTCGCCGTGACCCCGCTGACCGGCACGCGGATAACCGTGGCCTCGCCTTGTGCAAGTTGATGCCGCTTGATAATGATATGTGTGATGGTAAGATGCCATCGCTTGAGGGTAAGCCTTGGGCCGGCGCAAATGGAGATTGGGTTGTTTATATTGGGTACAACTGCGAGTGGGAACTCGTGAATGTGTACACTCGTCACCCGGTTCCACTTCCAAAAATCTCAGACTGCCCAGAGGTTGAGCACACCGGTATTCTATTCATGTTCAAATACGATCATGGTGACTGTCGTCTACTGAAGAGAGAAATTTGTCAAGTTCCCAACCACTCTTGGCACTGTTTTTGCATGGAATCCTTATGCTTTCGGTACGTTTGTCTTCCACCATAATTATAATTAATTCATCTACATGCATGCGGGTTAGCTAGTTTCCCTTTACTAATTAACCTTCTTGTGTTTCCAAGGTCCTGTGAACATTCCACCACCTATACTTAAAAAATTCTATAACTAAGGGGGATATGACGATGATGATGATCACGAGCATGAGTACCCATATACTCAGTGGTGCCTGGCAACTTATTCCGATGGATCACCTCTCTTGTCTGTATACAGGGCACCGCTGATGTTACTAAGGAAGCAGGTGTTGTCTCCCATGGTCGCACTCTCCGGACCTATTCCAACATCCATTGCAGGGTATTCGGGATGGATACTACTGTGCTAGCACCAACACCTTCTCCCTGGTTTAGGATTGATACTCTTGGAGGAAACTCGCTCTTCCTTGGACAAAACTATCCAATGACGGTGAAAGGCAATCCAGATGCTATTGACACAACATTACTACCATTTATGAGAAGCAATTGTATCTATACCTCGGACATTGCTATGCTTCCCTACCATGGCTATCACAATATGGGTCATGAAATAAGCCGCTTCAGCCTAGATGATCTATCCTGTGTTGGTCTCGAGATTGATAGTAGTTGGCCCTTCCGAGACAAACTCTTCTGGTTCAAAGCAAGTGTTTCCAACACCGACGAGTGGTTGAGCTGAAGTTCATTTCATTGCTTGTTATTTGTTGTGTGATGAAAAATTAGTATTTATAATGTATCCTCGTTGTCATTGTGGGTTGATGACCTGTTGTATGTTATAAAATGATATGCCTGTGATAAACTTACTAAATTTATGAATGGCTTTCGAGTCGCTTCTCTGAGTGGGTGCTGCGACGAGGCAAAAAAAATTCTGACTACATAATTGTACGTGCATTGCAACAGGTTATCGAATGAGTCCAATCAACAATAGTACTACTATTTGTACTAGCTTCACATGCTTCACATGTCGGGCGGGGTTTTTTACTGTAGCTGTGAATCCCATCATCCTAGGGCCTCAGATGAGTCCAGTAGAAATTGCATTCTAATGTTTGGGTTCAAACTTTCAAAATTGCTGCACTATCTCTATGTCTACGTATACGTAATACAACAAGTTTTAAACTTGAGACCGGCCACCCACCCTCACAAAGAACACTCTTTAACCTAGCACAAACTCCAGGAAATTTGGCCACAATGTGAGGTGGGGCATATGTTAATGTGTTCGTTGTACGTAACCAGCACCTTGAATCCTCAATATATAGTAGGGTGGCATGGGCCAGAACAAGCATTCACGTCCAGGAGTACGGCACACGCCATCAGCACGACTTCCATCTAACACCATATTTCTTGGATTCTGTGCTACAACTATCTCTCTAACCTCCTCGTTTCTCTAACTCAGCCATCGCACAACGGGCGAGGTGGGGGTTTGCCGATAGTCGGTTTCCTCAACTGCGGTCCCAATTGTAAGGCCAACTCCAACGCACGACCCCAAAAGACCTCCGTTTTGCCCGGATTCTTTCCGTTTGGGTAGGGAAATGGGGTCGTATCCGGTCCATTTCTCGGATGCGATGGCCGTGCGCCCAACGCGAGGATGCATCCCGATTGCGTACATTTTTCTTTGCAAACACATATCTTTTTTCATCATTGATTTTTGGTACATGGAAATATATCACAAAAATTTGACTAGTAAAGCAAGACCAAAGAAAATAAGAACCACAAGAATACATTTTCGAAGATATCCAACTTCCATAACTACTCCTGTAAGTTGGATTAGTGCCTTCTCGATGCATTCATTGTTGATCTGCGGAGGCTCGATCTTGCGTGCTTCTTTCTTCTTCAAGTGTAAAGAAGTAGACGTTGCTTCCTCGCATCTAGTGTCATGTCCAGCCTCTATTCTATCAACAAGTGCACTAGTCTCATCTCTAGCCACTATGCTAGCTAAAGTGCTAGAACATCTACTAAATTGCGCTCTATCAATGTATCGATGTACTCTTCTTCCCAATACCAAAACTTTCATCCATTCTACACAATAAAATTTTAAGTTGGCACAACTAGTCTAATCCGAGAGCACAACCGAAGCTAAAGTAGCTGCTACGTCTTGATCTTGCGTTGGTTTTCCTCGAAGAGGAGAGGGTGATGCAGCCAAGTGTAGCGTAAGTATTTCCCTCAGTTTTGAGAACCAAGGTATCAATCCAGTAGGAGGCTCCTCAAAAGTCCCACGCACCTACACAAACAAACTGAGAACTCGCAACCAACGCAATAAAGGGGTTGTCAATCCCTTCACAGCCACTTGCGAAAGTGAGATCTAATAAAGATAGTATGATAAGATAAATATATTTTTGGTATTTTATGATATAGATGCAAAAAGTAAAGATGCAAATAAAAGTAGATGGAAAGCAAATATGATAAGAGATAGACCCGGGGGCCATAGGTTTCACTAGTGGCTTCTCTCAAGATAGCATAAGTATTACGGTGGGTGAACAAATTACTGTCGAGCAATTGATAGAAAAGCACATAGTTACGAGATTATCTAGGCATGATCATGTATATAGGCATCACGTCCATAACAAGTAGACCGACTCCTGCCTGCATCTACTACTATTACTCCACACATCGATCGACTCCTGCATGCATCTAGAGTATTAAGTTCATAAGAACAGAGTAACACATTAAGCAAGATGACATGATGTAGAGGGATAAACACATGCAATATGATATAAACCCCATCTTGTTATCCTCGATGGCAACAATACAATACGTGCCTTGCAACCCTTTCTGTCACTGGGTAAGGACACCGCAAGATTGAACCCAAAGCTAAGCACTTCTCCCATGGCAAGAAAGACCAATCTAGTAGGCCAAACCAAACTGATAATTCGAAGAGACTTGCAAATATAACTCAATCATACATAAAAGAATTCAGAGAAGATTCAAATATTATTCATAGATAAACTTGATCATAAACCCACAATTCATCGGATCTCAACAAACACACCGCAAAAAGTGTTTACATCGAATAGATCTCCACAAGAGAGGGGGAGAACATTGTATTGAGATCCAAAAAGAGAGAAGAAGCCATCTAGCTAATAACTATGGACCCGTAGGTCTGTGGTAAATTACTCACAAATCATCGGAGGGGCAAGGATGTTGATGTAGAAGCCCTCTGTGGTCGATTCCCCCTCCGGCAGAGTGCCGGCGAAGGCTCCAAGATGGGATCTCGCGGATACAGAAGGTTACGACGGTGGAAATTGTGTTTCGTGGTGCCCCTGGATGTTTTCGTGGTACGTCGGTATATTTAGGAGGAAGAAGTACGTCGGTGGCCGCCCGAGGGGACCACGAGACAGGGGGCGTGCCCGGCAGGGGGGGGGGGGGCGCGACCCCCTATCTCGTGGGGCCCTCGGAAACTTCTTGGCTTGCACTCCAAGCTCTCCGGATCACGTTCGTTCCAAGAATCACGCTCCCGAAGGTTTCATTCCGTTTGGACTCTGTTTGATATTCCTTTTCTTCGAAATACTAAAATAGGCAAAACAAACATCAATATGGGATGGGCCTCCGGTTAGTAGGTTAGTCCCAAAAATTATATAAATGTGTAAAATAAAGCCCATTGTCGGTGTCAAAACCGGCGGATCTCGGGTAGGGGGTCCCGAACTGTGCGTCTAGCCGGATGGTAACAGGAGACAAGGGACACGATGTTTTACCCAGGTTCGGGCTCTCTTGATGGAGGTAAAACCCTACGTCCTGCTTGATTGATATTGATATTGTGGATGTTTACAAGAGTGGATCTACCACGAGATCAAGGAGGCTAAACCCTAGAAGCTAGCCTATGGTATGATTGTAATGGTTGTTGTCCTACGGACTAGAGCCATCCGGTTTATATAGACACCGGAGAGGGCTAGGGTTACATAGAGTCGGTTACAATGGTAGGATATCTACATATCCGTATCGCCAAGCTTTCCTTCCACGCCAAGGAAAGTCCCTTCCGGACACGGGACGAAGTCTTCAATCTTGCATCTTCATAGTCTTGGAGTCTGGTCGATGATGATAGTCCGACCGATGATAGTTCGGTCGATGCTGGTAGTCCGGCTATCCAGACACCCCCTAATCCGGGACTCCCTCAGTAGCCCCCGAACCAGGCTTCAATGACGATAAGTCCAGCATGTGTGTAGTCTTCAGCGTTGCAAGGCGGGTTCTCCTTCAAGTTTCACGTACCTGCCGAACAGTGTTCGGCTTCCTCATCAATGTTGCGCGTCTTGGCTTCCACGCCCAATAATGGCCTTCTTCCACGCATCGCGCGAATGTGAAAAGCCAGGGTGTCTTTTATGTTTTACCCCCTAGTTGTGCGAATAATCTGCCTATAAGGGAGGCAAGAATCCAGATCCAAATCACCATCTTCCTCCGGCAAATACTCATCGGAGCGCTTTCGACCAAGAATCCATTCCATCATGGACTGTCAACACGGCTCCTCTTCTCGCGCTCCCAGCCCTTTGCCAGGAGATTGGAGGAGATGCTCTGTTCCGCACAATGAGCTGGTGAAGCTCCAAGCGGGGGGATATCTCCCTCCGGCCTTTATGGTTCCGGTTCGAGCCGGGATGGCCACCTACAAAGGTGGGAAGCAAGCGGAGGTTACCCCAAGTCCCAACAAAGGGGAGCGGGTATGCTTCGTCCCCTATCTGATAAGGGGGCTCGGATTTCCTGTACATCCATTCCTCCGCGGGCTCCTGGAGTCTACGGACTCCAGCTTCATCACCTCACGCCCGCCTCAATCCTGCATATTGCGGGTTACGT
Source organism: Triticum dicoccoides (assembly GCF_002162155.2). Classification (NCBI taxonomy): domain Eukaryota; kingdom Viridiplantae; phylum Streptophyta; class Magnoliopsida; order Poales; family Poaceae; genus Triticum; species Triticum dicoccoides. The sequence goes on along the minus strand of NC_041385.1, from coordinate 392,897,374 downwards.
AGCTCTTTGCGAGCTATTCCTGGGCGTCGAGCCCCATTTCGCGCTGTGGAAGAGGTTGTTCTTCCTTGTACCCCGCTCTCACGAGGGGTCCATATATCAAGTGGGCGGTGCCGAAATATGGCGCATTGCCGGGACCGGATATCCATCCGGAACCCCTAAGAAGGCGTCCGAAGACTGACCTTTGGAATGGTTTTATATAGAAGACGCTCCGCTGCCGGACCCTGTTCGGATCGGCCTCCCGGAGTTCAGCAATGCTCCTATGAAGAAACGCCTTAGTTGGCGTCCGCGGAGCCCCCAACTGGAGGAAGACAAGAGCGTCCATTATTTGATGGGCCGAATAAGGTTACTGGCCCATTCCAGGTTGACCATGATTGGAGTCATGGCAACATGCATTATGCGGGGGGTGCAGCCACTACAATACAGGGGCCACCCCATGTGGGATTTCAACGGGGAGGACGATGCCACCCGTCACGGCCGCAAAGGGCCGGATTCGGCCGAGGACCTGGTGATGATCCTGTCCGGCCTGTATAAGGGGGAGAAGCAGGATTTCCTTCGGACGAACCCGTTAAATGGGTTCTCCATGAATAATCCCCGGCCTTGGGTAAGCGAACACTCTGCGTGCCCGACCCATGCTTTTTGAAGCTTAAGTTTCTTATATTGTGTTCTTCTTTCGACGCAGGAGCTGCACCGGATCGTGGAGGACATGCTAAGTCCAGCTCCGCAACCCGAGGATCCAGAGAGATCCCGGGATCCGGCCTCCGAAGAGGATCCGGACATAATGGTGGAGCTAATCGACGGGGTGTTCCACCAGCTCAGCATGGACAATGCTTTAGTTGCCATCACGGCCGACTATCCCGGACTATATCCGGCTTACCAGGTGATTGCGACCGAAGTCCTGACACCGTCATTCCTTCCTTGCTTATTTCTGACCACCGTATACGATGGCGCTGTGCAGGAGGCGCCCCTAGGGCGAGAAGCCGAGCCCGCAGTGGCTGGCCAACAAAGGCCAGTCCGGACCAGTAGGCAGAAGAGGAGCGCGGCGCGGACTGAAACGTCGCCGCAAAGGTGTAGCTCACAATTCATTATTTAGAGCAACGTTCCTAGGAAGCGTTTGAGTGCTCATGACTTTTGTAGGGAAAAAAGCGTCCGCCGGACAGCGGGCGTGGAGGTTGCCAACCCAACCTCTACCGGCCAGGCTCCAACACCTGGTCTGGCGGGGGAGGCAAGCGCAACGCGCGAGCCGGATGTTCCTCCGACGGAGGATGCCGACAGACTGTCCGCCACCAAGTCTAAGGTGGAGAGTGCCCTGAATCACAGGCGCCGCCGGACAGTATTTCGTGACGCATGCTTCTCCCCCGAGGCGTTGAATGCCTTTAACGCGGGGGACGCGCACCTTCGTGCTACTCAAGATGGTTTTACCAGAGCCACAAAGCAGTATGTAAAAGACATACAGGTAAGATAATTTAATAGTTGTATATGACAGTAGCCCCCGAGACTTAAAGTAGTTATATTAACAGATTTAAGGATCATATGAAACGTAGGATCTTACCGAGAAGAATACCCAACTGTCTCAGGATCTGCAAGAGTGTAAGGCCCAACTTGAGGCCGCACTCTCTGGCGCAGGAGGAAACACAGGGACCTCTCCTGGTAACGCATTATTTTAGAAAGGTAAGTAGCGTTTGGCCTTTGCGCAAGTCTAAAAAATGAAGTTGCAGGTGCTGCCGGACAAGATCCGGACAGGCAAGAACTTCTGCGCCAACTAAAGGCCGGCGAGAGGGTGCTGCATAAGGTCCAGCATCAAAGGAACAAGCTCCAGGATGCCCATGCCCAGCTTGGAGAAGAGCTGAAAGGCGTTCGGGCCGAGCTGTCGGGCTCCGTTAAGGAGAATCAGCGGCTTCGTCGCGGCATCTATAGTAAGTGCTTGAGAGAACTCCTTTGAAAAGAAGAGTTCGGCGAGGAAGGCAATTTGACAGAATATGTCTGCAGGTATGCTCACAGGTCGCCCTGCGGAGGAGATGCCCGTAGCAACGGGTGATCAACTTCTCGAATTGTTGCAACTGATCGAACGAGTTCGGCAGGCAATGAGCGGCGTCATCCATGCTTTATGGCCAGCCTTCTCCTTACCCGAGAGTCTCGGGGAGCTTGCGGAGAAGCTTCAGGGAGTGCGGCAGCGCTTCCATTTATGGAAGATTTCGGCCTGCCGCCAAGGCGCCAGGGAGGCCTGGGCCATGGTAAAGACGCGGTACAAGAAGGCGGATCCCAACCACATGGCCGAAGTCAGACCTGTGGGGCCGGATGGGAAGGAGATCCCTGTGAGTTTAGTATATGGCCAAGTAGAGTTGGCCGCTAAATTTTGCTAACAGGACTGTAAATTAGACAACCTGTTAGACAGGATTGAGGAAGAATACAATCAGTCGATTTGACAATGTATCATAAAATGACATGTAAAATGCTTTCTAGCCGGATTGTAGATCGTTTGTCTTTGCCGACCTTTTCGCTTTGACCTCGGGACCCTAGAGTCCGGAGTGTGTCCGAATACCTTCTCGGTTATGAAACAACCAGGGTATGCATGGAGACCAGGCGTAGGGGTCATTAGTGCTTTATCAGACAAGTGCCCAACTAGTTATGTTATATTACATGGGTAGTAAGAAACATCTTCCAGGGAGAATAGTTCCGTTAAGGGTTCCTTTCCTCTGGGGGTGGCATGCCCTAAAGTGCATGTCCGGACTGCGAAAAAAGCAGAAAAACATCTGGGGGCAGATAAATAAGTAGATAAAAAAATCATCTTTTAAGTCACCGACCGAATATTCCCTTAAGAACGCTAGCTTTCGGCTTCACCCAGTCTGAGGTACACATCCGGCTGACCCGGCAGTAACAATCGCAGAGGTGCTCCCTTTACCTCCTAGCCAAACAATCGGGAACGTAGGGGTAAGCACAGGAGCCAGGCAACCCAGCTTGGCCAAAACTTAAGTCATATCGATGCATATAATGGTGAATAAAAGGTACATGTGGAGGCTTGACACATGTGCTGGGCATGAAGCCCTTATAATTAAGCTTCTGCTAAAGAAGCCCCCAGGTATAATGAGTGCGGATAGCACATCAATTGCGTGCGAACGTTGCGCAAGTAGGCCCTTTAAGGCTTGGATGAATAGGGTTGAGAAGAAAAAGATAAACAAAAGGAAGCTGAAGTAAAAAAATTTGGACGGGGGGAAAGGGACAAACTCTTAGTCCGGCGCTAGGCATAGAATCTTCGGAGGCGGGCTGCGTTCCATGGGTTCGGCTCGAGTCGGTTATCCGATGCATTTCGTAGACGGTACGCTCCGCCGGTCAGGACTTGATCGATGATGAAGGGGCCTTCCCATTTGGGCTTGAGTTTGTCCTTTTTCTTGTCCGGTAGGCGTAGAACCAGTTCGCCAACGTTGTAAGTCTTGGCCCGTACTTCTCTGCTTTGGTATCTTCGAGCCTGCTGCTGGTAGAATGCGGAACGAGCTTTGGCGACGTCGCGTTCTTCCTCCAATGCGTCCAAGCTGTCCTGCCGATCCAACTCGGCTTCTCTTTCTTCGTACATGCGCACTCGAGGTGAGTCATGAATTATGTCGCAGGGCAAAACTGCTTCTGCGCCGTATACCATGAAAAATGGTGTGAATCCGGTAGTACGGTTAGGCGTTGTCCGCAGCCCCCAGAGTACGGAGTCGAGCTCCTCTACCCAGTGCGTGTCAGATTTCGTAAGGGACCGCACTAGTCTGGGTTTGATGCCGCTCATTATTAGACAATTTTCTCGTTCCACTTGACCGTTGGTTTGAGGATGATAGACTGAAGCGTAATCGAGCTTGATGCCCATATTTTTGCACCATGATTTAACCTCATCGGCCGTGAAGTTCGTGCCGTTATCGGTGATGATGCTGTGGGGGACACCATAACGGTGTACTACCCCGGATATAAAGTCTATCACTGGTCCGGACTCTGCCGTTTTAACTGGCTTGGCCTCTATCCATTTGGTGAATTTATCCACCATGACCAATAGGTACCTTTGCTTGAGGGTTCCCCCTTTAAGTGGTCCAACCATGTCAAGCCCCCAGACTGCGAACGGCCAGGTAATGGTTATAGTTTTGAGGGCGGTGGGTGGCATATGGCTCTGATTAGCAAAGAGCTGACAACCGACGCATCTTTGGACTAAGTCCTGAGCATCTGCTTGGGCCGTTGGCCAATAAAATCCTGTACGGAATGCCTTTCCTACAAGGGCCCGAGCTGCGGCGTGGTGTCCGCCTAGTCCGGCATGAATTTCAGCCAGGAGGTTTCGCCCTTCCTCTTCGGAGATACACCTTTGAAGGACTCCGGTTGTGCTTTTCTTATAAAGTTCTCCCTCATAGACCTTGTAGGCTTTAGATCGTCTGACAATGCAGTGGGCCTCATTTTGGTCTTCGGGAAGCTCCTGCCTAAGCAAGTAGGCGAGGAATGGTTCTTTCCACGGGGCAATTACTGCCATTATGTCGTGGGAGGAAGGTGTTATGTCATCGGCTGAATCGCCGGTTGGTGCGGCTTGTTCCGGTTTGTTATTTCCGGACTCCTCTTCCCATAGTACGGATGGCTTGAAGAGCCATTCCAGGAAGATGTTAGGAGGGACAGCGTCGCGTTTTGCGCCGATGCGTGCCAGTACGTCGGCTGCTTGGTTATTATCCCGGGCTACATGATGGAATTCAAGTCCTTCGAACCGGGCTGACATTTTTAGGACAGCATTGCGATATGCTGCCATTTTCGGATCTTTGGTGTCAAAGTCTCCGTTTATTTGGGATATTGCGAGGTTTGAATCCCCGCGCACCTCTAGGCGTTGAATGCCCATGGAGATTGCCATCCGGAGACCATGTAAAAGGGCCTCGTATTCGGTTGCGTTGTTGGAGTCCGTGTACATTATCTGAAGTACGTATTGGACTGTGTCCCCGGTCAGGGACGTCAATACGACGCCAGCCCCCAATCCGGCTAACATTTTAGAGCCGTCGAAGTGCATAATCTAATTGGAGTATGCGCCGTACTCTTTAGGGAGTTCGGCTTCGATCCATTCAGCGACAAAGTCAGCCAAAACTTGTGACTTTATAGCTCGCCGAGGTTTGTAAGTTATATCAAATGGTAAGAGCTCAATGGCCCATTTTGCAATCCTGCCCGTCGCATCGCGGTTGTTACAATGTCGTTAAGTGGTACTTCAAAGGCCACTGTTATCGAACACTCTTGAAAGTAGTGTCGAAGCTTCCGGGATGCCATGAACACCGCGTATGCTATCTTCTGATAGTGCGGGTAATGGGACTTGCAGGGGGTTAACACAGTGGATACGTAGTATACTGGTTTTTGAAGAGGGAATTTATGCCCTTCTGTCTCTCGTTCGATGACGAGTACCGCGCTTACGACTTGATGCGTTGTTCCGATGTATAACAACATTGGTTCGCCCAGGTTGGGCGCAGCCAGGACCGGATTTGTTGCCAGTATGGCCTTTATTTCTTCGAGTCCGATGGTGGCAGCATCCGTCCACTCGAAGTGTTCGATGCACCAAGGAGGCGATAGAGGGGCAATGCCTTTTCTCCTAGACGGGAGATAAAGCGGCTTAGAGCCGCCATGCATCCAGTCAATTTTTGTATTTGCTTGAGGTTTTTTGGGATATCTAGCTGTGACAGAGCTCGGATCTTGGCTGGGTTTGCTTCAATTCCGCTACCGAATAAGATGAAGCCCAGCAGCTTTCCAGCTGGTACGCCGAAAACGCATTTTTCCAGATTCAGCTTGATGTCATATGCCCTGAGGTTGTCGAACGTGAGCCTCAAGTCGTCTACTAGAGTTTCGACGTGTTTAGTTTTGACGACTACGTCGTCTAAGTATGCCTCTACTGTTTTGCCGATCTGGGTAGCCAGACATGTTTGAATCATGCGCTGATATGTTGCCTGGCGTTTTTAAGTCCGAATGGCATCATGTTGAAGCAGAATGGTCCATATGGAGTAATGAATGCCGTTGCGGCTTGATCCGCTTCTGCCATCTTGATTTGATGATAGCCGGAGTATGCGTCCAGGAAGCACAATGAATCGTGCCCTGCAGTGGCATCGATGATTTGGTCGATGCGGAGGAGGGGGAAGGGATCCTTTGGGCAGGCTTTATTTAGGTCTTTGAAATCGACACATAGGCGCCAGGATTTGTCCTTCTTTGGTACCATTACCAGGTTTGCTAGCCAATCCGGATGTTTGATGTCTGATGAATCCGGCTTCCAATAGTTTGGCTAGCTCTTCTCCCATTGCCTGTCTTTTGGGTTCGGAAAATCGTCGAAGAGCCTGTTTGACTGGCTTGAATCCTTTTAGGATGTTTAGGCTGTGTTCTGCCAATCTGCGTGGGATTCCGGGCATATCCGAGGGGTGCCAGGCAAAAATGTCCCAATTTTCCCGAAGGAATTCTCGCAGTGCGGCGTCTACATCAGGGTTCAATTGTGCCCCGATAGAGGCCGTCTTTGTCGGGTCCGTTGGGTGGACCTGGAATTTTACTATTTCATCTGCTGGTTTAAAGGAGGTGGACTTGGATCTCTTATCGAGTATCACATCGTCCCTATTCACCGTAGAGCGCAGCGCGGTGAGTTCCTCTGCCGCTAGGGCTTCGGATAGTGCCTCTAAGACTAATGCGGCTGTCTTGTTTTCGGCGCGGAGTGCTATGTCCGGATCACTAACGAGAGTGATTATTCCACCGGGCCCAGGCATTTTGAGCTTCATGTACCCGTAATGGGGTACGGCTAGAAAAATTGTGAATGCCTCTCGTCCTAATATAGCGTGATATCCGCTGTTGAACGGGGCCACTTGGAACGTGACTTCTTCGGATCTGTAATTGTCCGGCGAGCCGAATACCACATCGAGTGTGATTTTTCCTGTGCAGCGCGCCTCCCGGCTAGGGATTATTCCTCTAAAGGTTGTGCTGCTTCGCTCAATGCGGCTCCAGTCTATTTCCATTTTTTGAAGGGTTTCCTCGTAGATGAGGTTTAATCCGCTGCCGCCATCCATGAGGACTTTTGTAAGTCAAAAGCCGTCCACTATTGGACTAAGTACCAGTGCGGCTGGAGCTCGGGTTGTTCGGAATTTAGGTTCGTCGCTGGCGTTGAAGGTGATGGCTGTGTCGCTCCATGGATTGGTTGTTGCTACTTGGTAGACTTCGGCGAGGCTGCGGATTGTTCGTTTCCGCATATTATTTGATGCGAAAGTCTCGAAGACTGTTGATACCGTGCCGATGTTGTTGGAGTGGTTTTCAGGGGCTAGGAGCTCCTCTCCACTTTTGGCTGCCGTAATATCTGACATGCTCGAAGGCTATGTGTTGGGACGGAGCCTTCTGTACTGTGAATTTTACAGGGTCCGCTAAGCCATCCCTCCAGTACGGTTCCGTGCCCTTTATGGGGTTTTTGCTTTTTGGTTTTTGTATCTGGTGCCTGAGTGTAATGCACCCTTTTGTTGCGGACTAGGGTTGTATTCGGGGCCGGATTGTCCCAAAACTTATTTTTGGTTGTCCGGAAACTCTCCATCGCATAGTACTTTCGTACTATGGACGCCAGGTCGGCGAAGCGTGTAATTTCACGACGGTTGACGGTGTTCAAGATTCCCTTGTCCGTGCAATTATTGCAAAAAATTGAGATTGCGTTTTCCTCTCGGCAGTCCTTTATCCTGTCCATAACCAGGAGGAATCTGGCCAAGTAGTGATATACTGTCTCAGCGGGCTCTTGCCGGATTAGAGATAGATCACATATGTCTGGGCGGGTGGGTGGAATTAAGTCCGGAACCCTACCCATCTCAAGGCTCGAAGGCCGAGAAGTTTCCAAATTTGGAAGCTTGGATTGCTGAGCGTTGTCCAACGAGTCTGGTCCGATGCCTGACTTTAAGTTCAGTGCTTGATCGAAGTCCGTCCCTCCGCAGGAATCTGGCATGGGGGGTTCGGGAGCCCAGACATGACTAGTTTTCAATACAGGAGAAGAGTTGCCGCATTGTTCCTCTACCACTGCAACATGGTGGGTGACCTGGGGAGAGTTAATCTCTCTCAGATCGGTTTTAAGCCCAATCTGATTGTAGTCTGTAGCGACTCCCAGGGCGGCGATGCGATCCAAGAGCTCATTTACGGACGAGAGCTCTATTGGATCCAGCCGCTCGGCGAATTCTAAGCTGACGTGAAGATTGCTTTTGACGACTTGAGAGGTCATTGTCGAAGCAGTGGCCGGACAGGCGGTCATAAGAAAACCACCTAGCCGGATAGTCTGGTCGGCGGCCAAGGCTCCTTTGGCGAAAATACCGTCCTTGAAGACGAGAGGAGGCATCCTTCATATCGGTGACGGCACAGAGGAACTCTCAATGAAAGCACCAATGTCGGTGTCAAAACCGGCGGATCTCGGGTAGGGGGTCCCGAACTGTGCGTCTAGGCGGATGGTAAAAGGAGACAAGGGACACGATGTTTTACCCAGGTTCGGGCCCTCTTGATGGAGGTAAAACCCTACGTCCTGCTTGATTGATATTGATATTGTGGATGTTTACAAGAGTGGATCTACCACGAGATCAAGGAGGCTAAACCCTAGAAGCTAGCCTATGGTATGATTGTAATGGTTGTTGTCCTACGGACTAGAGCCATCCGGTTTATATAGACACCGGAGAGGGCTAGGGTTACATAGAGTCGGTTACAATGGTAGGAGATCTACATATCCGTATCGCCAAGCTTTCCTTCCACGCCAAGGAAAGTCCCTTCCGGACACGGGACGAAGTCTTCAATCTTGCATCTTCATAGTCTTGGAGTCCGGTCGATGATGATAGTCCGGCCGATGATAGTTCGGCCGATGCTGGTAGTCCGGCTATCCGGACACCCCCTAATCCGGGACTCCCTCACCCATAAACATCCAAAAGGGGTAATATAATAGCATGGAACAATAAAAAATTATAGATATGTTGGAGACATATCAAGCATCCCCAAGCTTAATTCCTGCTCGTCCTCGAGTAGGTAAATGATAAAAAAGAAATTTTTGATGTGGAATGCTACCTAGCATAATTCATAATGTATTTTCTTTATTGTGGCATGAATGTTCAGATCCAAATGAATACAAAATAAAAGTTCATATTGAGATAAGAAATAGTAATACTTCAAGCATACTAATCAAAGTAATCATGTCTTCTCAAAATAACATGGATAAAGAAAGTTATCCCCTACAAAATCATATATTCTGGCTATGCTCTATCCTCATCACACAAAGTATTTAATCATGCACAACCCCTATGACAAGCCAAGCAATTGTTTCATACTTTAGTAATTTCAAACTTTTCCAACTTACACGCAATACATGAGCGTGAGCCATGGACATAGCACTATATGTGGAATAGAATGGTGGTTGTGGAGAAGACAAAAAGGAGAAGATAGTCTCACATCAACTAGGCGTATCAATGGGCTATCGAGATGCCCATTAATAGATATCAATGTGAGTGAGTAGGGATTGCCATGCAACGGATGCACTGGAGCTATAAATATATGAAAGCTCAACAAAAGAAACTAAGTGGGGTGCATCCAACTTGCTTGCTCACGAAGACCTAGGGCACTTTTGAGGAAGCCCATCATTGGAATATGCAAGCCAAGTTCTATAATAAAAAATTCCCACTAGTATCTGAAAGTGCAACATATGAGACTCTCTATCATGAAGATCATGGTGCTATTTTGAAGCACAAGTGTGGAAAAAGAGATAGTAGCATTGTCCCTTCTCTCTTTTTCTCTCATTTTATTTTTTTCTTCTTTTTTTTTCTTTTCTCTTTTTTTCTTTGGCCTTTCTCTTTTTTTCTTTTGGCTTCTCTTTTTTTCTTTTTTTTCTCTTTTTGTAAAGTCCGAAGTCTCATCCCGACTTGTGGGGGAATCATAGCCTTCATCATCCTTACCTCGCTAGGACAATGCTCCAATAATGAAGATCATCACACTTTTATGGATTTACAACTCAAAGCTAGAACAAGATATGACTCTATATGAATGCCTCCGGCGGTGTATCGGGATATGCAATGAATCAAGAGCGACATGTATGAAAATTTTGAAGGTGGTCTTGCCACAAACACAATGTCAACTACATGATCATGCAAAAAGCAATATGACAAAAGTAATGCGTGTCATATGAACGGAACGGTGGAAAGTTGCATGGCAATATATCTCGGAATGGCTATGGAAATGCCATAATAGGTAGGTATGGTGGCTGTTTTGAGGAAGGTATATGGTGGGTATATGGTACCGGTGAAAGTTGCACGGTACAAGAGAGGCTAGCAATGGTGGAAGGGTGAAAGAGTGTGTATAATCCATGGACTCAACATTAATCAAAAGAACTCATATACTTGTTGCAAACATTTAGAAGTCATCAAAAACCAAAGCACTACACGCATGCTCCTAGGGGTATAGATTGGTAGGAAAAGACCATCGCTCGTCCCCGACCGCCACTCATAAGGAAGACAATCAATAAATAAAATTGTGCTCCAACTTCATCACAAAGAGGTTCACCATACGTGCATGTTATGGGAATTACAAACTTCAGCACAAGCATTCTTTAAATTCATAATCACCCAACTAGCATGCACTAAAAAAAGACACATCCGTGACATTTTGGGACGAACGAATTTTTTTTTCTGTCATACATACGACACTTCTATGACGATAATTGTGACAAAACCCGGTATCATCATAGCTGTGGTGGGCTCCTACTTCTATGACAAAAAATCATGACAAAAATGGGCTTTTCGTCCTGGGCGGGCCGGAGACGCAACTGCATGACATTCTTTGGGCCGTCCATGACGGAAAAAACCGTGGTAGAAGCGAGGGGGAGGAAAATTTCAGGGAGTTGCTGGTTATGGTGGGAGGTCGGGGGCGGAGGGATGCGCGTCTCTCTCATACACGTACGCGCGTGTGTGCAAGGCGTTGGCTCTAATTGAACCCGAGCGAGGCGTTGGGCTATAACTGAACCCGAGCAATTGCACTGCAGGCTACGCGTTACTGAACTCGAGCGATCGATCAATGGTTGTTAACTGAACCCGATGGAGCGATTCCTTCGCTACTGCTGCTAACTGAAGCCGGTCGATTGGATGAACAGTGAGTGTTGCGGGGGGGTTTTGGATGAACAGTGAGCGGTGGCGTTGCCTCTGGATGAATAGGAACCCGTGGTGTGGAGGGCTGGATGAACAGTGGACGGTGGAGGGGTGGCCGTGGAGGGGTGGTTGAACAAGACCCCGTGGTGTGGAGGGCTGGATGAACAGTAGACGGTGGAGGGGTGCCCGTGGAGGGGTGGTTGAACAGTAGCCGGTGGAGTAGCGCGCGGTGGAGGCTGGATGAACAGGAGCCCGTGGAGGCTGGATGAGGTCGACGGTGGAGATGAACAATATCCCGTGGAGTCCCGTTTTGCGGTACGCCACACCCCTCCCGATGAACAGGACCCCCGTTTCGACCGTAGCGCTCCAACACAAGTCCGTTTTGTCCGTTTTGCGGTACGCCACACCCGTCCCGATCAACAGGACCCCCGTTTCGACTGTAGGAGGTTCGTTTCCTCCATTTTGCGGTACGCCACACCCCTCCCGATCAATAGGACCCCCCTTTCGACCGTAGGAGGTCCGTTTCCTCCGTTTTGCGGTACGCCACACCCCTCCCGATCAACAGGACCCCGTTCCGAATGTAGGAGGTCTGTTTCCTCCTTATGCGGTACGCCAGGCCTCGTTTCCATCGCCAGTTCCGTCCAAGCCAGTTGGCTCCCACGCGTTCCGTTGCCTCCCTATGAACACGACGCATTCCGTTGCCTCCCCATGAACACGATGCATTCCGTTGCCTCCCCATGAACACGACGACGACTCTGTTTCTCCGTTCCGACCCAGCCATGTACGTATGCGCGAGTAGGCGTTTTAGACCCCTCCCTTATGTACACATACGTGGCCATATTTTCTTTCTTGCACCCTGGCCGCTGTACGTACGTGTACATGCTACGTGCGCGCCTCTACTACGACACGTGTGCGCCTCTACAATGACCAGTATGTATGTACACATTCGTGACCAGAATGACAACGCTACGTATGCTTCGACCAGGTGAGTCCCGACTGTCAGGCACTTCCTTGTGTGCGAAAATGTAGCTGGTGGGTCCCAGCAGTCAGAGGGGTGAATCGTTTTTTTTTCAGATGCACTTCCTTGCGTGCGAAGGTGTAGCTGGTGGGTCCAAGCAGTCAGGGGGGAAACATTTTTTTCGCGAAATATGGTGGCCCGTCCATTGGGTCCCCGCTGTCAGGTGGAGGAATAATTATTTTCCGCGTAATAAGGAGGCACTTCCTTGCTGCGGCCGTGGACCCAGCTGTCAGCCTCTCCACATACAGTCCACATCCGATGGAAATCGTTCCTTGACCATGTTGACCACGCTGCGTCGAGAGCACCAGGGCGATGGACGACGGGGAGACGGGGAAGACACGGCAGTGGAAGCCCGCGCCGAGAGGAGTACGATGGTTGACAGGTTCGGCTGCGGTGTGAGGCTGCCGTCGCTGCAGGGCCTGGCCAGCGGTGGGAATAGTAGGGGGCGGTGTGGCCTTCGCGACAGCACATCCGGCCACGGGAGGCAGTGTTGGAAATATGCCCTAGAGGCAATAATAAATTAGTTATTATTATATTTCCTTGTTCATGATAATCGTTTATTATCCATGCTATAATTGTATTGATAGGAAACTCAGATACATGTGTGGATACATAGACAACACCATGTCCCTAGTAAGCCTCTATTGACTAGCTCGTTGATCAATAGATGGTTACGGTTTCCTGACCATGGGCATTAGATGTCGTTGATAACGGGATCACATCATTAGGAGAATGATGTGATGGACAAGACCCAATCCTAAGCCTAGCACAAAGATCGTGTAGTTCGTATGCTAAAGCTTTTCTAATGTCAAGTCCCTTTTCCTTAGACCATGAGATTGTGCAACTCCCGGATACTGTAGGAATGCTTTTGGTGTACCAAACGTCACAACGTAACTGGGTGGCTATAAAGGTGCACTACAGGTATCTCCGAAAGTGTCTGTTGGGTTGGCACGAATCAAGACTGGGATTTGTCACTCCGTGTAACGGAGAGGTATCTCTAGGCCCACTCGGTAGGACATCATCATAATGTGCACAATGTGACCAAGGGGTTGATCACGGGATGATGTGTTACGGAACGAGTAAAGAGACTTGCCGGTAACGAGATTGAACAAGGTATCGGCATACCGACGATCGAATCTCGGGCAAGTACAATACGCTAGACAAAGGGAATTGCATACGGGATCGATTGAGTCCTTGACATCGTGGTTCATCCGATGAGATCATCGTGGAACATGTGGGAGCCAACATGGGTATCCAGATTCCGCTGTTGGTTATTGACCGGAGAACGTCTCGGTCATGTCTGCATGGTTCCCGAACCCGTAGGGTCTACACACTTAAAGTTCGATGACGCTAGGGTTATAGGGAATAGATATACGTGGTTACCGAATGTTGTTCGGAGTCCCAGATGAGATCCCGGACGTCACAGGAGTTGCGAAATGGTCCGGAGGTAAAGATTTATATATGGGAAGTCCTATTTTGGCCACCGGAAAATGTTCGGGATTTTTCGGTATTGTACCGAGAAGGTTCTAGAAGGTTCCGGAGTGGGGCCCACCTGCATGAGGGGACCCACATGAACGTGGGTAGTGGGGGCAAGGCCCCACACCCTTGGTCAAGGCGCACCAAGATCCCCCCTTAGAAGGAATAAGATCATATCCCAAAGGGATAAAATCAAGATCCCTAAAAAGGGGGGATAACAATCGGTGGGGAAAGGAAAGGATGGGATTTCTTTCCTCCCACCTTTGCCTACGCCCCAATGGACTTGGAGGGCAAGAAATAATCCCCCTCCACCCCTATATATAGTGGGGAGGCACATGGGAGCTGCACCCTTGCCCCTGGCGCAACCCTCCCCCTCTCCCAAGTCCTCCTCCTCTCCCGCGGTGCTTGGCGAAGCCCTGCAGGATTGCCACGCTCCTCCATCACCACCACACCGTCGTGCTGCTGCTGGATGGAGTCTTCCCCAACCTCTCCCTCTCTCCTTGCTGGATCATGGCACGGGAGACGTCACCGGGCTGTATGTGTGTTGAACGCAGAGGTGCCATCCGTTCGGCACTAGGATCTCCGGTGATTTGGATCACGACGAGTACGACTCCTTCAACCCCGTTCTCTTGAACGCTTCCGCTTAGCGATCTACAAGGGTATGTAGATGCACTCTCCTTCCCCTCGTTGCTAGTTTCTCCATAGATAGATCTTGGTGACTCGTAGGAAAATTTTGAATTTCTGCTACGTTCCCCAATAGTGGCATCATGAGCTAGGTCTATTGCGTAGATTCTTTGCACGAGTAGAACAAAAAGTAGTTGTGGGCGTTGATTTTGTTCAATATGCTTACCGTTACTAGTCCAATCTTGTTTCGACGGTATTGTGGGATGAAGCGGCCCGGACCGACCTTACACGTACACTTACGTGAGACAGGTTCCACCGACTGACATGCACTTGGTGCATAAGGTGGCTAGCGGGTGCCAGTCTCTCCCACTTTAGTCGGAACGGATTCGATGAAAAGGGTCCTTATGAAGGGTAAATAGCAATTGACATATCACGTTGTGGTTTTTGCATAGGTAAGAAACGTTCTTGCTAGAAACCCATAGCAGCCACGTAAAACATGCAAACAACAATTAGAGGACGTCTAACTTGTTTTTGCAGGGTATGCTATGTGATGTGATATGGCCAAGAAGAATGTGATGAATGATATGTGATATATGAGATTGATCATGTTCTTGTAATAGGAATCACGACTTGCATGTCAATGAGTATGACAACCGGCAGGAGCCATAGGAGTTGTCTTTATTTATTGTATGACCTGCATGTCATTGAACAACGCCATGTAATTACTTTACTTTATTGCTAACCGGTAGCCATAGTAGTAGAAGTAATAGTTGGTGAGACAACTTCATGAAGACTCGATGATGAAGATCATGATGATGGAGATCATGGTGTCATGCCGGTGATGAAGATCATGGAGCCCCGAAGATGGAGATCAAAAGGAGCAAAATGATATTGGCCATATCATGTCACTATTTGATTGCATGTGATGTTTATCATGTTTATGCATCTTATTTGCTTAGAACGACGGTAGTAAATAAGATGATCCCTCATTAAAATTTCAAGAAAGTGTTCCCCCTAACTATGCACCGTTGCGAAAGTTCGTCGTTTCGAAGCACCACGTGATGATCGGGTGTGATAGATTCTTACGTTCACATACAACGGGTGTAAGCCAGATTTACACACGCGAAACACTTAGGTTAACTTGACGAGCCTAGCATGTACAGACATGGCCTTGGAACACAAGAGACTGAAAGGTCAAGCATGAGTCGTATAGTAGATCCGATCAACATGAAGATGTTCACCGATGATGACTAGTCCGTCTCACGTGATGATCGGACACGGCCTAGTTGACTCGGATCATGTAATCACTTAGATGACTAGAGGGATGTCTATCTGAGTGGGAGTTCATAAGATGAACTTAATTATCCTGAACATAGTCAAAAGATCTTTGCAAATTATGTCGTAAGCTCGCGTTTTAGTTCCACTGTTTAGATATGTTCCTAGAGAAAATATAGTTGAAAGTTGACAGTAGAGATTATGCGGACAGTAGAAAGCTTATGCCCTTAATGCACCGCTCAGTGTGCTGAACCCCAAACGTCATTTGTGGATGTTACGAACATCGGACATACACGTTTTGATAACTACGTGATAGTTCAGTTAAATGGTTTAGAGTTGAGGCACCAAAGACGTTTTCGAAATGTCGCGGAACATATGAGATGTTTTGAGGGCTAAAACTGGGATTTCAGGCTTGTGCCCACGTCAAGAGGTATAAGACCTTCGACGATTTTCTTAGCCGGAAAACTAAGGGAGAAAAGCTCAATCGTTGAGCTTGTGCTCAGATTGTCTGAGTGCAACAATCACTTGAATCGAGTGGGAGTTGATCTTCCAGATGAGATAGTGATATTTCTCCAAAGTCATTGCCACCAAGCTGCTAGAGCTTCGTGATGAACTATAACATATCAGGGATAGATATGATGATCCTTGAGGTTTTCACGATGTTTGACACCACGAAAGTAGAAATCAAGAAGGAGCATCAATTGTTGATGGTTGGTGAAACCACTAGTTTCAAGAAGGGCAAGGGCAAGAAGGGATACTTCATGAAACGGCAAATCAGCTGCTGCTCTAGTGAAGAAACCCAAGGTTGAACCCAAACCCGAGACTAAGTTCTTATGTAATAAGGGGAACAGCCACTGGAGCAGCATTACCCTAGATACTTGGTAGATGAGAAGGCTGGCAAGGTCGATAGAAGTATATTGGATATACATTATGTTAATGTGTACTTTACTAGTACTCCTAGTAGCACCAGGGTATTAAGATACCGGTTCGGTTGCTAAGTGTTAGTAACTCGAAATAAAAGAGCTACGAAATAAACGGAGACTAGCTAAAGGTGAGCTGACGATATATGTTGGAAGTGTTTCCAAGTTTGATGTGATCAAACATCGCACGCTCCCTCTACCATCAAGATTAGTATTAAACCTGAATAATTGTCATTTGGTGTTTGCGTTGAGCTTAGACATGATTGGATTATGTCTATCGCAATACGGTTATTCATTTAAGGAGAATAATGGTTACTCTGTTTATTTGAATAATACCTTCAATGGTATTGCACCTAATAGGAATGGTTTATTGAATCTCGATCATAGTGATACACATTTTCATGCCAAAAGATATAAGATAGTAATGATAGTACCACTTACTTGTGGCACTGCCATGTAAGTCATATTGGTATAAAACGCATGAAGAAGCTCCATGTTGATGGATCTTTGGACTCACTCATTTTTGAAAAGTTTGAGACATGCGAACCATGTCTATTGGTGTATACGCATGAAGAAACTCCATGCAGATGGATCGTTTGGACTCACTTGATTTTGAATCACTTGAGATATGCAAATCATACCACATGGGCAAGATGACTGAAAAGCCTCGATTTCAGTGAGATGGAACAAGATAGCAACTTGTTGGAAGTAACACATTTTGATGTGTGCAGTCCAATGAGTGCTGAGGCATGCAGTGAATATCGTTATGTTCTTACTTCATAGATGATTCGAGTAGATGTTGAGTATATTTACTTGATGAAACACAAGTCGGAATTATTGAAAGGTTCAAGTAATTTCAGAGTGAAGTTAAAGATCATCGTGACAAGAGGATAAAATGTCTATGATATGATCATAGAGATGAGTATCTGAGTTACGAGCTTTGGCACGCAATAAAGACATTATGGAAATTGTTTCACAATTAATACCGCCTGGAACACCATAGTGTGATGGTGTGTCCGAACATCATAGTTGCACCCTATTGGATATGGCGCGTACCATGATGTCTCTTATCGAATTACCACTATCGTTCATGGGTTAGGCATTAGAGAGAACCGCACTCACTTTAATAGGGAACCACGTAATTCCATTGAGACGACACCGTTCGAACTATGGTTTGGAGAAACCTAAGTTGTCATTTCTTAAAAGTTTGGGGCTGCGATGCTTATGTGAAAAAAGTTTCATCGTGATAAGCTCGAACCCAAAGGGGATAAAAATGCATCTTCATAGGACACCCAAAATAGTTGGGTATACCTCCTATCTCAGATCCGGAAGCAAAAGTAATTGTTTCTAGAAACGGGTCCTTTCTCGAGGAAAAGTTTCTCTCGAAAGAATTGAGTGGGAGGATGGTGGAGACTTGATGAGGTTATTGAACCGTCACTTCAACTAGTGTGTAGCAGGACACAGGAAGTTGTTCCTGTGGCGCCTACACCAATTGAAGTAGAAGATTATGATAGTGATCATGAAGTTTCGTATCAAGTCACTGCCGTACCTCGTAGGGTGACAAGGATGCGTACTACTTCAGAGTGGTACGGTGATCCTGTCTTGAAGGTCATGTTGCTAGACAACAATGAACCTACGAGCTATGGGGAAGCGATGGTGGGCCCATATTCTGACAAATGGTTAGAAGCCATGAAATCCGAGAAAGGATCCATGTATCAGAACAAAGCTTGGACTTTGGTGGACTTGCCCGATGATCGGCAAGCCATCGAGATAAATGAATCTTTAAGAAGAAGACGGACATGGACGGTAATGTCACCGTCTGTGAAGCTCGACTTGTGGCGGAGAGTTTTTCACAAGTTCAAGGAGATGACTACGATGAGATTTTCTCATCCGTAGCTGTCGGTGTACTACCCTAGTACCCCGAACTTGTGCACGGGCAGTTGCAGCACCCCGCGGCAAGGCTTGCCGGGCGAACGCCAAGATCCTCCGTGGTTCCCTTGGAGCCATTCAAGAACAAAGTATTTAAGCTCAGGAGACAAGGCCCGGCAAGAGGAGCTTGCCGGGAAGGCCAACCAAGGCACTCCAAGGAACTTGCCGCGACGCGCCACGCGCTCCGGCAAGGCAACAAGGCCCCGGCAAGAGGAGCTTGCCGGGAAGACCAACCAAGGTACCTCGAGGCCCGGTAAGCGACAAGCTTCCGGACCCGACTAGATAACAGCAGCGGCAAGGCGCTTGCCGCGGCAGGCGGCCACTCTGTGCCCACGCTCCAGTGCATCCACCAACGTGTCGCTCTGGGGGCCTCTCCAGGCACGCGTGGCGGGAGGCTGTGCAGCCAGCGGTGCACAGTGGCATGCGAAGCTGACAAGATCGCCATCGTGGCGAACGGTGGCGCCCCTAACGGCCCTTTTCTGTCCTGTTTGGGCGACTCAGACGGGCATTTAATGTCCTTATCCCCTGCCGTCAGGGTTAGGTAGGGTGCACTGTACAAATAACTGTACCAACCACCTCGCTTTTTACATTTGTACCCTTCTCTGCGTTGCCACCTGTCGGTGACCCCTTTAGCGTATAAAAGGAGGCCCATGCGCAACATAGAGGGGGTTCGGGAGGTTGGACACGTTCGCCAGGTTCGCGAGGTTCGACTAGTTCGGAACCCAGAAAAACACTATGCTCCCTCTCTGGAGCAAGAACACCAAATAATCAAACAAGCAGCAGTAGGAGTGTTATCTCTCCGGAGAGCTCTGAAGCTGGGTAAACTGCTCATGTGCTTCGCCTCGATCTGCTCTTCGTGCGATCTCCGCCCCCCGCCGAACCGAAAGGGGCTCGGTCCGCCGGCCCCATAGGTGTTCGTGGATCAGTTTCCCCGACAGTAGCGATGCTTAAGTCCGTCGGAATCATGTTAGCATTAGCTGCATTTATGAAATCTTGCAGATGGATGTCAGAACGAGTTTCCTTGCCAGTTTTCGTAAGAAAAGGTTGTATGTGATACAATCAGAAAGGTTTTGTCGATCCTAAGGATGCTAAAAGGTATGCTAGCTCCAGCGATCCTTCCATGGACTGGAGTAAGCATCTCGGAGTTGGAATATGCACTTTGATAAGATGATCAGAGATTTTGGGTTTATGGGAAACTTGTATTTCCAAAGAAGTGAGTGGGAGCACTATAGAATTTCTGATAAGTATATGTTGTAAACATATTGTTGATCAGAAATGATGTAGAATTTCTAGAAAGCATATAGGGTTATTTGAAAAGTATTTTTTTTTCAAGGGAAAACCTGGATTAAGCTACTTGAACATTGAGCATCAAGATCTATGAGGATGGATCAAAAACGCTTAATGGTACTTTCAAATGAGCACGTACCCTGACATGATCTTGAAGGTGTTCAAGATGGATCAGTCAAATAAGGAGTTCTTGCCTGAGATGTAAGGTACGAAGTTAAGACTTAAAGCTCGACCACGGCAGAATAGAGAGAAAGGACGAAGGTCGTCCCCTATGCTTCAGACGTAGGCTCTATAATATGCTATGATGTGTACCGCACCAGAAGTGTGCCTTGCCATGAGTTAGTCAAGGGGTACAAGAATGATCCTGGAATGGATCATTGGACAGCGGTCAAAATTGTCCTTGGAGTAAATAAGGACATGTTTCTCGATTATGGAGGTGATAAAGAGTTTGGCGTAAAGGGTTACGTCGATGCAAGCTTTAAACACCTATCCGAGTGACTCTGAGTAGCAAACCGGATACGTATAGTGGAGCAACCATTTGGAATAGCTCCAAGTGGTGTGTGGAAGCAGCATTTACAATATGACCTAGAGATTTGTGAAGTACATAAGGATCTGAAAGTTACAGACCTGTTGACTAAAACCTCTCTCACAAGCAAAACAAGATCAAACCCCAGAACTCATTGAGTCTTAATCACATGATGATGTGAACTAGTTTAATGACACTAGTAAACTCTTTGGATGTTGGTCACATGGCGATGTGACGTGTGAGTGTTAATCACATGACGATGTGAACTAGATTATTGACTCTAGTGCAAGTGGGAGACTGTTGGAAATATGCCCTAGAGGCAATAATAAATTAGTTATTATTATATTTCCTTGTTCATCATGATCATTTATTATCCATGCTATAATTGTATTGATAGGAAACTCAGATATATGTGTGGATACATAGACAACACCATGTCCCTAGTAAGCCTCTATTGACTAGCTCGTTGATCAATAGATGGTTACGGTTTCCTGGCCATGGGCATTGGATGTCGTTGATAATGCGATCACATTATTTGGAGAATGATGTGATGGACAAGACCCAATCCTAAGCCTAGCACAAAGATCGTGTAGTCCGTATGCTAAAGCTTTTCTAATGTCAAGTATCTTTTCCTTAGACCATGAGATTGTGCAACTCCCGGATACCGTAGGAATGCTTTGGGTGTACCAAACGTCACAATGTAATTGGGTGGCTATAAAGGTGCACTACAGGTATCTCCGAAAGTGTCTGTTGGGTTGGCATGAATCGAGACTGGGATTTGTCACTCCGTGTAACAGAGAGGTATCTCTGGTCCCACTCGGTAGGACATCATCATAATGTGCACAATGTGACCAAGGGGTTGATCACGGGATGATGTGTTACGGAACGAGTAAAGAGACTTGCCGGTAACGAGATTTAACAAGGTATCGGCATACCGATGATCGAATCTCGGGCAAGTACAATACCGCTAGACAAAGGGAATTACATATGGGATCGATTGAGTTCTTGACATCGTGGTTCATCCGATGAGATCATCGTGGAACATGTGGGAGCCAAGATGGGTATCCAGATTCCGCTATTGGTTATTGACCGGAGAACGTCTCGGTCATGTCTGCATGGTTCCCGAACCCGTAGGGTCTACACACTTAAGGTTCGATGACGCTAGGGTTATAGGGAATAGATATACGTGGTTACCGAATGTTGTTCGGAGTCCCGGATGAGATCCCGGACGTCACGAGGAGTTCCGGAATGGTCCGGAGGTAAAGATTTATATATGGGAAGTCCTATTTTGGCCACCGGAAAATGTTCGGGATTTTTCGGTATTGTACCGGGAAGGTTCTAGAAGGTTCCGGAGTGGGGCCCACCTGCATGGGGGGACCCACATGAACGTGGGTAGTGGGGGCAAGGCCCCACACCCCTGGTCAAGGCGCACCAAGATCCCCCCTTAGAAGGAATAAGATCATATCCCAAAGGGATAAGATGAAGATCCCTAAAAAGGGGGGATAACAATTGGTGGGGAAAGGAAAGGATGGGATTTCTTTCCTCCCACCTTTGCCAACGCCCTTGGAGGGCAAGAAATAATCCCCCTCCACCCCTATATATAGTGGGGAGGCACATGGGAGCTGCACCCTTGCCCCTGGCGCAGCCTTCCCCCTCTCCCAAGTCCTCCTCTCTCGCGGTGCTTGGCGAAGCCCTGCAGGATTGCCACGCTCCTCCATCACCACCACACCGTCGTGCTGCTGCTGGATGGAGTCTTCCCCAACCTCTCCCTCTCTCCTTGCTGGATCAAGGCATGGGAGACGTCACCGGGTTGTACGTGTGTTGAACGCGGAGGTGCCATCCGTTCGGCACTAGGATCTCCAGTGATTTGGATCACGACGAGTACGACTCCTTCAACCCCATTCTCTTGAACGCTTCTGCTTAGCGATCTACAAGGGTATGTAGATGCACTCTCCTTCCCCTCGTTGCTAGTTTCTCCATAGATAGATCTTGGTGACTCGTAGGAAAATTTTGAATTTCTGCTACGTTCCCCAACAGGCAGGAGCATGTGGCACGACCGGCGCTGCTTTGGGCGGCTGGATCAAGAAGACCAGAGGTTGAAGAAGCACTACGGCCGTTGGATGGACATCGTACGGTGATTGGAGCTAGAATCGTTTATATTGACTAAGTTGACAAAGCCCTCCGTCCCCGTCAACTTAGTAGGCCCACAAGTCAGCCTCCCACGAAGGTGGGTCCCAGCTAGCTGGGGGGTATTTATTTTTTTGTGCGTAATAAGGAGGCACTTCCGGTGGGTCCGAGCTGACAGCAAGGGGACGTTTTTTCGCGAAATACGGTGGCCCGTCGGGTGGGTCCCAGCAGTCAGGGGCAAACGTTTTTTTCGCGAAATACTGGTGGCCCGTCCGGTGGGTACCTGCTGTCAGGTGGAGGAATAATTATTTTCCGCGTAATAAGGAGGCACTTCCTTGCGGCTGCCGTGGACCCAGCTGTCAGCCTCTCCATGTACAGTATTCTTCTGATGGAATTCGGTCGTTGACCACATTGACCACGCCGCGCTGAGAGCACCACGGCAGTGGACGACGGTGAGGCCTAGGAAGGGGACGACGCGGAGCCGGGGAAGACGCGGCAGTGGATGCCCACGCGGGGAAGAGTACGAGGGTTCACTGGTTTGGCTGCGCTGCTGTCGCCACAGAATAACAAGGGGTGTGGGTGAGTGGAGTGGAGGGATGGCCTGGCCAGCGGTGGGAGTAGTATGGGGGCGGTCAGGCCTCCGCGGTAGCACAGCCGGCCACGGGAGGCAGGAGCAGGCGGCACGACCGGCACTGCTTTGGGCGGCTGGAGCAAGAAGACCAGAGGTTGAAGAAGCACTACGGCCGTTGGATGGACATCGTATAGTCAGTCGATCTAGAATCGTGCATATTGACTAAGTTGACAAAGCCCTTCGTCCCCGTCAACTTAGTAGGCCCACTATACTGGGTCCCAGCTAGCAGGGGGAGTATTCTTTTTTTGGGCGTAATAAGGAGGCACTTCCTTGCGTGCGAAGATATAGCTGGTGGGTCCGAGCTGTCAGCGGCGGTAATGTTTTTTCGCGAAATACAGAGGCCCTTTCGATGGGTCCCAGATGTCAGGTGGAGGAATCATTATTTTGCGCGTAATAAGGAGGCATTTCCTTGTGTGTGGCCGTGGACCCAGCTATCAGCCTCTCCACGTACAGTCCACTTCTGATGGATGTCGTTCATTGACCACGTTGACCAGGCCGCACGGAGAGCACCAGGGCAGTGGACGACGGCGAGGCCTAGGAAGGGAATGACACGGAGCCAGGGAATACTCGGCAGTTATTTCCCATGCGGAGGAGTACGAGGGTTTATTGGTTCGTCTACCGTCGCCGGAGAATAACAACATGTGTGGGACTGAGGGTGAGTAGAGGGAGTATGGTGGGGCGGTGAGGCCTGCGCAGCAGCACAACCGGCCGCGGGGAGGAGGGAGCAGGCAGTCCCGCCGGCACTTGTTTGAGCGGCTGGAGCAGGAAGAGCAGAGATTGAAGAAGCACGACGACCGTTGGATGGACATCCAACAGTGTACAGGCCATCTGTGGAAAGCCTCAAATCTGTGGAAAACATCATACAACCCATCTGCCATTATTTCAAATAGTTTATAGCCCATTTGCTAATTTTTACGGGTTTTTTTGGAGCCCATATTCTTTTTGTTAGCATTACAGCCCATATTGTGGCCACGGTTAAAAAAATATACCAAATTTTGCATATGTCGGTGCGGTCTGAACTGTTTTTAATCCCAAAATTTTGAGTCACATTGAGACTAACTTTAAAAATAAATGTATATCAATATAAAATCCAATAAATTGTCCATGCATAAAAATCAATGCAATTTAAAATCTCGAAATGAAAAAAGATATTTGAAACTAATTGCCGGTTTGATGGGTTTTAAAAATGTACAGCCCATTTCTAATTACTGATAGGCCATTTTCTCGGCCAGCCAAATGAAGCTCTCCTTGTCTAGCCCAACAGGCCTGATAAAGTGACTTACTTGACAAATCACAAAAACACTGGGCTAGCCATTTTCAAAAAGAAAAAAAACTACTGGGCTGGTCTGTGGTAAACATAAAAGAAAAGGTTGTCTAGACAGGCCAGAGTGTCCCGCACAGCCCAGTTGACACCCTCCTTCCGTCTCAAAAACATATTAGATAACTGCCACTCCAATTATGACGATTCACAAAAATGCCACTGCAATTTCCAAACTTTGAAAAATGCCACTGCAAATTTTGCAAACTTTGAAAAACGCCACTCCAGACTTCAAAAAATGCCACTAGAAATGGCATGAAATGGCATTTTTCAAAGTTCGGAAATTGCAGTGGCATTTATCGGACGCATTTATCAAATTGACCCAAAACAAAAATAACTGGGCGAGCTGCTGGGTCCCTGGTGTCAGTCGCTCATTGTGCAATTCTCTCGTTTATTGACTACGTTGACAATGGCATAGGACCCAGATGTCAGAAATCCACTAGGAGGAGCCATTTTTTTATTGGCTTGAAATAAGGAGGCACTTGCTTGCGTACTGCCATGACCTTGGCGGGTCCCTGCTGTCATCCTCTCCACGTACAATCATCTCCTGATTGTGTACGCATCAACTTGCTAGGCCCACAAGTCAGCCTCTAAACCCATGGAGGACAAATACAACCCATTTAAAAAAATAACAACCCATTCCATACGTTCAAATGGAAAGTTCAACATTCAGAGCAAAGTAACAAGTCTGATCCACATATAGAGTACTGAACTTCCACGTTGACAACCGTCATAGCCAAGTTAACTATCTACTCCCACTAGACAAGTACTAACTTACTCTTAGCTAACTAGACGATGTCGGCGGTACACGCTAAACGCCGGCACCGGCGTCCTGCACCTTGCCTCAGACTTGCCAGAGGTGCGATAGGGCGCGTTGCTCGCGTGCGTTGGCCCTTTCCATGCCAGCGTGGTCCACCGAAGCTTCGGCTTCCAAGCGGGAAACCCATTTGACGAGCTGGTAGTAAAAATCGGCGTCACGAACACGTGCGTGCCCGACAGCCTCCAGGGCTATTTGCCGAGCGCCGGCCTCCACGTAGTCGGCCCAGTTGCGGGCGCTCTACTCACGACTCAGAGCGTCGGTGCGCTGCTGCTCCATGTCCTGCTGGCGGCGCAAATCGGTGATACGTTGCTCCTCCGCCAGGCAGTTGCACTCCAACAACTCCTGCTCCTCCGCCATGCGGTCGCGCTCCAACAACTCCTCGATCTGCGCATTGCCATCTAAAGACAGATAGAATGCCTCCTCCCTCCGTCTGCCTTCTGGTGAAAAACCGAACACTAGTTCCGGCGGTGACTGCCTCCAGCGTCACCTACCGCGGACGGGCGGGGGCATGGCGGACGTGGCAAGCGACGTGGGGCTGGTGGGGGCTTATGAGGATATGGCGAGTTGGGTCATGGTGGCACTGGAGAATGCCGGGAAACAGTACTTATAGGGGGAAGGTAGCGCGACGGTCATCGGAATTCAATGCATAATGGCTTAGCACGCCATCTTGCCGTGGAAAACTAGGTAAACTGAAATTATGACTGTGTCGTCCCGTCCCGTCTGGGTCGCACGCCGGCATGGCGGTCAAATGAGTGCACTCGAATCATCTTCCTCCTTGTCAATAATGATTTCTTGGATTTAAAAAGCCCGCAACAATTAAAGCGTATCTTTTTCCACATCATTTAGCTGCCTTATTTACGGCCGGCTGCATCTAGGCACTCAGAATCGTTCGCAGGCAGTACGTGAAGTAGCATGCAACGAGTCACAGCCGAGGGAAGGCATGCAGCCACTTAAATCACTGGAATTAATTAGGCTTAAACTTCTGCATGCCATTAATTATTGTCATGCCTTGGTCTTGCTGCTTTGCTCACGGGACTAATAAACCCGGACGGAGGGAGTACCTTGGTTGGTGAGAGGTTTGAATTAAGCCCTACAAACCAGAAAGGAGGTACTAGTACGTGCGTGATCTGCTATTTATTCGTGTACGATCGAGTAGGTCGTTTCTTGAATTGAGCCCTGCAAACCGGAAAGGAGGTACTACGTGCGTGATACGCTATTTATCCGTGTAGGATCGATAGTGTAGCTTGTCAGTTTCTTCAGAGGTAGGCATTTTTATCCATGTAGGATCGATAGTGTAGCTTGTCAGTTTCTTCAGAGGTAGGCATTTTTATTCAAAAAACTGCCACTTCGCATCTTGCGTCGCAAATAAAACTGCCAGGAGCGCATTTGTAGGCTAGCTAGTGATCGATCAGTAACTTGTAAACACTGAGCGAACAGAAGTAAGTAATTGTTAATGCATCTCAATGATTCACAGATCATATACAAATATGTAGCTCCAAAAGCAAAGATCAGCCACTTCGGATCTTGCGTCGCAACTAAAACTAACTAGTACGATTCCCATACATAAGATCAACATGTTAATGCATCTCAATGATTCACAGATCATATACAAATATGTAGCTCCAAAAGCAAAGATTTAGAAAAAACATCTGTTCTTCCTACTAACATGGATGCTTCTCTTGGCCAACATTCAGTACAGACTGAAAGACAAATTTGTTTGTGAAGTCTACAGTTCCTCTTGCAAACGTAAGTGGTTTCACCAACAGCTGGAACCATGAGAATGAACCACACATGATGGAGGAACATCCACTGCAATATGATTTGGTCTTCTCTCGATCACACCGCGAGACTATTTTCGGAATACAAACTTTAACTTAGGGAAAATGATGCCCATTGTATAATCATACCAAAGCAATGAAGCATCAAGTGTTGGCCAGTAAATAGTACAGTACTACTTTTCTTCAGTCCATGAAGTGACTATCCAATCTTTGTGTCTATTTTCAAATGGCACTGCATGCAGTGACTATACTATTCTCTTGTGCAGTTCAACCAAAATTGCGGACACTTTGTTTGTTTGCCAAATAGCAACGGGCAGACATCTCTGTCTGCACAAATATCAAGCAGCTAGTAAACATATACCACACCATGTTCGCAGTGATGGAAGAGGTGAAATTGATACAACCGAAATTGAGCATCCAATCATTGAATCTTGTCCTGCACCACCAATGTAGGTCCACCCTGGCAATAAATTCACATGCAAACCACTAGTATTACTATCTAATGACAGTACAAAAATAGTAGCAAGATAGTAGCAAACCATGTACCTTCGTAATGAACAGCTCATAGTGCCACCAATTGTATATAAAGGTTTGGAAAAAAACATGCTCCTAATGTTGAACCAGTTGGACTTTTTGTGCAGCTCCACTGAATTCGAGCATCCCTGTTTGCATAGATATTGAAAGTGTGATTACTATAAAAGTGGCACTAGTTGAAGCATAGACTCACAAATATAAGCATTCCAATTTCTTAATGGGAAAAGGTAGCCAGACTGTTTCTAACCACCTGTTTGAAGGAATAAATAAAGCAACAGCGGGTGATGTCAGGAAGGCATACATAGTTTTTTTCTGAAAAACTGAGCCATTCCTAACCTTTCCTCTTCTTTTAAGCAAATTTTGTTCAGTTCTACTAAAATAAAATGCCATCACCGCCTTGACAATTTAGTTACACTATACAAAAGGAAATGACTTAACATTACATCATGATGTTGGGTATGTAGTAGACAGGCATTAGAGACAAACATACAGACCTCCTCCGATAACATAATTAACATTAATTTTAACAAAGGTGTGACTAGCTTTACCGGGATAATTTGAGTGAACTCTACACCCTCTGTTCCTTAATATAAGATGTTTTCGCAGTTCAATTTAAAGTACCCAAATGTCTAGTATTTAGAAAAACAGGTAGTAGTTTTCTTGAGCACATATTTGGGAAAGCTTGCCACACTTTATTTATGTCCATACGCTAATGCAACACCATTCGAATACTACAAATATACACTAATCCAGTGGCTAGTGCAACAGTAGAGTAGTTAGTTTATTACAGGGTACAATACAATGGTTTTACTGAACAGATTTCAATAACTCTAGCACTGGAAGGTTTCTATAACAATTAACAATACAAAATGTAAAGGTAACAAGTTTCAGCATTGGTATACTAGCTGCGCATGAGCATTAAACCAAATACAGAAGTCTGAAGGTAACTAGCATTATTAACTAATGGCAGTGTAAAAAATTGCAAACCATGTACCTCCAAGGTAAATATCATTTCGATCTCGGGGGGGCCTTAAAAATTGCTATCCCAATCTTGATAATCGATCAAACATAAAAACTTGATCGAACGAATCAAGAGAACAACCGGAGGAGGAGGTGCCCACTCTTGACCTTTCCTCTTGTCTTCATAATTGTCTGTGCAGTTTAACCAAAATAAAATGACATCAGCGCCTTGGAATTTTGGTGACACTGTACAAAAAAATTAACTTATCTCATGAAAGTGAGGTATGTAATCTATAAGCATTAAAAGTGCAAAAATCTGAAGGTAGTAACAAGTTTCATCATTGGTATACTGGCTGTGCAACACCATTAGAATGCCTTAGCTAAAAAATCTGTAATACATCCACAATCAACAACTACCCCTGAAATGATCCAGTGACATTAAATGGCACTGCTTAAATTTATCTATGGCATTAGACTAGGAGCGGCATTAGTTAAATGTGGCATCACTTTAGCAGTAGCATTGCTTGACTTGACTACTGGCGTTATACTAACAGCAAAAAAAGTGGCAATAAGAGCATGGGAGGCCCATTCAGACAGTGGGCGCACCAGTACGATGTACCTCCACGGACGCAGAGTGGTGAGGGAGGTATGGTTGCCCAGAGCAACAAATATCCAGGCAGCATATGTGGATTACGTCCCATTTTTGTTCTCTTTAGCCACCTTTTTCTTATGTGAGGACAACAAACCGATCGACCTGGTCATTCTCTATTGCGTTGTCATGCCTTTCAACCAAGAGACACGAGACTCGTTCCTTAGCTACTGATTTTCCCCTTTTCAACCTAGGTGAGGGTTCGATGCCTACTCTCTTGGACAGTACAGTCTCCCTTCCTTTCCTTATTCAACCCAGACATGCATTAGTCTGCATGAAGTAGGGTTTCCTTTAATAGTGCAAATTATGGTTTTCGTCTGCGTGGCCAGCAGAGCAGAGGATAGCAAATTGGGAAGATGGTGGAGTGGAAAAAGATCCACATGCAACAATGTGCCAGATGGGGCAATTGAACAAGGGTATGGTTCGAAAAGAGGTAGCATACCTGAAGTTCGGCGGGAAGTGGCTTCGCTCGTGGTCGTCGTCCTCCGCACATACTACGGCAGCGATCCCGCGCGGGTGCTAGGTCTGAGAGGACGGCCTTGTCGTCAGTGCGTGACCTCGCTCGCCAATGACGAGTGCGTCAATGCTGCACATCCTTTTCTTCCTCGGCAGATCTATGACCACCGGTGAGGAGGGAGAGAGGGGTCGTGTTTTTTAGATCTAGAGAAAGGGTGGTAGTGTGAGAAGCAAGTGTGCAGCCCTTGGCAAGAAAGCACTGAAGCTCCAGCCTATATATCTTCTTTATACTACTAGTACTGGAGGTGGAGTAGTGGTAGAGTAGTTTATATTTTCTCTGCGTACAGTACCAGTTAGTCGTGCTTCAAAACTGAACGGCACGCCATAAAAAAAATAAAGGCCGATAACTAATGTGGCACCTCGGGCCAACGCGGCCAGATCGCATTTTGCACAAGAAATTACACACCATGTTTCATTGACATGTGGTCCCGTTCCACATATCAGTGAGACGACGGCGAGTAGTAGGAGTATTTCCGAACCGACGTGTAGGCCGGGGCGCCCCTTCGTGAACCGTCGCAAACTGGCAACCGTCCACCGACTCTTCACCTTTCCCTCTCGATTTGGAACTGCTGTCGCACGCTCTTCCTCTCCCTCCTCCATTTTCCTTCAGCCCTTCACCCTTTCTTCTGCCATTGTTCGATCGTCTTCCCCATGGAGGGAACAGGACAGAAACGACCCCGTTATTCTTGCCCTGATCTGAAAGATGACGTGGTGGAGGAACTCATTGATCGGTGCAACGTCTTCACCTTGGCTAGCATGGCAGGTTCGTTCAAGCCCATTCTCGACTCAACTAATAACATCATTACAAGGAACCCAAGAGTCAAGGAGCGGTTTGATCTCCCCTATCTTCTTTGTTGTGACCCTGATGACTGGCGCCGTCACGACGGAGGCCTCGCCCTGTGCAAGTTGATGCTGCTTGATAATGATACGTATGATTTTAAGATGCCATCGCTTGAGGGCAAGGCTTGGGCAGGCGCAAATGGAGATTGGGCTGTTTACATTGGTTCCAACTGCGAGTGGGCACTTGTGAATGTGTACACTCGTGACTGGGTTCCACTTCGAAAAATCTCAGCAGACTGCCCAGAGGTTGAGCACACCGGTATTGTACGCACGTTCAAATACAATCATGGTGACTGTATTCTACGAAAGATAGCAATTTCTCGAGTCCCCAACCGCTCTTGGAATTACAACAACTATGAAGTTGTTGCTATCTTCGACAAGCTTGTTGCCGTCGTCAGTGGTTTGACTGGATGGACATTGCTCAAAAATCAGTTTCTGTACACGGATGAGTACTGTGATGCAATTGAATACGAGGGCCTTGTTTTTGCCGCCACCACTCATGGCACTGTTTTTGCATGGCATCCTCGTTGTTTCGGTACGTTTGTCTTCCACCATAATTATAATTGTTTCATCCACATGCATGCGGGTTAACAAGTTTCTCTTTACTAATTAACCTTCTTCTTGTGTTTCCAAGGTCCTGTGAACATTCCACCACCTATACTTGAAGATTTTTAGAACCAAGGGGGAGATGATGATGGTGATGATCACGAGCATGAGGACGAGTAGCGCCCATATACTATTTGGCGCCTGGCAACTAATTCCGATGGATCACCTCTTCTTGTGTGTATACAGCCCACTAATGATGTTACTGCTAAGGAAGCAGGTGTAATCTCCCATGGTCGCACTCTCCGGACCTATTCCAACACTCGTTGCATGGTATTCGGGATGGATACTAGTGTGCTAGCGCCAACTCCTTCTTCCTGGTACATAATTGATAGTCTTGGAGAAAACTCGCTCTTGCTTGGACAAAACTATCCAATGATGGTGAAAGGCGATCAAACTGCTGTTGACACAATGTTACTACCATTTATGAGAAGCAACTGTGTCTATACCTCGGACATTTAGGTGGTTCCCTACCCTGGTACTGATATAGTAGGCCGCTTCAGCCTGGATGATCAGTCCTGCGTTGGTCTCCAGATCGAAAATGGATGGCCCGTCCCAGAGAATCACTTGTGGTTCAAAGCAAGCGTTTCCAACGCCGAGGAATGGTTGAGTTGAAGTTCATTTCATTGCTTGTTATTTGTTGTGTGGTGAAAACTTTAGTATTTATAATGTATCCTCGTTGTCGATGTGGGTTGATGACCTGTTGTATGTAATAAAATGATATGCCTATGATAAACTTACTAAATTTATGAATGGCTTTCGAGTTGCTTCTATGAGTGAGTGGTGCGATGAGGCAAAAAAAAATATTTTCCGAATACATAATTGTACGTGCATTGCAACAGGTTATCGGATGAGGCCAATCAACAATAGTAGTAGTACACTATTTGTACTAGCTTCACATGCTTCGCGCGTCGTGCATGTGTTTTTACTGTAGCCATACTGTACTACGTAACCAGCACCTCGAATCCTCGATACTAGTAGTACTATATACTACGTACTAGTAAGTAGTAGGAGTAGTAGGGTGGCATGGGCCAGAACAAGCATTCACGTCCAGGAGTACGGCACACGCCACCAGCACGGCTTCCATCTGACACCATATTTCTTGGAGTCTGTGCTAGAGCAATCTCTTCAACCTCATCGTTTCTCTAACTCAGCCATCACGCGGCGGGCGAGGTGGGGGGTTTGCCGAAAGTCGGTTTCCTTAACTGCGGTCCCACTTGTAAGGCCAACTGCAACGCACGACCCCAAACGGACCTCCATTTTGCACGAACTTCAACGATAATTTTGACTAGAAAAGCAAGACCAAAGAAAACAAGAACCACAAGAATACATTTTACTACTCCTGTAAGTTGGATTAGTGCCTTCTCGATGCATTAATTGTTGATCTGCGGAGGCTCGATCTTGCGTGCTTCTTTCTTCTTCGAGTGTAAAGAAGTAGATGTTGCTTCCTCGCATCTAGTCTCATGTCTAGCCTCTATTCTAGTAATCCCTCCGGTCTGTTTTTCTCTCCGTCTAAGCAGCAACGCGCATACCAAGTAGGAGTATCAACAAGTGCACTAATCTCATCTATAGCCTCTGTGCTAGCTAAAAGTGATAGAACATCTACTAAATTGCGCTCTATCAATATATGGATGTACTATTCTTCCCAATACAAAAACTTGCATCCATTCTACTCCCTCCGTTGCACAATACATGCCTTCTATTTGTCAAAATATATATGTATCTAGACATGTTTTAGTATATAGGCACATCCATTTTTGGACAAATGGAAGTCAAGTATTTTGGAACGGAGGAAGTACACAATAAAATTTTTAAGTTAGCACAACTAGTCTAATCCGAGAGCACAACTAAATATTTGGTCGGGTTCTTCCTCCTTTTGCCGACACGTGGGACATCCAGCATCCAGGTCATGTCATGAAAGAAAATAGAGTGGTAGTTGAAGCCACGAGATGTGCATCTTGGGTTAAACTGTAAATAGAATCTTACTACTCTTGAGTAACTCCAAAAGCGGCCACCGAAGATCTTTCTTGGATTTGTTTTTCATCACCAGCACGTCGAGGTGAAAGATGTGCAGGTTCAGTGGGTCCGCTTGTGTTTTCACTGACATGTGGGACCGCATGTGAGCAAACAAACGATGGGCTCCGCACGTCCGCTGGCTGGCTGAGAAGAGAGATGCAGGAGTGCTGAGCACGGACTGCAGGCAATTTGTTCTACGTATTGTACCTCGATATAGGCCCGATATAGTAGGGTAGCATGGGCCATAACTAGCATTCAAGTCTAGCAATACGGCACACGCCACCCACACGAGTCCCATCCAACACCAATTTTATTGGAGTCCGTGCTACAGCCATCTCTTCTCCCTCCTGTTTTCTCAGCTATCGCGCGATGGGCGGGGTGGGGGTTTGCCGATAGTCGGTTTGCTCAACTACGGTCCCACTTGTAAGTGAAAATGCAACACTGCACGCATTCCCGCTTGATCAGCCTGCCGGACCAACCGTGTGGGGGTGCGACGTGAACACGGCAGGCTTTTCCTTTTGAACTCGTAACTTCTAAAATTTGGTTCTCCTCCATGGCGCGATCGATAGATAGAAAATAACGATTTTGCCTAGAGTAATGAGAAGTTTGGTTCTGGCGTCGTTCATGCATGGAGTACGTACGAAAATAATGAAGTTGATGTGAAAGGTAAGATAATTACTGTAGTATCATATACTACTACATGGATTTGACGGAAAGATAAAAATACATATGGATCCATCAACGACATCCTCACGCCCTAGTGCGCCGGGTCACCAACCGACGTGTGAGGAGCAGCGATGTTGGTGGCGAGCTCAACGTGCTTCTGAACAGTGTCGTCCAAGGTTGCCCTGTGGTCCAAGAAGGCCAGCGTCCTATCGTCCTCCTCTTGCATGCGCATAGACGTGGGTTATTATGTCGATGGTGTCTTGCTGCGCCAGGCGCTGCGCGGCGAGCGTGACCTCAAGGTGGACATTCTTCGACGCGACGGCGGACAGTCGCAGGGCCACCAGTGCGTCGAAGAGGTTGTCACCATAGTAGCCGTTGAGGGTGGCGGGCATCACAGAGCCTGGGCGCGTCGGCTGGAGGCTTACATCAAAGTCGTCCGCGAGCTTCTTGACGACGGTGAACTTGTCGAGGAAACGAACGAGGACCTCGTCGAACAAGGAGACGAAGCTGTCGTCCAAGCGGCCCCTCACCCTGCCGGCCTCGAGCAATACTACCTGGAGACGTTCCTTGTTGCCGGGCCGCAGGCCGGTGTCGTGGACCATCTGGCACAGCCGGCTGATGCTCGCGCTCATCGCCTCCATGGGTCTAGCTTAGCTTCTACTACCCCCGTCCTGGTTTATTGGTCCCCATTGTAATCCGTGTCAAATTTTGACCACAGATTTAACTAACAAAATGTTTAGGCATGTTACTAAAAATTATATCACTGAAAACTATGTTCAAATACGAATCCAAAAATATGATTTTTGTTGACATGCATCAACATTTTGTTAGTTAAATCTTTGGTCAAAATTTAGCACAAATTACAAAGGAGTCTAATAAACCAGGACGGAGGTAGTAGTAGTCAACTGATCTTGCGATTCGAGTGATCACTCTTGCCCTTGGTTAGCGTGCGTAGGTGCGTAGGATTTTGTACTACTCCTCGGCCCTCTACTACACCTGCCTTTGGCTGTATGATAGGTGGGCCAGCCACCCCTGGGCCCACGTGTCATTCACCCAAAGGCAGTTGTCATAAGTCAATGAAGCTGCGCCCCCCTCCGTGCTGGTGCAGTATAGTCATCTCACTGGACCTCTAGTTGGGGCCAAACGAGAGAAGTTTGATGTTTACTGGTTTATTGGTCCCCTTTGCATTTTGCGCCAAGTTTTGACCTTTGATTTAACTAATAAAATGTTAATGCATGTAAACAAAAATGTTGTGTAAGTCACATTACGAAAACCAAATAATCCCAAAACACTTAGGCACGGTGCATTAACTCCCTCCTTGTTTCTTATTTCGTGACATATCAACCAATGAGAGATGTGGGTTGTGCATGCTTTCAATGACTTGAGACTACCAAACATGACATGCATTGTTTAGTTCATTGCATGTAATCCTATTAAGACTCTAGTTAGCAAGAAAACATTAAGTTCTCTCGCCGATAGGAATAAAACACCCTGTATTTATTTACAGAGGGAGTAGTACATTTTTTGTGACATGCATTACTAGATATTGCTAGTCAAATACTAAAATCCAGATGGACGTGGTAGTACTCCTAAAACCAGACGGTGGTGCTACTAGTACTAGTAGTAGTACTACCAACGTAGTACTCCTAGGAGTACTAGCACTGTACTACCCGTTGGTCAAATTATTACGTGATGCTCCTCACAGTGAAGTGACAAGACCCTGCGCTGGAGATGAGACCTGAGTATAGGCGCCGTGTTCGGCATACCATAGTCAGCCTCACCGTCTGCAGTCACTATCATGGCTGTAGAGCTAGCCTTCTTACAACTAGCCCTGTTCGACATAATTTCCTGTGCGTAGATGCCTGTGGATTGCACGGAACACCAAGATTGGGGGTGGACTGCTCCGGTAGCGACCATCGCACCAGATTTTTCCACGGCCTTCTAGATGTGGTGGGGAGGAGATAAGGCTAATTGTGAGAGACAAGGAGTTGTTTGTAAATAGGGAACAAGTGCGGGCATCTTTTTGTAAAAATGGAGAAGCTTGGTTTGTATGCGTCAGATCTAGATCCGACGGCGATTGGTGAAAGATGGGAGGCACAACATCATCACCAACTCAGGACCTGTTTGATTCGTAGGATTTTGAAAACGCAGGAATAGGACATGGCAATATTACAAGTTTCAAACTGATATTACAAATGTTACGAGTAATGCTTCACCTAGGAAGAGGGAATTACTAGGAAGTTCACGTAAGAACTTTCATTACTTTAGGTGGATGCAGCGTTATCGTACAAACTAAAATCCACCGCCCTGACAAGTCACTAATGGGCAAATAAGTTTTCGAGTCTCTGGCCACTTGATGTTTCAAAAACAAATTCAGCTTCTGCGGAGACTTTGTCATTTAGGCTTAGACGCTTGCGGTGATCAGCACGCCATTCATTGTTGCTCCAGAGAACGCCAAACCTCATTACCTTGAGCACACTTGCCTCCAGAACAAAGAACCTGGTCAATTTAATCTCAGATGTGCTACCTCGGTAGTCGATCAAATCAATTTCTGTAAGATGGAGATCAAGGCATTCGATGAGATTATTATAGTGCAGCACATTTTTCACTTTCGGGTCTTTTTTTATCTGCAAAAGAAGAGAACATATTAGAGCAGCTGGCTGCATAAGATTGTCGTGTCATCAAGAGGTACCAATATCATTCGCTCATATGATAGGGTTGGCTAGCTAGTGATATTTTTTTACTCTCTCTCTCTCCCTCTCTCTCTCTCCATTTCTGTTTCCTCTCATTTAACTAGGAGCATGTGAAGAGCTTGGGCATTTGTTGCCTTGCACTATGTGGCCGAAGCCATATTTTGCAAAAGTATGCCACATAATACGCATCGATGTCAAATCAAAAGATTTTGGCACCGCTCTCGCGATGTGAGAGAGTTGGCACCGTTGTGCACACAGACCCACATGTATAAACAAATCAATCAAACCAACTACACCAGCCTCTCACTCTCCCAAACAAGTGTTTTTTTATTGCCTCGGTCCTCTCTCTCTCCCACGCAGTGTTTTTTCATTGCATGAGTTAATTTGGCACCGGAGCAAAGTAGGTGATCCATATTGGGGCACCAGGTGAGCAATGGAGGGGCATCGATGCCAAATGCATCACAAGTGAATTTGGCACATGTTTTGGCCTACATAGCCCACTTTTGTACTCCCTCCATCCCAAAATTCTTGTCTTAAATTTGTCTAAATACGG
Source organism: Triticum dicoccoides (assembly GCF_002162155.2). Taxonomy (NCBI): domain Eukaryota; kingdom Viridiplantae; phylum Streptophyta; class Magnoliopsida; order Poales; family Poaceae; genus Triticum; species Triticum dicoccoides. The sequence continues at coordinate 392,860,525 of NC_041385.1, read as the reverse complement.
ATGTATCTAGTTACATTTTAGTGTTAGATACATCCGTATCTAAACAAATGTAAGACAAGAATTTTGGGACGGAGGGAATACTACCTCGTATTTAGTATAAAATTTTGACCATAGATTTACCTAAGAAAATGCCAATGCATGTCACTAAAAATTACACCATTTGAAATTATGTTCAAATACGAATCCAACAATATAGTTCTTAGTGACATGCATTAACATTTTGTCAGTTAAATCTATGGTCAAATTTTGATACCACAAAATTGGAAGAGTAAACCAGGACGGAGGTAGTACTTGCCCTTAGGGTAACCATAGAGTTACTGGAGTAGTCTAAGTTACTTTCCACTATGACTAGCCTATGCTACTATAGTAGTACATCATAAAAATGATGCAGGTGATCACGTGAGAAAAAAATACTAAAAAAACTTCTTTCAGTGCAGTGCGTAGATTAGTTTTGAACACTACACTTTTCATCGTAATTTGGGAAAATTACGAAAAAATTGAGCTACGTTGTGATTACCGTTTACTAATAGGAAGGAAGTTTCACCTCGATGAGTAGCTTCTCCGTGCATGGAAAGCATGTAAGGAATCCAACAACTTGATCCAGATTGGGGCCGATAGATTTTAGTGCTAAGATCTTCACTGTGTGCATGGATTGGGTCAAGCTTGTGGGAATCATTTTCTGGAAGACGGTCGTAAATACATCAAGCAGAAATTTAAAAATGTGAATTTCAAGAAGACGGAGAAGAAGATGAGTGTTGTACCTGAAAGATTACGGATCCAATAAAGAGTTCGGAGAATTTGGTAGACGAGTACACCAATGCTGTCAATTTCGGCACGTCAATGACCCTGATTTTTGTTGGACCTTCTAGATCCGATACAAGCAATCTCTCAAGGAAAGGCGCATTCTCAATGACCATAACGTGGAACAACTGGAGTGATCTCTTCCCAATTGATGTCTTGTTGCAGGGCCAACAAGACACATAAATCCATCGGAGATTCGTCGAGGCGATGTGGAGGCTAATGAACCCGTGGATCTGCTCAAGACAAAGGTACTCGAGCGCAGTACAGCTGCGTAGCAGATGCTCCATCGCCTTCTTCGAGATGACAACGTCGAAGAGGTCGAGCTGCTTGAGTTGAGGGAGAAGAAGGGCGGGCGCGGCATTAATCTGGGGAAGATAGCAGGAGCTGAAGCTGGCGCGGCGCAACGTTGGCGTGAGGCGGAGTGCGGACGGCGGCAGAGAGCGACATCGCCCAGCTTCAAAGCTGAGCTCCTCAAGCTGATCTAGGGCTGGGGATAAGAACCACTCGTCGAACTTGGGTTGGACCTTGCAGTTGGTACTGAACATGCGGATGTCAAGGCGTCTGGCTGGCCCAGGGTGTGATGAAAGGATCTTGGAGACTGCGGCCATGCGTTTGCAATCCCCGTCGTAGAAGCAGCTGTCGACAGTGAGGTTGAGGGGGACGCAGCGCCAGAGGGGGCCCCACCACCGGGAGAGCAGGGCGGTCCATACGGCAGAATTGGTGGGGAGGAGGCCGATGATGACGAGCAGCATGTCATCGGGGAGGCTGCTGATGAAGTCCAGGCTCGCTGGATGCGGTTTTGGCTCGAGCGGCCTCCGCTTGTTGGCTGCCTCGCCGTCCATCTCAACCGGCGGCGATGCTGGTGTACACGTGTGCTGGTGTGTGTTGTGTGCTGGGTATGCACGAGTGCGTCCTTCTGTGCATGCCGCCGTGCAGTGGTGAATTGTGCGCGAGTGCGTCCTTCGCGCGCAAGAATTTTGTCCTCAGTGCGCCCTCAATTTACTAGCGTGTGGGGTGCTACCCCGAGTGGTTTCAACTTTGTTTCCTTCACCGCGTGTCAGATGGGCCTCTAGTTTACTTATTTTCACCCACTGCCACAAGGGCCAGCACACCAAGATACAAAACACGAGCTGACAACGCAGCATGTGGATTGGTTGACCGGTCAACTAAACAATATACAGAGCTATACACTGACACAGTGAGCGTATAATCCGTCGGTATAGAGAGTTCGAGTGAGAGGGGAGGCCCGTGAGAGATAGCAGAGAGAGAGAGAAGGAGCTACTCCCTCCATTCGATAATGTAGTTACAACATTTTTTTAAAGTCAAACTTTTGAAACTTTGACCAAGTTTATAAAGAAATTACTTATATCTGCAATACCAAGGATAAATGATAGTATGAAGTAAGTACATGTTGTGATGAATCTAATGATCGTTCCAGATGTAAATGTTTTTCTCCACATATACCTAGTCAAACTTTTCTGAGGTTTGACTTTTCAAAACATCCATATGCTTATGGACGTGACAGAGTCCCTGACGAGAGAGAGAGAGAATGAAAAAAGTGTGTGTGCGTGTGTGAAAGAGACATGGACAACACACGATAAAAGTGGAGAAAAAGCGTGTGTGTCTTATGCAAACATATCACACATGCATCTTCGACAACGGAGGCAAGGTGAGGATATAGTGTGTGGTTGTTGGAACCGAGAGAGGAAGACCCCCAGCACGTGGCCAAGAGGGGTCTGACAAACAAGGGAGATAGGTCGAGAGAGACGTACGGAGAAAATGCAGACATGGGGAGGAGAGAGTGTATGTTTGTTATAGAGAGATCCCCTGGAGATCGTGATGAGACTACATGGGTGAGAGATCGAGTGACAAGGTGTGTGCGCGATAGAAGATGCCCCGAGAGATATCGAGATAGACGTATGGATGGAAGGAGACAATACGTGTGTTCCTGATGGCTAGTAAGAGATAATCATACTTAGGAGGGGGGAGTGCTTGCGCCTATGGCCCTGTTTGGATACTCTAACTCAGTTAGAGGTTAGAGTTAGATTCTAACCCTGAACTAACTCTAAGTAAAGAGGTGCTTGGATGGCAGGGTTGGATGGAGCGCGGATACGGCGAGGCACCTTCACGGGCGGTGCGAGAGGGAGGGAGGGAGAGGACGAGAAGCTTCGAGGAAGTGGGGAGGGATCTGCTGCGGGGAGAGCGAGAGAAAAAAGTGTTTATTAGTGGTCCCAAGAAGAACTAACCCAAATAAGCACCTCTTGGATGGGTTAGTTTTTTTGGATGGGTTAGATGCATCTAACCTAAACTAACCCTCCTGTTTGGATCTTTTTGGGTTAGTTGACTCCAAACTGACCCAAACTAACTCTAACCCATGGATCCAAACAGAGCCTATGATGGAGTGAGGGATTATGGTACTTAGGGGGGTGCATGTCACATGGAGAGAGAACAAGGGCGGAGAGTGTTGGATGGGTCTATATGTATAGCGCGAGTGAGACATGTGTATGTGTGAACCAGGGAGATATAAGGCCCGTTTGGCTTGCGTCGTGAGCAACTTTTGCGTGGCCTGGGGTTGTGGCTGGATTTCATGCACGCTTGTTTGGTTGCTACCCTGTGAAAAAGAAAGCCCGCCTGGGCTGGGTTCCCTTGCACTTTAATTAGCCTGGCTGAACTCCAGACACTGCAAGTAGCATGGCCCAGGCGACCTATTTCGAATGCCTGGCCGTGCCTGGTCGTGCGGCCACGAGGCTAACAGCAACATGGATGGACATTAGCATTAAATAATTGATGCATGGATTGATTGATGGGACGTTGATGCTTTGCCTGGCCCATGCATGAACCAAACTCTTCAGCACCACACAAGCCTGGCCAGGCAGAAATATTTTACATCTCACGTCCACACCAGGCAGTACCGACCATCAAGGCATGAGGGTTAGGTCACGAACCAAACTGACCAATAAATTTTGAGAGAGATTGAGGAGCCCCGATAAGGCTGAGTGGTGCGTCAGATAGCTGAGAGGGGGAAAGAGATATTCCATCCGCTCGATAATGCAGTGCATGTAAATTTTTTTGAAGTCAAACTTTGGAAACTTTGATCAGGTTTACGCAAATGTTACTTATATCTACAATACCAAAGATACATCATACAAAACTACATCTCATGGTGAATCTAATGGTATATGTTTGCCGTACTAGATGTAATTCTTTTTCTCCACGTACATGGTCAAACTTTGTGATGTTTGACTTTTCAATAAATCTATGTGCTATGGACGGAGGTGAGTGCCTCAGTCGAGACAGATCAAGTGCGTGTGAAGGAGAATGAGTAAGTGTGCAAAAAGAGTATGTGTGTGAAAAAGAAAGTGACAACAAACGATAAATTAGGAGAATGAGTAAGTGTGCAAAAAGAGTATGTGTGTGAACGAGAAAGTGACAACAAACGATAAATGAGAGAGAGTGTTTTTTGGTTTCTTATGCGAACATATCATGCATGCATCTCCGAGATGGAAAAGCGAGGCGAGGAGATACACGAAGATAGCTAGTGTGTGATTGTTTGCAACGGAGAGATACACCCCTGTAGCACATGTCCAATAGAGGTCTGGCCAATAAGGAAAAAAGGTCGAGAGGGACACATGGATGGCATGGACGCATGGGGAGGGACAGAGGGTGTGTTTGTGATAGAGAGATCCCCTCGAGATCGTGAGGGGACTATATGGGTGGGAGATCGAGGGAGTGCGTGCGTGATAGAAAGATGCCCCGAGAGAAATCGAGATAGACCATGCACATGTTTGTGATTGAGACTAAGATTAGCTACTCATATACATATAGGGGGGACTGCGTGTGCCTACAATTGAGTGAGAGACCATCATACTTGGCTAGCTGGGCATGAGATTGTGTGTGTGTGCGTGTGAGATGGAGAGAGAACGATGGAGAGAGATAGAGTTTTAGATGGGCCTATCGAGTGCGAGTGAGATATGCATGTGTATGTGTGACCCAGGTGGATGGAGAGTTTGAGAGAGGGGGGAAGAGCTCTGAGACGACATAGTGGTGCGTGAGAGAGTTACGGGCGAAGAGCCAAGGAATTTGTGTGTGTACGATGAGTGCACCCAAGATATCTAGCTTGGACTAGCTAGAGTATCATACATAGTGTGCGAGAGAGACCTATAGATGGTGTATATATGAATGCGAACTAGAAAGACCCCCCCCCACACACAGAGAGATAGAGAGAGAGAGAGAGAAAGGGAGAGGGACCAACAAGGTTTTTGTGTCGGATGCATGCGACAGAATTGAAGATTGTCGGTGAGAGTGAGAGAGAGAGAGAGAGAGAGAGAACAGGAGTCCGGGAGAGGGGGAGGTCGCGTTTTATGCATCAAAGACTGATATAAACCATGTTTCGATATAAACTTGCATTCAAATATTTAAATTGGAGAACATGTTGTCTGCAATCCACATATGAACGGATATCAAACAAGTTCATTAATTTGACTTTCAACATGTTCATGGAGTACTATAATACTGTAGAACATGCTACTCGATTGAGGTGTTCAATTTTGGATTTAGTTCACTATTTTGACCTACTGAACGAGCTAGTTCATTGAATCGAGATATTTCATTTTGGGTTTGATTCACGTTTTTGAGTGGGTCAACTATTTGTCATATAGTAAATCGCTAGCAACGAGCATGTAAAAACACATTACTCCCGAGCATCATCTCTCCATATAAAAAAGAAGTCGCAAGCTAATATTTCAAAATTTGATTCGAATCGACTTGGTAAGGTAGACGTGGATGCTCGTTCTCCCAAAATTTGAACGAACCGTTAAACATCCTCTCTGCTCTGTGGAATTCGCCCGAGCAAATAAATGGGAGACGCGAAATTACCGTCCTATGTGGGACATGCATCAATTGGCCCGTTGTACATCGAGGGTAGGTTCGTAACTTCATCCAAGCGCACCTTCTCCTTGGCCGAAATGACATGTGCCGAATAATTCATAAACCATGGTCGGCAAAACACGCTCTCCTCGCCCGAAATAGCTCGCGCCCACTATTTCAAAACACGCTCTCCTTGCCCGAATTCGCTCGCGCCCACTATAGTTCAAAACACGCCCTCCTCGTCCGAAATCGCTCCCGCCAACTATTTGGGGAGAAGCAAAGTTACTCTACTATCCCTGACCCTCAGTAAAGAGACCCAAGCCGAGAAGCCTATAGGCAAGGGTAGAGCTTTAACTCCCCCTCACATTTCAGACAAATGCGTCCGTAAGACATGGTT